>NC_091285.1:240953350-241260184 GCF_032444005.1 Ranitomeya imitator | reverse complement strand
CTCACGCCCACCAGTCAGGACGTGAGCGTGTCATCTATTCTGATGAAGTGACCAATGCTGCAGCTAGGGGGCATTGTATGTGCTCCACAGGATACACATGGATGTGTATCTGTATCTGTTAGGTGGATTCATAACTGGCTTAGCGATCGGACCCAAAGATTGGTCATAAATGGCTGCACATCCAGTTGGAAGAATGTCTCAAGTGGGGTACCACAGGGCTCTGTCCTGGGCCCTGTATTGTTCAACATCTTTATCAATTATTTAGATGAAGAAATTGAGGGTACACTAATTAAATTTGCTGATAACACAAGGCTAGGAGGGATAGCTAATACTACAGAAGAGAGAGAGAGGATTCAAAAAAGTGTAAATAAACTGGAGCAGTGGGCAGCAACTAACAGAATGGTTTTTAACAAGGAAAAATGCAAAGTACTACATCTGTGCAATAAAAATGAAAAAAAAGCATTTACAGAATGGGAGGAATAGGGCTAAGCAACAGCACATGTGAAAAAGACTTGAGTATACTAATAGATCATAAACTGAACATGAGTTAACAGTGTGATGCAGCAGTAAAAAAGGCAAATGCAATTCTGGGATGTATTAACAGAAGCATACAGTCTAGATCACGTGAAGTCATTATTGTCCTCTACTCCTCTTTGGTCAGACCTCACCTGGAATACTGTGTCCAGTTTTTGGCACCACATTTTAAAAAATACATCAGCAAACTGGAGCAAGTTCAGAGAAGAGCAACCAGAATGGTGACCGGTCTGTAAACCATGTCCTATGAGGAATGGTTGCAGGATTTGGGAAAGTTTAGCTTGTTGAGATGACACTTAATAGCTGTCTACAAATATCTCAAGGGCTGTCACATTGTAGAAGGTTAATCTTTATTCTCATTTGCACAAGGAGAGATTAGAACAATGGGATGAAACTGAATGGGAGGAGACACAGATTAGATATTAGAAAAAACTTTTTTGACATTTAGGATGATCAATGAGTGGAACAGGCTGCCACAAGAGGTGGAGAGTTCTCCTTCCATGGAAGTTTTCAAACAGAGGCTGCACAGATATCTGTCTGGGATGATTTAGTAAATCCTGCTTTGAGAAGGGGGTTGGACCAGATGATCCAGGAGGTCCCTTCCAACGCTATCATTCTATGATTCTATGGTGGTGAAACAGTGTCTGGCAGGATTGTAAACAGGCCGTTATGTGTCGCAGAGGGAGTCTGCGCTGTAAGCCTGAAGTAATGTTGTTGTTCTGGGACCTGTAGTCCCACAAAGTTTGTATAGTTGTAAAGGGAGGCTTACAGGGTTAGTTTAAGAGCTGAGCGGATCGAACTAGCCATACACACCTCCCAACTATGGGAGTGGTTACAGGTACATAATGTGACCATGGTATTGTCACATGGTCTCTGTAATGCGGAGTGTGTAGATCCTGGATGGCTTGTGTGTTGGGAGGTCTTGTGTGTGGACCGGGTCCCTGAATAGCATACTGAGAGGCCGTGGCTCTGAGAGACTTGTGTGTTGGGAGATCTTGGGAGTAGGATCAGATCCCTGAATAGCGCAAGGAGTGACCTATGTGTTCGATGGTCCCAGGTGGGGACACACATACTGAACAGCACACCCAGTGGCCTCTGAGTTGGACGGTCCCAGGTGGGGACGGACATCCGGAAGAGCGCACTGAAAGGCCGAATGTATATATACAGAGTCTGCTGTGGCACTGCATTAGGGAAGCTACAACCCATCTGAGGATCTGGACTGTCAGGTGGCCTAGTGAGCAAGGCATTGTTTGGGACGGTGAACCCAGTTTGGCAGCTTCCCTGGGAACAAGGACTGACAAGGAGTCAGTGTGTGGAGCAGGAGCTTCAGTAAGGTAACCCAGAGTTGGGGAACTATGTGCACTGACAGGGGGGTCTGTTAATGAACTGTGCGGTCACCCATGGTAACTGGATGGAGTAAGGTCTAGCATGTTTAGAGACTGCAACTTAATGTCTTCTGTTGGTGCCTATTGTGTTCTATGAAGTATATAATGAACTTTTCATAACCCGGTTTATGACCGCGTAATAAACTGCACGAACTGTTTAATAGAGAAAATCGTGCCGTGTGACTGAATCCAATTGCTAAGTGAGTGTCCCCAACACATGCAGTAAGCGCTATCTTACATATGGTGCTAGACTGCAGGCTATGGTCCAAAAAGCACACGTGTGAGTGATTACTGTAACTTGGTGGGGTTACGAAGTTTGCTGTGGATCGGCAGGTCCACGAAGATTACTAACATCTGGCTGTAACTTGGCAGGGTTACGAAGTTTTGCTGTCAATCGGCGGGTCCACGATGTCTGTGGTGCAGAGCCTTGTGGAGAGGAGCTAAAGTTTCAGCAAGAGGTTATGCAGCAGCCGGAGCTGCAGTAACAGCAGCAGCGGCTTGTGATTGGCAGCTGGAAGTGCAGGTGGTTTGTGACTGCAGGAGCTGTGGCAGTACCAGCAGGAATTGGTGAGGTGTCATAAAAACATTGGTGTTCCAGGTCATACAAACTCTTTGGTGTACTGTGCGAACTGGGGCCTGAGAGTACCGTGGGGGAGTCCACGGGGTGTACCTCAGGGAAGGGGTGGTGTCCCTAAAAGGGGTGGTGTCCCAAAAGGGGGCAGAGCATCCCAAAGGGATGGCAAAGATGGACTGTTGCCAGGGGCAAGTGTATTATGTGTGTCCAGTCTGCTCTATGAACCTCCCACTCGGCAAGAGGCTATGTGGGTGTGCCTTGCAGATGAATGAAGAAGATGTGTTCGGACCGGTTGATTCTGGGAGCTTGGTAACTCTGGTGAGGGTTGCGCCCAAGGGATGGGTAGTGCAAATGGGAAGATCAGTGTCATCTGCGTCCATGGGGGCACTAAGGACTATCCAGTGGCCAGGGTGGTCTTCGAGACACCAGGGACATTGCATTCCATGATGTTACTATAGTCCCAAACTTAACCTGTCCTGTGATAATAGGTGAGGACTCTAGGCTACACTGACTTGTAGGAGAAGGGAGCTCCTCTACAGCAGGAGAATGGAGGGCTCTCGGCTGATGGGGTTGTGAACTTAAAAACATTAATACCTTCCAAAATTGATGGGTCAGACGTCGGGTTGACCAGAGGAAAGGGTGCGTCTGCACAACTGACGCACATGATATCACCTGACATATGCCACAATATGACTGATAGTGGTGTGGTAAATGAAACGAGTAGAGCTGACACCCGGTTAGAGAGTGACTTGAGGGTTCACCATACTGTGGGGTGTGACACTGACTTCGGGGGTGACTGTGACTTGTCATTGCCAGTAGCAACGGCTAGGGCTGAGTATAATGGTGTGCTGATAGAAGCACTGACAGAGTGGAACGACAGTGCTCCACAAGGTGAAGTCAGGGTAACGGTGGTAGCCACGCCAGAACGCATGACCAGACGGAAATGTGGGTCTGACCAACTCTGGGACTTGGCAGAGGTGACCGTGGAAGATGGGGAAGCTCCAGGAATGGGGTCCGACACCATTAGATATGGGGACCGCTGGTTCCAGGATGACCGATCAGGTGGTGGTGACTCCCATTCAGATAGTGACGAAAGAGTAAAAGAGTGCAGTAAAGCTGACTCGGGTACAAGTGGCAAGTCATCCTCCCATCGCCAGAGACGGAAAAGAGGTAAACGGGCTGAACAAATTGCACCCTCTGAGAGGATTGATGAAGAGGAGCTTGGGTACTCAGATACCCAAGAGAAAGCAAAACCTGTTGATGAAGAAATAGGTAAAACTCTGAAGTGGCTGAGTGTGGGCGAGCAAGCAGGCCCATTTGAAGATATATTTAAAGACGTTATGGTGCGAGTGGTTACAAGGTCACAGCTGCCAATGCCCATCTTGGCCAGGGGTCAAGAAGAGTGTAAAGCGGAGAAAGAGTAGGAGCTAAAAGCAGAACAAGACAGTCACCCGGTCATGGCAGATGTCTTGTAGATGCCACATTGTCATTCCAACCCATTGGCGACCCGTGATGTGACATGGGCACCAATGGGCAGGGTTTGTGATGCTCTTCTGGCGTTATCATGTTAAATGCTTCTGTCAGAGATTGTTAACGGCATTTAACATGTTAACAGCCGCAGGTGGATTGCGATTCCACACATGGCTGTTAGGGGCACATGTCTGCTGATTTTATCAGCTGACATGTGCCAGCTAAGTTGCTGGCTCATCGCCGGAGCCAACAGCAAACAGGGGGAGGTGACCTTAGATGTACTTATACGTCTAAGGTGGGAAAGGGGTTAAAGAAGCACTCCCAACAAAATTGTTATTCTCTTAATATAATGAAATCTTCATATTATATAGCACTGTGTGCTTACAATTGCTCATTTTGCCCTTCTACCCAAAAAATGATTCTATTTTCCATTAGGTCTATGACATCATGTGATTACAAACTGACTAGCTGATTCTTTCTAAGCTATATGTAGAAACAGGAGGTCAATTATTTCTGCAAAAGTCAAGCAGTCTTGCTAAAATGTATGGCAAGGGGAAAGAGCAGAGCAGCTGGGTCAGAAGTTGAAGAGGGGAAATAGTCATGCAGAGACAAAATACTTCCTGTTTGTACATAGAGCAGACAAAAATAAACGATTAACTGTGCAGAAAGGCATAATGAGCAATTGTAAGTGCACAGTGCTATGTATTATGATGATTGAAATATATTCAGAGGAGGAAAACGTTGATGGGAATGCTAATTTAATTGTGCATGTCTGTTGTTGCACACCAGTCCAATTTAAGTATCATACTCACCATGCCTATGTGATTGTCAGCTGCCACAATTTGCTTTCCATTCATATACTTAAATAGGATTTTTTATTACATTCATGTTAGCAATGGTTGAATAATTGGGGTTGAAAAGATTATTAAAAGATAATTTCAGTGTTGCCCAAAATGTATGGTGAAAAGTATTAATGTTAAACGATGGGATAGTGTAAAGAAAAATGCCATACCACTTGTAAGAATGTGAGAGTTAGCAGCATCAGCATAAACTCTACCAACTGCACCAACCACACGGGAAATAGTGCTACCAAAAGCAGGCAATGATTAGACTCTTTTGCCTCGGGCAACCATATTAATGGGGAAGAAGTGGATGGCATAATGGAATATTCAGCACATCACTCATCTTGATCGTAGCAGCATGATGTTACCTCTCAATATGACCCTGTCAGTTTCAGTAAATATTCTGCATATAATAGTCTGCCTGATTGCAAAACACTAAAAGGGATAATTTTTGGACTGTTTGACTGGATACCATCTTTTTATATCATGAAGTCACTTTGACATTGACAGGCTGTATTTGCGGGGTTGGATAAAAATCTAGGAGACCTGAGGCACATCATTTCAGGGCAATTGGAGTAACTGCAATTTGCAACTAATATATGCACAGTAAATTAAATTTATTTCTCATGAATTAAAAATGTAAAGAATTCGATCATCTCTAATATTGACATTTAGCCATGTAAAGTCATTTTCAAGAAAGTTTATTAAATAATGGCTTGGTGTAATGGTCAAAATGAATTGTTTGCGAAATTTAATTATAAAAACATTACAAAAATAAATGTTCATATTAAAATATAAATTGTTCTTTTTTAATTAATTCTAGTCTTTATTTCATAGTATACAAATAAAATTAAACTGATAATAATGACTTTGTCTTTCTTGCAGGTTCTATTTCGGACCGTGGCTATGATGGTGCCAGATTATGCTTTAATTGCAGAAATATCTCTCTATTCAATGGGATTTGTTGCTGCTCATAATCTTTCCACAAAAATTGTAGCTACATATAGATTGTGCTCTGAACAGGTAAAGTTGTTATAGTTTTCAACAAGCTATAGAATTGAACTATATACATTTCAGAAAATAAAGTCACAAAAATCTACATTTTATTTAGGGAAACTTGATTATGACAACATAGTGAAGAGCTTTGACTGTATTTTTTTAAGCAGCCGTTCTAAGAAATGTTTCAAGACCACCTTACCATGGAATCTATCAAAGTACTACAAATGTAATATATGGATATAATGAAGGAAACCTTAAAATATTTGGGCTAAATATGATAGTCTGAATAGAAGTTTTTAAAATTTCACAACTATGTGCTATTGTACAAAAATTCTGCAGTAGTAAGGGTGTGTGGCAGTCAGGCTCTTGCCAATTGAAAACATTATAGCACATTACTATTACATTCTGGGGTTAAACATCCTGATAGGTTAACATGAGAAAATGTAGTGAAAAAATATTCTTCTCTAATTTTTAATCTAATTTCACTTTTGCTTAAAAAAATGAACCAAAAACTATCAAATATATTATACTACAGTCAATGCTGGTTTTAAGAGAAATTTGAATGAATCTGGAATGTGATTGAATTGAAGCAATCATTCGAGAACGACCTAGTGTTAAAATTGTTTTTTGTGTTGAATATTTTTTCTACATTCTTATTAGGTTTTTTCCATATCACAATCTGTATTAAAAAATGTAAAATATAAATCTTGCAATTTTCACGCTGGTCACTAAGAATTTGGCTATGCTCACACATTTAGTTTTGGCAGCATTTTTTTTCTTTAGGCAGAACCTGGTCTTATAGCAGTAAAGAAACTGCTTACAGAAAGCAGGTATTGTTGCATTTTTGCCACTTTTTTGCTGCATTTTGTCGTGTGGATTATATGTGTATTTTGCGTACACTAAATGTTTAATATAGTTAGTTTTATTTACCAAAAAATGCACCAAAAAAGCTGAAAGAAATGACATGCTGCAGTTAATAAACGCTGCAATTTTCGAATTAAGGCAGGAAAGAAATGTATGTACCGTATATACTCGAGTATAAGCTGAGATTTTCAGCCCATTTTTTTGGGCTGAAAGGCCCCCTCTCGGCTTATACTCGAGTCATACCAAGGGGTCGGCAAGGGAGGGGGGGGCGGGGGTTGTCTAGTTATACTTACCTGCTCCAGCGCGGTCCCTGCAGTCCCTGCTTCTTCCAGCACTGCATCTTCTTCCTGTATTGAGCTGACCCATAGAGGTGGAGCTGCATATTCATGACTGAAAATGAGCGGTAACTGTGATCGCTCAATACAGGAAGAAGATGCAGCGCCGAGAGAAGCTGGGACTGCAGGGACCGCGCCGGGAGCAGGTAAGTATATGGGGAGGGGAGCGCTGTGCAATATTTACCTGCTCATCGCTCCGGTGCGGCTCTGTCTCCAATGTCCTCTGGTGACGTAGTCAGTGCGCGCCCTCTGCTGAGCGTCAGTGCTGGAGATGGAGCAGCACAAGGAGCAGGTAAATATTGAAAGCGCCGGTGTCCTGAGCAAGAGAGGTGAGTATGTGATTATTTTTTTATTGCAGCAGCAGCATTCTATATTGGACAGCTTTATATGGAGCATCTATGGGGCAATAATCACCGGTGCAGAGCATTATATATGGGGCACAGCTTTATATGGAGCATCTATGGGGCCATAATCAACGGTGCAGAGCATTATATATGGCACAGCTTTATATGGGGCCATAATGAACGGTGCAGAGCATTATATGTGGCACAGCATTATGTGGAGCATCTATGGGGTAATAATGAACGGTGCAGAGCATTCTATATGGCACAGCTTTCTATGGAGCATCTATGGGGCCATAATGAACGGTGCAGAGCATTATATATGGCACAGCTTTCTATGGAACATCTATGGGGCGATAATGAACGGTGCAGAGCATTATATGGAGCACAGCTTTATATGGAGCATCTATGGGGCAATAATGAACGGTGCAGAGCATTCTATATGGCACAGCTTTATGTGGAGCATCTATGGGGCAATAATGAACGGTATGGAGCATCTATTTATATTTTTGAAATTCACCGGTAGCTGCTGCATTTCCTACCCTAGGCTTATACTCGAGTCAATAAGTTTTCCCAGTTTTTTGTGGCAAAATTAGGGGGGTCAGCTTATACTCGGGTCAGCTTATACTCGAGTATATACGGTATATGTAAAAAAAAATCTAATTTAAGCAACAGGTCATTTTCTGATGATAACTTCCTTTTAAAATATATGGATATTGCACTGTCTTTGCAAAAAGAAACCCAAAGATGGCATTAGAAGGCTGTTACCATATCAAAAGGGAATTCTGATACACCCACAGAATGAATAGATATGTTACTTCTAGTAGCTCTGGGAGGTGCATCAAGAATAAAGCCCATAGAAGTGAATTTAAAGGGGCACACATGAAGGCCACCTCTTTATTCA
Source organism: Ranitomeya imitator (assembly GCF_032444005.1). Taxonomy (NCBI): domain Eukaryota; kingdom Metazoa; phylum Chordata; class Amphibia; order Anura; family Dendrobatidae; genus Ranitomeya; species Ranitomeya imitator. The sequence continues at coordinate 241,251,936 of NC_091285.1, read as the reverse complement.
CAGTGTGCAATACAAGATCCTAGTCTTGAGATAAGCGAAGATTTCAAACATTTATATTGCATTCTGTGAATGGAGGACCCTTATCTATGATGTACAGGGTGGGTTATTTATATGGATACACCTAAATAAAATGGGAATGGTTGATGATATCAACTTCCTGTTTGTGGCACATTAGTATATGGGAGGGGGAAAACTTTTCAAGATGGGTGTTGACCATGGCAGCCATTTTGAAGTTGGCCATTTTGGATCCAACTTTATAAATGGCCCACCCAGGTGTATCCACGTAAATGGCCCAGCCTGTACATTTTCCATGTTATGCCTTTTTAGAAAGGGACTGTCACTAGGATGCATCAGTCTATTGCAATTCCAAAAATTACTTTATCAGTCCAAGTCCTCATAATTATTATAACCATTTCATTATTATCCTAGTGTCGTGGATACAATTATCACAATAGAGAAAATACATTTCAACTGAAATAACTAAATCAAGTTTTATGTCACCTAAAAGTTTATCGAGATCGAGATTTTAAAAGTGGCACATGTTTGGGTACACAAACGTTGAAAGAACTGAAAATGTATTCGTACCATGTCTTTGCGTCAGCTCTCAGCTTCACTGTGATTAATGAATCTAATTTTAGCCTCACAATGTTTTCATAGTTTAATACGTATTCATCCCCCAAACAATTAAAGCATGTCACAAATGTCTTTATTAATTTAGTTACTTTTATGATTGGTGATTACTAAAATCTATTTCTTTCCCCTTGTGAATACTTGACCAAGTCACAGATTTTCTAGCAAGATTACTTCATGCCTGAGGTTTTCTCACTGTGCTCATTCCCCCATTCATACATATTAGTATTGTTTCAACCTAACATTTTATCTTGCCACTTTTGTGCCCAAGCACGCTGCAGAGGAATGTAATTAGATGGATATAGGGCTATTGTCTGATAGAAAACCATTACCCTTTAGGGTGAATACATGACCCGCAGCACAAAGATTTGACATCCAATCCTCTTTTGTGCCTTGTGATTCCATTATTCATAGCTTCCTTCATTCTTCCTCTTGTCATTGTGCAACCAATGCAGTGCTTAGTACTGCAAGCACCTAACATTTATCTGTTCTTCAGCCTTTTTTCTTCTAATTTTAATTTCCTTTTATCAAATTGCATATATAAATTGTGATACATTTATTTTATCTTCATTTTGATATAAACTTTTAAGAAAAATGGATGTTATGGCTAGAAGAGGGAATAATTCTTTAAATTAAAACCTCACCACTATTCATTAGTTTTCTATATCCAAAGAACTAATAACTTTTCCATAAGATAATGTTTTCCATAAGGTGTATATATATATATATATATATATATATATATATATATATATATATAGACACACACACATATAGAACCATACTGAGTACCGCATCAAGATCAAGAAGTGTTTACAGTTACAGAATAATTTAAAACTTTATTTCAACACATCTTTAAAATTCACGCAATCATAGACATTAATGTTAACCCCTTTCTGACCTCGGACGGGATAGTACGTCTGAGGTCAGATCCCCTGCTTTGATGTGGGCTCCGGCGGTGAGCCCGCATCAAAGCCGGGACATGTCAGCTGTTTTGAACAGCTGACATGTGCCCGTAATAACAAAGAACGTGGAGGGCACCACCTATTATATAACACTAAATATACGGTCCTGAATCTACCTCAACATGAAAAAGACATCATGAATTTGTGGAGAGCAAAAAAGACATGTTGAATAGGAGATCAACAAGACCACAAAGTTAGCAAAAAATATATATCCAAAGTTTATTACACAAACACTGTAAACAGACCATACATTAAAACCAATTAAAATACACCAAAAATACCCGTAATGACGGTAGTACAAAACACAGCCGACAGACTAAAATGCATCTTGGCACAAGAGGTTGGGACAGCTAATATAGCATTTCAGGTATATAACATCATATGGGCACAATCATAATACAAAAATCATTATACAAACGGAGGTACATATGATTATGAATAAGTGCAATAAGATACCCTTAGAGTGTGCCTGTCCAAGTTAGTAACCACAGGACCTAATGGATAGGAAGGACATAAGTGTATACCACTATAAAAGGAAATACCAACATGAGCACTATGTCCGCTAACATGTGTGTAGTATAAACCAAGAAAAATCTTAGAGATACCATATCATCCTTATTATCATATCGGGCTGAGTATATAGATCAAAGCCGATGCAGATAACACACATAAAGAGACAGTCCTATAAACAAAGGTATCATACTTATGTCATGCCCATGAAAAGTGTCATGCTCCAAGACCCAGAATAAAGGAAAAAGAGCAAGAAGTCCAGTCTGTCCTGTCAGTTCGTCCTGTCAGTGCAGTGCCAAGGAAGTCCGTGGGGCTATGTTGCCCTACGCGTGTCGCCGCACAAAAAGCAGCTTCATCAGGGTATCTTATTGCACTTATTCATAATCATATGTACCTCCTTTTGGATAATGGTTCTGGGAAGGAGGGGAGTGAAAAACGAACACAGAAAAATGAAAAATCCCAAGGTCATGAAGGGGTTAAAAGAGGTGCCTCAAACCACAAAACACAAAGAGGAGGACAGCTGAAACAGTGTACATCAATGCACAGGTAAATCTATATACATGGCTTTATGTGTCATGTCTATAGTTTATGCAAAAGAAAAGAGGATTGAGGCGTGCATGAGCAGGACCAGTGGAGCAATAGACTGTGGGTGAAGCTGTGTAGCCACTAACCTTAGGAGGTTATGCACCCCTGCATATCCTCGGTGTGCGTGTGATGGATGGTGGTGCGTCCAAAGTGTAGATGGCTGACAGCTGCGAGTGGTGGCAAGGTGATCCACTGTGGAAGTCAGGAAGAGCTTCAGTATTCCCTGCTGAAGGGAGAATCTCTATGCAATGCCTGTGGTGCACATTGGGAGTCACGTGACCATAGGTCCTTGCGGTCATGTGATGGAAGGTCCTGATCTACCTGTGAGCTGCCTGTGAGAGCAGCTCCTGCCACACACCCTCAGGGAGAGAGAATAGCAGTCATAGGAAATAAAATCGCTGTCTGGTGAGGAGCGCTGAGTTGAAAATGGTGGAAGCAATAAAAAAATACATATATATATTTTTTTTTTTAAAAAGTGCAGACCTTTATTGAAAGGTAATCCCCAACGCCTTTCAATGGCGTTCTGCTGTCTTTTTTTTTTTTTTATTGCTTCCACCATTTTCAACTCAGTGCTCCTCACCAGACTATTTTGTTTCCTATGACTGTCCATAGTTTAAAAAATGATAAAGGTTGCACCATTATTTACCAAAAATGATTACTCTTGAACATTGAAAATGCATTACTGCCATAGAAAATAGGAAAAAAACTTTATATAATGTACACATGAAATATTTATCTGCAAAAATTGCAATGAAAAGAGGAAGGTACTTCATGCATAAATTGGCCAATATATGTAAGGCTAGTTTCACATTTGCGTTTAAAAACGCAGCGTTTAAAACGCATCCGCAGGTGGTGAAAAAACCGCATGTAAACGCGTACAAATGCTGCGTTAAAAAAACACAGCGTTTTTACGCGTTTACATGCGTTTTTTCCTGCGTTTGCATTTTTGATACGCATGATGAGAAATTTCACAAGAGAAAAATCAAGATCCAGACACCGCCAATGGGACTACAGAGGGCGTGTGACATGACTCTGTGGACCAAAATATGGAAAAATTGTAGCTCTCAAAATGTGGTATCGCAAAAAATATTTTTTGGAATAAAAAGCGTCTTTAGTGTGTGACAGCTGCCAATCATAAAAATCAACTAGAAAACCCACTATAAATAGAAATGGCTAGGGTTAGGGTTAGGGTTTGGATCCCTATGGTTAGGGTTTCGATCCCTGGGGTGAGGGTTAGGGTTAGGGGTTAGGGTTAGGGGTAGGGTTAGGGTTAGGGTTAGGATCCCTAGGGTTAGGGTTAGGGTTTGGATCCCTAGGGTTAGGGTTAGGGTTTGGATCTCTAGGGTTAGGGTTAGGGTTAGGATCCCTAGGGTTAGGGTTAGGGGTAGGGTTAGGGCTAGGATTAGGGTTAGGGTTTGGATCCCTTTATCACCTTGATGGTGGGGGGGTGGCTTATCAGTGTCTAGACTAGTTTTTCTCTATTGAAACGCATGCGTTCAAAAACGCAACCAAACGCATGAGCTTAAAAACGCATGCGTTTACATAGCCAAAGGCAAAAAAACGCCTCTAGAAATTACTACAGGTTGCATTTCCGCAATAAAACGCAAGCATACAAACGACGCATGCGTCGTCAAATGCGGCCAAACGCGTACAAAAAAAACACATGTGTTTTTAATGTTACATATAGGAAAAAAAATGCACGCATTTATATGCGTTAAAACGCAGTGGCAAAAAACGCAAATGTGAAACCAGCCTAAGCCCAACTGCCGCATCAAGGCATCCTTCATAATTGGGTCCCTGTCCTGTTTTGTTACCTCTCCTGGGCAAAAAATCCTCCAATTTATGGGTCAGAAGTGGACCAGCTAACTACTTAAAATCACTTGTGGCTATTGGGAGTGGGAGAGCACATGTCCAAAAAGGCTTAATACAAATAGAGAACAAGACCAGCACATCCAAGTTACTGTGAACAGGCGCCAACCAAAAAAATATATACCGTATTTTCCGGCGTATAAGATGACTTTTTAACCCCTGAAAATCTTCTTAAAAGTCAGGGGTCGTCTTATACGCCAGGTACGGCGTGTGCAGGGAGTGGTCCTGGTCTCCTCCAGACCCTGGGAACCATCCAGACCGCACACGCCGTATAAGATGACACCCGGCATATAAGATGACCCCAGTCTTATATAGCGAGTATATCCTAAACTCCATATTTTATATGGAAAAGTTGGGGGTCGTCTTATATGCCTAGTCGTCTTATACACCAGAAAATACGGTAAGTTGAAAAACGATAAATGTTGCACCATTATTTACCAAGAATAATTACTCTAGAACATTGAAAATGCATTAGTGCCATAGAAAATAGGAAAAAGTGCTATATAATGTACACATGAAATATTTCTCTGCAAAAATTGCAATGAAAAAAGGAAGGTAATTCGTGCAGGAAAGGGACCCGATTACGAAGGACGCCTTGATGCGGCAATTGGGTTCACATATATTGGCCAATTTATGCGCGAAGAACTTTCCTTTCTTCATTGCAATTTTTGCAGATAAATATTTCATGTGTACATTATATAGCACTTTTTTTCCCATTTTCTATGGCAGTAATGCATTTTCTTATGTTCTAGAGCAGGGGTCCCCAACCTTTCTTACCTTGAGAGCCACATTCTGCTATGAAAGTTGCTCGAGAGCCACAATGCAGATAAAGGCGGCGCCCGGGGGAATGAGGGGGATGATGGATGGCAGCGAGGCGCTTGAGTCAGGGGGAGAAAACATACCTCCCTGACTCAATACAGGTATGGCACGCAATTATATTTGTATGGGCTGTTTTCCACTTGCGAGATACACGTCCGTGTCTCGCATGTGGAAACGAAGCTCTGGCGCTGGCACTGTGGAGCGGAGCGTGCGGCTCCATGTGTTGCTATGCGGCCGCACGCTCCCCTCTGGAGTGCCGGCGCCAGAGCTTTGTTTCCACATGCGAGACACGGACGTGTATCTCGCAAGTGGAAAACAGCCCTATTTCTGCATTACTTGTGATAAAAAATAAACATAAGAGCCACCTTCAGAGAATGCAGCCTTAGTGCTGCTGAAGGTGGCTCTGTTACCAATAGGTAATGGGGGGTGACAGGTTATCTTTAAAATGCTTGTTAGGACGCTTATATATACTTATGCTAAGTGCTTTACTTGGACTAGCCTGCCCTTCTATCCGGATTCCGCAATCAGCGACCGCATTCACTCCTGCGCAGAGGCGCGGCTCACTGTGCTCTATAGAAGCCGCAGTAACCAAAGTCTTGCGAGATTTGTGAAGTCTCGCGAGACTTTGTGCGACTTTAACAGATCACAGTGACCCGCTCCACTGCGCAGGAGTGAATGCGGTCGCTGACGCTGGAGGAGCGGCAAATTACGGGGCAGGTATTGCAAGCGGCGGGGCGGCTCCTTTCACACAGAGCAGGAGCAGGTGGCGGGTGGGTATTACAGGCAGGGGGGCGGGTAATACAGCCGGCGGGGCGGCTCCTTTCACACATAGCAGGAGCAGGTGGTGGGCGGGTATTACAGGCAGGGGGGCGGGTAATACAGCCGGCGGGGCGGCTCCTTTCACACATAGCAGGAGCAGGTGGTGGGCGGGTATTACAGGCAGGGGGGCGGGTAATACAGCCGGCGGGGCAGCTCCTTTCACACATAGCAGGAGCAGGTGGTGGGCGGGTATTACAGGCAGCGGGGTGGGTAATACAGCCGGCAGGGCAGCTCCTTGGGGACTTTTTTCAGTGACCGTCGGCGAGCCACATGCCTGGAGCAGGCGAGCCACATGTGGCTCGCGAGCTATGGGTTGGGGACCCCTGTTCTAGAGTATAATCACCAATTTCAAATTCTACACGAACATAACACATTCGGATTTGTGTACGCTTTCAAGAGCATTTTTACTCAAAGTTGGCAAAATGTGGTCACAGTTTGTAAGTCATTGTGTTTCCTCTAATGCTTTTGTTATTACTTTAGCTAGGATAGTGGTTCTGTATGAAGAATGGGGGGAACATGTTTGATGAAGGGAGAGGGTGTGAAGAGGTTAGGCTGGGTTCACATTGCTTTAAGTGCAGTCCGCTGACGGCATCCATTACATAGTGGCACTAACGCTATGTAACGGATCCGTTAGCGCACCCATTGACTGCCAATATGTAGCGCATCGCTAACGTATGTCATAATCGGTATGCGTTAGTGATGTGCCGTCATTCTGTAACGGACCCTCCGACGCAGTCTGCAGCGTTTTTGGGTCCGTCTCCGCTAGCACAGATAGAGCATCAGCGCTAGCGCAATCGCATAAATGCGATCTTTTTCAGCACTTGCGTTAACGCAGTCCGTTAGCGTTTGCGCTGAACGGACTGCACTTAACACAATGTGAACCTAGCCTTAGAGGAGCAAGTGGTTGGGTTAGAGGATTTGTGTAATTTTTTTCCCCTTAATTTTATGTGTGTTGATTCTGGCAGCCAATCAGGGCACAGAAACCATCCACAACATCATGACTCAAGGTCTTCTGTGATTGGTTACCGGTCACATGTCCCTGGCGATATAAAAACCAGACATCAGTTAATTAGATAATACTGTTTTCTGTGAAATTGATCTTCCAGCATCAAAGAAGCAAAAACTGTGTGTAAGTCTCTGGAGGCCCCATTTGCTACTCCAATTCGTTTGTGATAAAACTGTTTCAGTGGCAAATCAGGACAGATTTCCATTTAAAAATTGTTAAGACTAATATTGGGGTGCAGCCACAATGCTCAATTAGCTGCTCCAAATCATTTGTAATAAAACTATGTTTCAGTGACAAAAGCAAAAGGCCAGAGTTCTACGTAAATATTGTTCGGTCTAATATTGGGGTGAAGCTTGGAGGGCCAGTTAGCTACTTCAAATCGTTTGTGATAAAACTGTTTTAAGGAGACAAATCAGAGGGCCAGATTTCCACTTAAAAATTGTTAGGCCTAACATTGAGGAGCAGCCTTGAGGCAAATTAGCTACTCCAAATCGTTTGTGATAAAACTTTGTTTTGGAGACAAATCAGAAGGCCAGATTTCAACTTAAAAATCGTTAGGTCTAAAATTTGGGTGCAGCCACGTGGCCCAATTAGCTACTCCAAATTGCGACAAAACTTTGCATCAGTGGCAAATCAGAAGGCCATATTTCCACATAAAAATTGTTAGATTTAATATTAAGGTGCAGCCACAAGGCCCAATTAGCTACTCCAGATCGTTTGCACTAAAACTGTGTTTCAGTGTCAAATCAGAAGACCATATTTCCACTTAAAAATCGTTAGGCCTCATATGTGTATGCAGCCACGAGGCTTAATTGGCTACTCCAAATTGTGAGAAAGCTGTGTTTCAGTGACAAATCAGAAGGCCAGATTTGCACAGAATTTTTTTTAGGACTAATAGTGGGGTGTAGCCACGAGGCCCAATTAGCTACACCAAATTGTGCTAAAACTGTGTTTAAGTGGCATATCAGAAGGCCAGATTTCCACTTGAACATTGTTAGGACTATTATTGGAGTGCAGACTGGAAGGCCAATTAGCTAATCCAAATCTTTTTGATAAAACTGTATTTCAGTGGCAAACCAAAAAGCTAGATTTCCACATAAAATTTGTAAGGCCTAATATTGGATTGCAGCCTAGAGGGCCAGTTAGCTATTCCAAATCGTTTGTGAAACAACTGTGTTTCAGTGGCAAATTAGAAAGTCAGCTTTCCACTAAAAGATCAATAGTAGTAATGAGTAAATAATGAAATATTCGGATTCGGGAAAATTGGCGCAAATAATTTCTAATATCTGTGTATTCGTACTGAATAACGAATCCAATGCAAGTCAATGGGCAAGCTGAATATTTTTCTGCATGACCCAACAAACAGGTTGGGGGCATGAGAAAAAAGCTGAAATGGATTGGAAAGAGCTAAAAATAAATGGGACCAGCATGGAGAAGATGCCTTCGTGACTTTCTGACTCACATATGGTATCTGGGAATAATGTTGTCAGACTATTGTGCCTCTTTTACAGATTTATAAAAAGACCTACCAAACCTAATTTTTTTTAGGTCAAAAATGCTAAGAAACATTTTTTCCTTCATAATTACATGTACTGTATATAACACATAATAAAAAAAATGTATACCTCTCCTTTAGCATACAGTATGTTCATATTGAGCATTTTGGCTTTAGCTTTTCCTTTAACATTTGTGAAGGATCTCACTCCTACATTTGGGAGGTCCCTCCCTCATTCCAAATTGTTAGCTAGATAGTGGAAAACATATTCCCAATCCCATTACAATGCCAACAGTGAATAGCCAGGCCTTTCCCCGGGAAGGAACAACCACGGGAAGGGCAGCATCCTATGAAGGAAAGCCACCTATGCCAAGCATGGTATCCATCCACATAAGGGATGGGGGCAGTGTTCTGGAATCACTGTGTTGAGAAACACGTGATGGTGTCTCCGCGGTGTTGGATGTTTTGGTCTCCCTGAGGCCAATCATCTGTGCCTTTATAGCCTTTTTACTAGGCACTGCTCCTAATAGCCAGATTCCTACTCCACACTGATGAGGGGCAAAAACCCCGAAAGAGCTGTCAAAAAATGTGGATGGATACCATGCTTGGCATAGGTGGCTTTCCTTCATAGGATGCTGCCCTTCCCGTGGTTGTTCCTTCCCAGGGAAAGACCTGGCTATTCACTGCTTGCGTCGAGAAACACGTGATGGTGTCTCCGCAGCTTGTTTACATGCATCTGCATATTTCCCATAAGGGATGGGGGTAGTGTTCTGGAATCACTGTGTTGAGAAACACGTGATGGTGTCTCCGCGGTGTTGGATGTTTTGGTCTCCCCGAGGCCAATCATCTGTGCCTTTATAGCCTTTACAATGCCAATTACAACATACCCATTTGAAATTTGGGCTTCGCCCCCCAGCTACATGACCACCACCACCATGTCCACCGCCACATCATTATGCAGCCCTTGCTTCACATTTTCAGAGGGTCAGCAGGTGCTGTGAAACCTGAGTTTGGGAAGGGACTTAGGTGGCCCCGTATCATACATTTGTGAGAGCTCTCACTCCTACATTTGGGAGGTCACTCCGTCATTCCAAAAAGTTAGCAAGAGAGTAGAATACATATTCCACATCCTTTTACAATGCTAGTTAAAACATGCCCGTTTGAATTTTGGGCTTTGCCCGCCACCACCACCAACACTATGTCCACCGACATGTCATTATGCAGCCCTCAAATTTTCACTTCAAATTTTCAAAGGGCCAGCAGGTGCAGTGGAACCTGAGTTTTGTGAGCTCCACAGTTCATTTTGGCCACCGGATCCAAATGGAGCCACTGTCATACCATGTGAAGCTACTGTAAGGCTAGGTTCATATTGCTTTAAAGCTGCCCATTCAACGCATGCGTTAAACAGACTGAGTTAACGCAAGTGCCGAAATGCGATCGCGCTAGTGCAGATAGAGCTAGCAGATGCTCTATTTGCGCTAGCGGTAATGGACCCGGAAATGCTGCAGCCCGCATCCGAGGGGCCGTTACTCAATGACAGCTCATCGCTAGTGCAAACCCATTATGGCATGCGTTGGCAATGTGCCCGAAATAGGGGTTAATGGCAGTGTTAACGGACTGCGTTACATCACGTTATGCCGTGGTGTATCGCTGTCCATCTAATGGACTGTCAGAAAGCAGTATGAACCCAGCCTTAGGTAAATGTAATACAGGAGTTCGGGGAGCTGTTTGATCAATGTCAGTAAATTGGATTCTACCAGACACCAAAAACTTTCAAATTAAATTCTGAATACAGTGTATGAAAGTGAGGGACTGTATTGTGCTCAGTCTGTCAGGCATGAAACCTATGTCAGGAACATGTACAAGCCTCATTTTACTTGGAAGCAGCCTCCTCAAGGGAAAGAGACAGGAATGCCTTTGACCAATCTGCACAAGCCTACGCACTACTTCTGGAAACTACCCAACCACGCAGAATGTATATTTTGCATGCTTTTTTGAGCAACAATGTACTAATTAGAGGATATGTCCCAGAGAGTGTCGAGTTCTGTAGAGTGTATTATTCAGGTGAAAGGCAGTGGTACAGAGCTCAGGTAAGGGCCTTAGTGTGACAATGACCATGTTCCCATATGTGTAAGATTTCGGCCTGAATAGGTCTTTAGAGCATATTAACCAAGTCTCTTAAACTTGCAAAAAATGTACAGAATCTGGCCAATACCCTCCACAATTTTTTTTGTAAGGACCCAAATTTAGAAAATGTAAGGCAAGCAAATTATCAAAAAAGTACAGTTCATTACCCATGTGGGGTATACATAAATTACCAATAAGTACTTGTTTCAGAAGGAGGAGGAGGTGATTTCCTGAACAAAGTGGGTTTGGATGGTAAGGGATGGACATTATGGCAACTTCCCAAAAGAATTTGGGCAGCACTTGCTGATGTGACGGTTTCATGAAAATTACCCAATTGGTAGACATTCCCCCATCCCCCGAGTTGCACCTGGTGTGCTTGTTCCTCCCCTGTAATCATTGTGGGTTAAAAAAGTTTAGTAAAGAGACACAAGTCTCATTTAGAAGCTTGAAAAAGTCAACAAAGGTGTTTGTCCAGCACTGGACAATGTAAAGTGCAAACAAATATGTATGCCCTATCTAACTGACAATGTGTGAACAGACAACTGAATGCTGTGCTGGAACAGCAAACTGGGCATGGTTGCTGACTGTTGTATCTGTGCAACTGCAGGTTATGGACAAAAGGCATCAGCTCCTCCTTTCTGGACAGCAGATTGGAAAAGATGTAACACATGGGAAGGGCCAGTGGTTTCACTTACACAGATTTTGTACTCAGGCGTTCCGCCCACCTACTGGGGTGCTTTGTATATGGCACATGCTAACAGAGGTATTATGTTGAATTTCCTTTTAAAAAAGAAAGTGTGGGTAAGATTTTCAAACTAGTAGCATATACATAAAGCATGTTTCATCATTACTCATATTATTATTCTGTGTGTAGCTGAAACCTAAAGTTTTGTGTGGAGCATATTAATGCATTGATGTTCCAACATGTGCAAGTGCAGACCCAAAAACTAACATCAGGCTACCAGATACACATTTAACCCCTTCCCGACCTTTGACGCATACGCTGCGTCACGAAAGTCGGTGCTATTCCGACCCATGACGCAGCATATGCGTCATGGAAAGATCGCGTCCCTGCAGATCGGGTGAAAGGGTTAACTCCCATTTCACCCGGCCTGCAGGGACAGGGGGAGTGGTAGTTTAGCCCAGGGGGGGTGGCTTCACCCCCTCGTGGCTACGATCGCTCTGATTGGCTGTTGAAAGTGAAACTGCCAATCAGAGCGATTTGTAATATTTCACCTAAAAAAATGGTGAAATATTACAATCCAGCCATGGCCGATGCTGCAATATCATCGGCCATGGCTGGACACACTAATGTGCACCCACCCCACTCCTCCGATCGCCCCCCAGCCCCCCGATCTGTGGTCTGCTCCCCTCGGTCCTGTGCTCCGCTCCCCTGTCCTCCTGCCGCTCCCCCCGTGCTCCAATCACACCCCCCGTGCTCCAATCAAACCCCCCCGCACTCCGATCCCCCCCCGCACAGCGATCCCCCCCGCACAGCGATTCCCCCCCCCGTGCTCCGATCCACCCGCCCGCACAGCGATCCCCCACTCCGTGCTCCAATCCACCCCCCCGTGTTCCGATCCACCCCCCCATGCTCCGACGCCCCCCCGTGCCCTGATCTCCCCCCCCTTATACTTACCTGGCCTCCCAGGGACCGTCCGTCTTCTTTCCTGGGCGCCGCCATCTTCCAAAATGGCGGGCGCATGTGCAGTGCGCCCGCCGAATCTGCCGGCTGGCAGATTCGTTCCAGAGTGAATTTTGATCACTGAGATATAACCTATCTCAGTGATCAAAAAAAAAAAAAAAAGTAAATGACCCCCCCCCTTTGTCACCCCCATAGGTAGGGACAATAAAAAAAATAAAAAAAATTTTCCACTAAGGTTGGGGTAAGAACTAGGGTTAGGGTCAGGGGTAGGGTTAGGGTTAGGGTTAGGGGTAGGGTTAGGGGTAGGGTTAGGGTTAGGGGTAGGGTTAGGGTTAGGGGTAGGGTTAGGGTTAGGGGTAGGGTTAGGGTTAGGGTTAGGGGTAGGGTTAGGGGTAGGGTTAGGGTTAGGGTTTCGGTATGTGCACACGTATTCTGGTCCTCTGCGGATTTTTCCGCTGCGGATTTGATAAATCCGCAGTGCTAAACCGTTGCGGATTTATGGCGGATTTACCATGTTTTTTCTGCGCATTTCAATGCGGTTTTACAACAGCGATTTTCTATTTGAGCAGTTGTAAAACCGCTGCGGAATCCGCAGAAAGAAGTGACATGCTGCGGAATGTAAACCGCTGCGTTTCCGTGCAGTTTTTCCGCAGCATGTGTACAGCGATTTTTGTTTCCCATAGGTTTGCATTGAACTGTAAACTCATGGGAAACTGCTGCGAATCCGCAGCGTTTTCCGCAGCGTGTGCACATACCTTTAGAATTAGGCTATGTGCACACGGCGCGGATTGGCCGCTGCAGATCCGCAGCAGTGTTCCATCAGGTTTACAGTACCATGTAAACATATGGAAAGCCAAATCCGCTGTGCCCATGGTGCGGAAAATACCGTGCGGGAACGCTGCGTTGTATTTTCCGCAGCATGTCAATTCTTTGTGCGGATTCCGCAGCGTTTTACACCTGTTCCTCAATAGGAATCCGCAGGTGAAATCCGGACAAAAAACACTGGAAATCCACGGTAAATCCGCAGGTAAAACGCAGTGCCTTTTACCCGCGGATTTTTCAAAAATGGTGCTGAAAAATCTCATACGAATCCGCAACGTTGGCACATAGCCTTAGGGCTAGGGTTGGGTTGGAATTAGGGTTGTGGTTAGGGTTAGGGGTGTGTTGGGGTTACGGGTGTGTTGGGGTTAGGGTTGTGATTAGGGTTACGGCTACCGTTGGGATAAGGGTTAGGGGTGTGTTGGAGTTAGAATTGAGGGGTTTCCACTGTTTAGGCACATCAGGGGGTCTCCAAACGCAACATGGCGCCACCATTGATTCCAGCCAATCTTGTATTCAAAAAGTCAAATGGTGCTCCCTCACTTCCGAGCCCCGACGTGCACCCAAACAGTGGTTTACCCCCACATATGGGGTACCAGCATACTCAGGACAAACTGCGCAACAATTACTGGGGTCCAATTTCTCCTGTTACCCTTGTGAAAATAAAGAAATGCTTGCTAAAACATCATTTTTGAGGAAAGAAAAATGATTTTTTATTTTCACGGCTCTGCGTTGTAAACGTCTGTGAAGCACTTGGGGGTTCAAAGTGCTCACCACATATCTAGATAAGTTCCTTGGGGGTCTAGTTTCTAAAATGGGGTCACTTGTGGGGGGTTTCTACTGTTTAGGCACACCAGGGGCTCTGCAAACGCAATGTGACGCCCGCAGACCATTCCATCAAAGTCTGCATTTCAAAAGTCACTACTTCCCTTCTGAGCCCCGACGTGTGCCCAAACAGTGGTTTACCCCCACACATGGGGTATCAGCGTACTCAGGAGAAACTGAACAACTTTTGGGGTCCAATTTCTCCTGTAACCCTTTGGAAAATAAAAAATTCTGGGCTAAATAATTATTTTTGAGGAAAGAAAACGTATTTATTATTTTCACGGCTCTGCATTATAAACTTCTATGAAGCACTTGGGGGTTCAAAGTGCTCACCACACATCTAGATAAGTTCCTTTCGGGGTCTAGTTTCCAAAATGGGGTCACTTGTGGGGGGTTTCTACTGTTTAGGCACATCACGGGCTCTGCAAACGCAACGTGACGCCCGCAGAGCATTCCATCAAAGTCTGCATTTCAAAACGTCACTACTTCAATTCCGAGCCCCGGCATGTGCCCAAACAGTAGTTTACCCCCACATATGGGGAATCACCGTACTCAGGAGAAACTGGACAACAAATATTGGGGTCAAATTTCTCCTGTTACCATTGGGAAAATTAAAAAATTCTGGGCTAAATAATTATTTTTGAGGAAAGAAAACGTATTTATTATTTTCACGGCTCTGCATTATAAACTTCTGTGAAGCACTTGGGGGTTCAAAGTGCTCACCACACATCTAGATAAGTTCCTTTCGGGGTCTAGTTTCCAAAATGGGGTCACTTGTGGGGGGTTTCTACTGTTAAGCCACATCAGGGGCTCTGCAAACGCAACGTGACGCCCACAGAGCATTCCATCAAAGTCTGCATTTCAAAATGTCACTACTTCACTTCCGAGCCCCGGCATGTGCCCAAACAGTGGTTTACCCCCACATATGGGGTATCAGCATACTCAGGAGAAACTGGACAACAACTTTTGGGGTCAAATTTCTCCTGTTACCCTTGGGAAAATAAAAAATTGCAGGCTAAAAGATCATTTTTGAGAAAATAATTTTTTTTCTTTTATTTTCATGGCTCTGCGTTATAAACTTCTGTGAAGCACTTGGGGGTTCAAAGTCCTCACCACACATCTAGATTAGTTCCTTTGGGGGTCAAGTTTCCAAAATGGGGTCATTTCTGGGGGATCTCCAATGTTTAGGCACACAGGGGCTCTCCAAACGTGACATGGTGTCCGCTAATGATTGGAGCTAATTTTCCATTTAAAAAGCCAAATGGCGTGCCATCCCTTCCGAGCCCTGCCGTGCGCCCAAACAGTGGTTTACCCCCACATATGGGGTATCAGCGTACTCAGGACAAACTGGACAACAATATTTGGGGTCCAATTTCTCCTAATATCCTTGGCAAAATAGGAAATTCCAGGCTAAAAAATCATTTTTGAGGAAAGAAAAATTATTTTTTATTTTCATGGCTCTGCGTTATAAACTTCTGTGAAGCACCTGGGGGTTTAAAGTGCTCAATATGCATCTAGATAAGTTCCTTGGGGGGTCTAGTTTCCAAAATGGGGTCACTTGTGGGGGAGCTCCAATGCATAGGCACACAGGGGCTCTCCAAATGCGACATGGTGTCCGCTAACAATTGGAGCTAATTTTCCATTCAAAAAGTCAAATGGCGCGCCTTCCCTTCCGAGCCCTGCCGTGTGCCCAAACAGTGGTTTACCCCCACATATGAGGTATCGGCGTACTCGGGAGAAATTGCCCAACACATTTTAGGATCCATTTTATCCTGTTGCCCATGTGAAAATGAAAAAATTGAGGCTAAAAGAATTTTTTTGTGAAAAAAAAGTACTTTTTCATTTTTACGGATCAATTTGTGAAGCACCTGGGGGTTCAAAGTGCTCACTATGCATCTAGATAAGTTCCTTGGGGCGTCTAGTTTCCAAAATGGGTCACTTGTGGGGGAGCGCCAATGTTTAGGCACACAGGAGCTCTCCAAACGCGACATGGTGTCCACTAACGATGGAAATAATTTTTCATTCAAAAAGTCAAATGGCGCTCCTTCCCTTCCGAGCCTTACCATGTGCCCAAACAGTGGTTTACCCCCACATATGAGGTATCGGCGTACTCAGGAGAAATTGCCCAACACATTTTAGGATCCATTTTATCCTGTTGCCCATGTGAAAATGAAAAAATTGAGGCTAAAATAATTTTTTTGTGAAAAAAAAGTACTTTTTCATTTTTACGGATCAATTTGTGAAGCACCTGGGGGTTCAAAGTGCTCACTATGCATCTAGATAAGTACCTTGGGGCGTCTAGTTTCCAAAATGGGGTCACTTGTGGGGGAACTCCAATTTTTAGGCACACGGGGGCTCTCCAAACGTGACATGGTGTCCGCTAAAGAGTGGAGCCAATTTTTGATTCAAAAAGTCAAATGGCGCTCCTTCCCTTCCAAGCCCTGCCGTGCGCCCAAACAGTGGTTTACCCCCACATATGAGGTATCAGCGTACTCAGGACAAATTGGACAACAACTTTCGTGGTTCAGTTTCTCCTTTTACCATTGGGAAAATAAAAAAATTGTTGCTAAAAGATAATTTTTGTGACTAAAAAGTTAAATGTTCATTTTTTCCTTCCATGTTGCTTCTGCTGCTGTGAAGCACCTGAAGGGTTAATAAACTTCTTGAATGTGGTTTTGAGTACCTTGAGGGGTGAAGTTTTTAGAATGTTGTCACTTTTGGGTATTTTCAGCCATATAGACCCCTCAAACTGACTTCAAATGTGAGGTGGTCCCTAAAAAAAATGGTTTTGTAAATTTCGTTGTAAAAATGACAAATCGCTGGTCAAATTTTAACCCTTATAACTTCCTAACAAAAAAAAATTTTGTTTCCAAAATTGTGCTGATGTAAAGTAAACATGTGGGAAATGTTATTTATTAACTATTTTGTGTCACATATCTCTCTTGTTTAACAGAATAAAAATTCAAAATGTGAAAATTGCGAAATTTTCAAAATTTTCGCCAAATTTCCGTTTTTATCACAAATAAACACAGAATTTATTGACCTAAATTTACAACTAACATGAAGCCCAATATGTCACGAAAAAACAATCTCAGAACCGCTAGGATCCGTTGAAGCGTTCCTGAGTTATTACCTCATAAAGGGACACTGGTCAGAATTGCAAAAAACGGCAAGGTCTTTAAGGTCAAAATAGGCTGGGTCATGAAGGGGTTAAAGAGACCGTGAGAAGGGCAACACAATAAAAAAAATTATAATAATAGAATATATAGAGATTGAGAGTAGAAATTTCACCATTGCACAATGTACAAAGGTTTCCAAAAATTACTGCAAGGGGTCTGTATCATACACACTGAAAGGGGCCTTGGTGGGGACCTCAAAATACATTTAACAGTTATTACAAGAGGTAGAGATAGGGAGTATAATTTTCACTATTGCACAATGTGCAAAATTTTCAAAAAATTACCCAAGGGGTGTATCAGACCAGCTGAAAGATGCAGTGATGGGACATTACAATACACTTTGCAGTTATTACAAGAAGTTGAGACAGGGAGTGCAAGTTTCACCATTGCATAATGTGCAAAGTTTTAAAAGAATTATCCAAGGAGTCTCTATCAGACCAGCTAAAAGATGCCATGATGGGGACATCACAATACATTTTGCAGTTATTACAATAGATAGAGATAGGGAGTACAAGTTTCACCATTGCGCAATGTGCAAAGTTTTCAAAAAAGTACAGTTCATTACCCATGTGGGGTATACATAAATTACCAATAAGTACTTGTTTCAGAAGGAGGAGGAGGTGATTTCCTGAACAAAGTGGGTTTGGATGGTAAGGGATGGACATTATGGCAACTTCCCAAAAGAATTTGGGCAGCACTTGCTGATGTGACAGTTTCATGAAAATTACCCAATTGGTAGACATTCCCCCATCCCCCGAGTTGCACCTGGTGTGCTTGTTCCTCCCCTGTAATGATTGTGGGTTAAAAAAGTCGCTAACTCTGCCAGCTTCGTTGTCTGAGGGTAATCTTTTTAGCAAGTCTTCCACAGCGGCCCTCGGGTTTGCATGCACTGAAAATGGCACGTCTGCCTCCGGCATGACAAAAACAAATTTCTCCTTGTACCATTGGTCAAGAAAGGTGCACAGCCATTATTTCATGTTGGACAAAATGTGTTTCATGCGAGGGTCTTGGGAAAAGCATCTGGACATGAACTCTGCCATGCGTGGCAGACTGCAAAGAGGAAAAGGACACAACATAAATTGTTCCTCAGAGTGACCAGTGTTGGGGTCATATGTCTCCTGGGACTCTTGATTGTTTGAGGAAGGAGAACCAGGTTGAGGATATAGAGGCTCAGTCTCTTGGCTACTGCAACTGGACCATATGGAAGACTTCATGGTGCTGTTTGTCAACACACTGTAGCCTTTGTCTGCCATCCAATGCACAACATCCTCATACTGGTCTGGGTTTGTCAGTGGTGTATCGCAGTGACAAAATTTTGACAGGAAGCTAGAATGAGATCCAGCCACCTTCTGATCTGTAACACGGTCTTGGTAGGCACCACCACATCCATGTCCCTTAACATCACCCTTTCCCATATTGAATTTATTATGCTTATGAAAAAATAATTTCTTGGCTTTATTTTTCACTAGAACCCTCACAGAGGTGTTATGCAAAAATTCACTGTATCTATCAACGTGTGGTATTTTTTGTTAAAGATATCAACTTTATTTTACACGGCAACAGCAGACTCACAAAAATTAGAGGTAAATAGTTACAGTCATGGCAAAAAGTATTGCCACCCCTGCAATTCTGTCAGATAATACTCATTTTCTTCCTGAAAATGATTGCAAACACAAATTCTTTGTTATTATTATCTTCATTTAATTTGTCTTAAATAAAAAAAACACAAACAGAATTGTCCTAAAGCCGAATTGGATATAATTCCACACCAAACATAAAAAAGGGGTGGACAAAAGTATTGGCACTGTTCGAAAAATCATGTGATGCTTCTCTAATTTGTGTAATTATCAGCACCTGTAACTTACCTGTGGCACCTAACAGGTGTTGGCAATAACTAAATCACATTTGCAGCCAGTTGACATGGATTAAAGTTCACTCAACCTCTGTTCTGTGTCCTTGTGTGTACCACATTGAGGATGAAGAAAAGAAAGAAGACCAAAGAACTGTCTGAGGACTTGAGAAACCAAATTGTGAGGAAGCATGAGCAATCTCAAGGCTACAAGTCCATCTCCAAAGACCTGAATGTTCCTGTGTCTACTGTGTCATCAAGAAGTTTAAAGCCCATGGCACTGTGGCTAACCTCCCTAGATGTGGATGGAAAAGAAAAATTGACAAGAGATTTCAACGCAAGATTGTGCGGATGTTGGATAAAGAACCTCGACTAACATCCAAACAAGTTCAAGCTGCCCTGCAGTCCGAGGGTACAACAATGTCAACCCGTACTATCCATCGGCATCTGAATGAAAAGGGAATGTATGGTAGGAGACCCAGGAAGACCCCACTTCTTACCCGAGACATAAAAAAGCCAGGCTGGAGTTTGCCAAAACTTACCTGAAAAAACCTAAAACGTTTTGGAAGAATGTTCTCTGGTCAGATGAGACAAAAGTAGAGCTTTTTGGGCAAAGGCATCAACATAGAGTTTACAGGAGAAAAAAAGAGGCATTCAAAGAAAAGAACACGGTTCCTACAGTTAAACATGGTGGAGGTTCCCTGATGTTTTGGGGTTGCTTTGCTTCCTCTGGCTCTCGACTGCTTGACCGTGTGCATGGCATTATGAAGTCTGAAGACTACCAACAAATTTTGCAACATAATGTAGGGCCAGTGTGAGAAAGCTGGGTCTCCCTCAGAGGTCATGGGTCTTCCAGCAGGACAATGACCCAAAACACACTTCAAAAAGCACTAGAAAATGGTTTGAGAGAAAGCACTGGAGACTTCTAAGGTGGCCAGCAATGAGTCCAGACCTGAATCCCATAGAACACCAGTGGAGAGATCTAAAAATGGCAGTTTGGAGAAGGCACCCTTCAAATATCAGGGACCTGGAGCAGTTTGCCAAAGAAGAATGGTCTAAAATTCCAGCAGAGCATTGTAAGAAACTCATTGATGGTTGCCGGAAGCGGTTAGTCGCAGTTTATTTTGGCTAAAGGTTGTGCAGCCAAGTATTAGGCTGAGGGTGCCAATACTTTTGTCTGGCCCATTTTTGGAGTTTTGTGTGAAATGATCAATGTTTTGCTTTTTGCTTCATTCTCTTTTGTGTTTTTTCATTTAAGACAAATTAAATGAAGATAATAATACCAAATAATTTGTGTTTGCAATCATTTTCAGGAAGAAAATGAGTATTATCTGACAGAATTGCAGGGGTGTCAATACTTTTGGCCATGACTGTAAGCATGTGACCCTCGATCTCCAATGAGAGATCTTACCCTGGGCATGCTCAGAAGGGGAAAAGCAGGACTTAGTCCCAAAATCGTCTGCTCACCGCTGCCTAACACTGGCTTCAATGGCAGAAGCTGGAAAAGCAGCAGTAACCCTTTGCACAGAGTCAGACTGAGCAAGACGCTGGGACCGATGTCTCCGCTGAGCAGGCTCCACTGCGGCAGGAGAAGAATGGGAGACCGCAGCGGAGATGGCCCGAGATTCCCCCTGTGCAGAGGCGGGAACTCGACCCCTAACACCGAGCATGCTGAAATACTCGGAGACAACCCGAGCATGCTCGGAGAAACTCGAATAACGAGCATACTCGATCATTACTACTAATTAGCTAATCCTAATCATTTGTGAATAGGGTTGAGCGAAACGGGTCGAGATTTTTCAAAAGTCGCCAACTTTTGGCAAGGTCGGGTTTCATGAAACCCGACCCGACCCCAGTGTGGGGTCGGCCATGAAGTCGGCGATCTTTTGAATCTGGAATCGGAATTCCGATACCGATTCCCGATATGTTTAAGATATCGAGAATTGGTATCGGAATTCAGATTAAAGTGTAAAATAAAGAATTAAAATAAAAAATATCGCAATACTTACCCTCTGACGCGCCCTGGTACTAACCGGCAGTCTTCCTTCCTTAGAATCAGCCTTCCAGGACCTGGCGGTGACGTCGCGGTGACATCGCGGCTTGTGATTGGCCGCGCGGCCGCCCATGTGACCGCTCGCGTGACCAATCAGAAGCCGTGACGTCACCGAAGGTCCTTCAAGCGCTGATTCTTAGGAAGGAAGGCTGTCGGAAGGAAGCAGGGCGCTTCCGAGGGAGAGTATATTCCTATTAGGTATATACTCACCCTCGGAAGCGCCCTGCTTCCTTCCGACAGCCTTCCTTCCTAAGAATCAGCGCTTGAAGGACCTTCGGTGATGTCACGGCTTGTGATTGGTCGCGCAAGCGGTCACATGGGCGGCCGCGTGGCCAATCACAAGCCGCGACGTCACCGCGACGTCACCGCGACGTCACCGCCAGGTCCTGGAAGGCTGATTCTAAGGAAGGAAGACTGCCTGTTAGTACCAGGGCGCGTCAGAGGGTAAGTATTGCGATATTTTTTATTTTAATTCTTTATTTTACACTAAAATATGGATCGCAGGGCCTGAAGGAGAGTTTCCGCTCCTTCAGACCCTGGGAACCATGGAAACCCAATGCACTGCATTGGGTTTCGAGTTTCGGACGACCCCGACCCCAACTTTTTTATAGGATCGGCCGATTTCACTCGACCCGACTTTTGAAAAAGTCGGGTTTCGTGAAACCCGACCCGATCCTATAAAAGTAAAGGTCGCTCATCCCTATTTGTGAATAAACTGTGTTTCAGAGACAAATCAGTAGGCCAGATTTCTACTTCAAAGTTATTAGGTATACCAGTGTTGTTCAGGCACACTATCTAAGAAAATAGTGATTTTTCATTTAGTGATAGGTGACTGACAGTTGTGGCCTTAAGACTGTGAACTGTATTGTGGTATCAGGGCAGGAAGAGGAGAAGGGTGACACTCAGGGTGAGGAGTGTGAGAACAGAGAGGATGACAATGAGATTGTAGATCCCATTTGGAGTGAACCCAGAGGTATGAAGCTAAGTAGCTCAGCGGTGGAGGAAGAGGAATATGAGTATGTTATGTTACAGCTTCCTACACAAAGAAAGTGATGCAACCACAACAAGCACTGCAATCTCAACACCAACTTTGGCTTTGGCCAGCCCCGGTTGTGAGTGTGCAGTTTACAGGAACAGCAAGGGTTGCCTGGGTTGGGCCTTTTTAGGGACCGCAAAGGATGACACAAGACAAGTTATTTGTCAAATATGCAAAGAAAACTCCGTAGAGGCAAAAATTGCAATAATATGACAACTGCATGCATGAACCGACACATATGTGATCAACGTGCCTATGGGAATGTCACTGCATCAGCCCTTTGTCCCACAGTTCTGGCCACATAAAATGCGTTACATCTCGCTGACTGGGCGCAGTGTGACTCCGGTGGCTGTGGGGGCAGTCAGGGTAGAGGCTACTCCACAGGTTTTGCAATCCCCAAGGCTTGCAGGGCGATTGGAGATGGAGAATGAAACTACTACACACCATAAGATAGATAATTAAACTACTAGACAATTGGGTTTGGAGAACTAAACTAGTAAATAGCTAGGGGTGGAGATCTAAACCATTACACACAATGACATGAAGAAGTAAACTAATTGACAACAGGGGTTGGAAAACTAAACAGCTATAATTGTAGAATCAAACAAAAAACACATCAGAACATGGATAACTAAACTAATACACACCAGGGGATGGAGAACTAAAGCACTAGACAACAATGTGTCACTTGACACCAAGTTTTGGAATCCCCAGGGCTTGCGAAACAAACCTCTGCTTCTAACACTTCTTCCAGTGCTTCTGCCTCCTCCACCTCCTCTAGAGCCTCCTCCTGCTCCCTCAACCTATTCCTTAATGAGACTGGAAAGGCTGAGCAGACTAGCCGATGGTGTCATTTTTAGCATCATGCATTGATCTTCTATTATTGCAGTCTGTGCCATCTTTGTCATGGCTTCTGTGCCTGCTGTTGCCACTGCTTCTGATGTAAGAAACAATTTTTTTAAATCTGGAGACTCCAAGTTGGATCTCCATTTAGTGGGTTGCCTGTAGTAGATGGTGTGTCAGGGGTTTATTATGCTGTTTATACTCTGTGGAAATTGATGCCACTTTAGTGATGTGTGACAATAATTTTTTGAAATGTGTACACTTCAAGTTGGTTCTCAAACTTATGGAAGGGGTGTCAGAGGGCTATTACAATATTTCTACTCTATGGAAATTGAAGCCACTTCAGTGGTGTGTGACAATTTTTTGAAATTTAGAGAATCCAAGTTGGGTCTCCATCTGGTGGGTGTCCTGTACTTGGGCTGGTGTAAAAGGGCCATTATACTATTTCTACTCTGTGAAAATTGATGCCACTTTAGTGGTGTGTAACATTATTTTGAAATGTGGAGACTTCAAGTTGTGCCTCCATCTGTTGGGGTGCCTCTAGTAGAAAGTGTGTCAGTAGCCTATAACACTGTTTCTAATCTGTGGAAATGTATGCCACTTTAGTGACATGCGGCAATAATAATTTGGAAATGTGGAGAATCCAAGTTATGTTTCCATCTCGTTGGTTGTCTGAAGTAGAAGAGGTGTCAGAGGGCAAATATGCTATTTCCACTCAGTGGAAATTAATTCCACTTTAGTCGTGTGTGACAATATATTTTTGAAATCTGGAGACTCCAAGTTGTGTCTCCATCTGGTGGGGTGCCTGTAGTGGAAGGTGTGTCAGATCTATTATACTGTTTCTACTCTGTGGAAATTGACTCCACTTTAGTGGTGTGTGAAAATATTTTTTTTTAAATGAGGAGTCTCCAACTTGTGTCTCCATCTGGTGGGTTGCCTGTAGTGGAACTTGTGTCAGAAGTCCATTATACTATTTCTACTCAGGGGTGTGTGACAATAATTTATTGAATCATAGAGACTTCAAGCTGTGTCTCTATCTGATGGGTTGCCTGTAGATGAAGGAGTGTTAAAGGGCCATTATAATACTTCTACTCTATTGAAATTGATGCCACTTTAGTGGTATATGACAATAACTAGGCAACCAAATTTCAAAAGTTGTCTGGTTCAGAAATAAAATTAGCTATTTCCTAATGATTTTAATGTGCTGAATTCAAATATGACAAGGAAAACTGTTTGGCTCCAGTTTCCATGAAATGAAAGAGATTACGTTTTACCGTTACGTAAATTAATAAATAATTATAACATGTAGTTATTACTAGGGTTGAGCGAAACAGGTCGTTCATTTTCAAAAGGCGCCGACTTTTGGCAAAGTTGGGTTTCATGAAACCCGACCCGACCCCTGTGTGGGGTCGGCCATGCGGTACGCGACTTTCGCGCCAAAGTCGCGTTTCAATGACGCTAAAAGCGCCATTTCTCAGCCAATGAAGGTGAACGCAGAGTGTGGGCAGCGTGATGACATAGGTCCTGGTCCCCACCATCTTAGAGAAGGGCATTGCAGTGATTGGCTTGCTGTCTGCGGCGTCACAGGGGCTATAAAGGGGCGTTCCCGCCGACCGCCATGTTACTGCTGCTGATCTGAGCTTAGGGAGAGGCTGCTGCGGCTTCATCAGAAGCAGGGATAGCGTTAGGCAGGGTCCATTAACCCCCAAACCGCTTGTGCTGTAGCGATTTCCACTGTCCAACACCACCTTCGATGTGCAGGGATAGTGGAAGCTACATTTTTTTTTTTTCTCAGCGCTGTAGCTCATTGGGCTGCCCTAGAAGGCTCCCTGATAGCTGCATTGCTGTGTGTACGCCGCTGTGCAAACCAACTGCTTTTTTCAAAGCACAAATCCTCTTGTTCCTTCCTTTCTGCACAGCTATCTTTTTGGTTTGTCCACACTTTTTATTTAATTTGTACATCAGTCCACTCCTTATTGCTGCCTGCCATACCTGGCTGAGATTACTGCAGGGAGATAGTAATTGTAGGACAGTCCCTGTTTTTTTTTTTTTTTGTGGGAGATTAAGATTGGCATTTCTGCTAGAGCGCCATCCCTGTGTGTGCCATCTCTCACTCAGTGGGCCATAGAAAGCCTATTTATTTTTTTGGTTGATTTGGGTTCTCAATTCTACCTGAAAAAATCACTAAATCAATCAGTGGGAGATAAATATTGGCCTCTGGGCTTGTGTGCCACTCCTGACTCCTGTGTGTGCCATCTCTCTCTCTCAGATAGTGGGCCATAGAAAGCCTATTTTTTTTTTGGTTGATTTGGGTTCTAAATTCTACCTGAAAAAATCACTAAATCAATCAGTGGGAGATAAATATTGGCCTCTGGGCTTGTGTGCCACTCCTGACTCCTGTGTGTGCCATCTCTCACTCAGTGGGCCATAGAAAGCCTATTTAATTTTTTGGTTGATATGGGTTCTAAATTCTACCTGAAAAAATCACTAA
The DNA here is from genome assembly GCF_032444005.1 of Ranitomeya imitator. NCBI lineage: Eukaryota > Metazoa > Chordata > Amphibia > Anura > Dendrobatidae > Ranitomeya > Ranitomeya imitator. The sequence continues at coordinate 241,226,371 of NC_091285.1, read as the reverse complement.
ATCAATCAGTGGGAGATAAATATTGGCCTCTGGGCTTGTGTGCCACTCCTGACTCCTGTGTGTGCCATCTCTCACTCAGTGGGCCATAGAAAGCCTATATACTTTTTTGGTTGATTTGGGTTCTAAATTCTACCTGAAAAAATCACTAAATCAATCAGTGGGAGATAAATATTGGCCTCTGGGCTTGTGTGCCACTCCTGACTCCTGTGTGCACCATCTCTCACTCAGTGGGCCATAGAAAGCCTATTTTTTTTTAATTTGGTTTCTAAATTCTCCCTGAAAAAATCATTTTATTTTATTTGGTTTCTAAATTCTTCCTGAAAAAATCATTGTTAGGAGTCGAGTTTCCTCTGCTGCACAGGGGGAATCTCGATCCGTCTCCGCTGCGGTCTCCCATTCTCCTCCAGCCGCAGTGGAGTCTGCTCAGCAGGGACGTCGCTCCCAGTGTCTTGCTCGCTCTCACTCTGTACAGAGAGTTACTGCTGCTTCTTCAGCTCCTGCCATTAAAGTCAGTGCTGGTCAGCGGCGAGCGGACTTCCATGGGACTAAGTCCTTGTTTGCGCACACTGAGCATGCCCAGAGCAAGATCTCCCGTTGGAGATCGAGGGTCATGTGCTCTGGCTCTGCAGCGCATTCCATTGGTCCTCTTGGCAGGCCCTGGAAGGGCAAAGTTTCTGTGGCCACTTCCTGTCCTGCAATTATATAAACTGCGCATGACCGCACGGCCATGCGCTAGTGTACAATTGAATACGTGTGTTTGTTGTGAGTGCAAGTCGTTCATTAAATACCCCTACCCTATTGTATGACTGTTCGCGTATGGAGTATGGCTGCTATCTAGCGCCCAACAAATCACTCAACGTGTCACTCACGTATCAGCGTCTATTGCTGTGACCGCCAGTGCGGCGCCACGCGCCAGTAGTGCGCTTCCTGACCCACGTCTGGGTGCTTAGTGGTGCCTGCCAGCACGGCACAGTTCGCACTTCGGTGCTCTAATTATAAGAGTTGCCTAACACACCCTGTTGCGGTGTTGTGCCAGCAAGTGGTCTAATCGGACTTCAATCCTAGTTGGGGTTAAGTTCGCTGACTGCTTGCTCGCCTTCTATGTGCGGTACCGCGATCCTGTGACGCAACATGATCGCTTACTTCACGTTGGGTGAAGTTTAACCCACGCGAGTATACTTCTGAGTATCGCCATATAGTCCGTCATTACTCAGCAGCAGGTTCCATCTCTGCACGGTGGACCCCGGTCTACGAACGCACCGTACACTATCAGTCTTATTATTTGGTGCGTTCCGCTAGCCCTAACATTACACTAGCGCCAGGGTCTGGCTAGTGATGACGGACAAACAGCAATCCCTGCGGTATATACAGCAGCTGGAGAGTAGGTTGGCGGCTCTCGAGAGCGCAACCCCAGCTGTGGAAGTTACCACAGTTGCTGTACAGGCTGCCAGCGTGGCTGCAGCAACTTTGTCCATTGCCACCCCTGTTCCGACATTTTCTCGCCTCCCGCTGCCAGAAAAATTTTCTGGTAATAGCAAATTTTGTAGGTGATTCGTGAGTCAGTGCTCTATTCATCTCGAGCTTCTGGCTGCACGTTTCCCCACAGAGCGGGCTAAGGTGGGATTTATTGTGTCTCTATTGTCGGACAGGGCGTTGGAATGGGCTACGCCGCTGTGGGAGCGTGGCGATCATGTGGTGCAGAGTGCTCCTCTGTTTTTGAGCACTTTAAAACAGGTCTTTTTAGGACCTCAAGTCACCCATGACACTGCGCTCCAACTGCTGGCATTAACTCAGGGTGAGTCCTTGGTCAGTAATTTTGCCGTCCAATTCCGCACTTTAGCATCTGAGCTGGAATGGTCGGATAAGGCTCTTATCCCCATATTTTGGAGGGGCTTGGCTGACCATGTAAAGGACGCTCTGGCCACTAGGGAGATTCCTGCCACACTGGAGGAGTTAATAACAGTCTCCACTCGAATTGACCTCCGTTTTAACGAGCGGAGGTTAGAGCGAGCCCAGTGTAGGCAGAGGTTTCAGCTGGCTCCTACTTTCGCCAAACCTCTGGAATCTCCGGTCCTGGTTCCTGAGTCACATGAGGCCAGGGAAGTGTCACAAGCGGGACCTAAGTCCCGGACCGCTTGTGCACTCAGGGTCTGTCATGTTTGCCAGCAGTCTGGACATTTAGCCACCAGATGTCCTCAGCGGTCGAGGAAACGTCAGCGTCTAGTGGTCGTAGGTGGAGGTACACTAGACACGGCGACGTTTGCCTCTAAATTGTCCTTTAAGGGGACAATTACTTTAGGCTCATTCTCCCACTCGGTAGAGCTCTGCGTGGATTCTGGGGCGGAGGGCAATTTTATGTCTTCTGCCTTCGCCCAACGCCACGCAATACCTCTGGTTATGCTAGCTCAACCTGTAACGGTACGAGTGGTGAATGGGTCGACTCTGCCCTCACAGATAACTCACCAGACCATCCCTTTTACTCTGTCCATGTCGCCATCTCATCAGGAGATTATTTCTCTGCTCGTCATTCCAGAGGGAATTGATGAAGTCCTGTTGGGAATACCTTGGCTACGGTACCACTCTCCTCATATCGAGTGGTCCTCAGGCAGAATTCTGGGATGGGGTGAATCTTGTGAGGGTAGGTGTCAGAGGGAGTGCGTTCAGGTAGCTACAACTGAGGTACCCGCAGATCTTTCCTCTCTCCCCAAGCAGTATTGGTCGTATGCAGACGTATTCTCCAAAAAGGCGGCGGAGACCCTTCCGCCCCATCGCCCCTATGACTGTCCTATTGACCTCTTGCCTGGTGCTGAGCCTCCCCGGGGTCGAGTCTATCCGCTATCTCTCCCAGAGACGGAGGCAATGTCACAGTACATCCAGGAAAATCTGGCAAGAGGGTTCATCAGGAAGTCAGTGTCACCTGCTGGGGCAGGGTTCTTCTTCGTGCAGAAGAAGAGTGGGGAATTGCGTCCATGCATAGACTACGGGGGTCTTAACGCCATCACCGTTAAGAATAAATACCCTTTGCCTTTGATATCTGAACTGTTTGACAGGCTTCGGGGAGCAAGGGTATTTACTAAATTAGATCTGCGGGGTGCTTACAACCTGATTCGCATCCGTGAGGGGGACGAATGGAAGACGGCTTTTAACACCAGGGATGGGCACTATGAAGATCTGGTGATGCCCTTTGGGCTCTGTAATGCCCCAGCCATTTTCCAAGACTTTGTGAACGATATCTTCCGGGATATGCTTTCCACCTCGGTCGTAGTCTATCTGGATGATATTCTCATCTACTCTCCAGATATTGACTCCCACCGGAGAGATGTTTGCAAAGTCTTCGACCTCTTACGGGCAAACTCCCTCTATGCCAAGTTGGAGAAGTGTATGTTTGAGCAGGAGTCCTTACCTTTCCTAGGCTACATCATCTCAGCCCAGGGATTGGCTATGGATCCTGCCAAACTACAGGCTGTGATGGACTGGCAGGAACCCCATTCTCTTAAAGCGGTGCAGCGCTTTATGGGGTTCATAAATTATTATCGCCAGTTCATCCCGCATTTCTCAACTTTGGTGGCTCCCTTGGTTGCCCTCACCAAGAAGGGGGTGAATCCCAAATTGTGGTCTGAGGAGGTCTCCAAGGCTTTTATCTCTATAAAGTCACACTTCGCTAGCGCTCCCATTCTTCATCGCCCCGATGTTGATAAGCCATTTATCATGGAGGTGGATGCCTCTTCTGTTGGTGCTGGAGCAGTCCTCTTCCAAAAGGATGCTCAAGGTCGGAAGCATCCTTGCTTCTTTTTCTCCAAGACCTTCGCACCAGCAGAGAGGAGTTATTCCATCGGGGACAGGGAGTTGCTAGCCATGAAGTTGGCTTTCTCGGAGTGGAGACATCTCTTGGAGGGAGCACGTTTTCCCTTCCAAGTCTTCACAGATCACAAAAATTTGGTGTATCTGCAGACAGCTCAGCGGTTGAATTCTCGCCAGGCCAGATGGTCCTTGTTCTTCTCCCGGTTTCATTTCACCCTCCATTTCCTTTCTGGGGAGAAGAACATTCGGGCCGACGCTCTCTCTCGCTCCGTTGTGTCATCTGCGGAGGAGGAGGAGGAGCCTCGGCTTATTGTCCCCACCGAGAGTTTGAGAACCGTGGCCCCGGTTTTGCTGGAGTCTGTGCCCCCGGGCAAGACTTTTGTTCCATCCAGTTTGCGACCGGAGGTTCTCTCTTGGGCGCACTCGTCCAGGGTGGGTGGACATTTTGGTACTAAAAGGACATCAGAGTTACTGGCGAGGACATACTGGTGGCCGCATATGGCTCGTGATGTCGCGGAGTACGTTTGGGCTTGTGTCTCTTGCGCCAGGAACAAGACTCCTCGGCAACGGCCAGCTGGTTTGCTATATTCTCTGCCCGTGGCTGACAGGCCCTGGGAGATGGTCGGGATGGACTTTGTGGTTGGCTTACCCAAGTCTCGTAATTGCACCATTATCTGGGTGATCACCGATCATTTTTCCAAAATGGTGCATTTGGTGCCTCTTCCACGGCTACCATCTGCACGGGTGTTGGCTGTCTTGTTTATCAAGCATATCTTTCGCTTACACGGTATGCCAGACAAAATTGTTAGTGACCGGGGTCCCCAGTTTGCGTCTCGATTCTGGAGGGAGCTATGTCGTCTACTCAGTATTGAGTTAAATCTCTCTTCGGCATATCATCCCGAGACGAATGGGTTGGTAGAAAGGGCCAACCAGACCTTGGTCACATATCTGCGACATTTTGTTTCTGCCAGACAGGATGACTGGGCATCCTTGCTACCGTGGGCAGAGTTTGCACTTAACAATGCCGTAGCCGACTCCACCGGTCAGACTCCATTCCTCTTAAATTACGGCCAGCATCCGCGTGTTCCTGTGCCCATGCCTGTGTCTTCCGCTGATCCCAGGGTGGCAGACTGGGCTGTGGAGGCACGGGACATTTGGGATCGCACGCAGGATGCCATTCGGGCCTCCAAGGAGAGAATGAGGTCCTCCGCCGATGTTCATAGGCGCCCCGCTCCGACTTTTGCCCCTGGTGACTTGGTGTGGCTCTCCGCCCGTAACATCAGGCTGCGAGTTGAGTCCACTAAGTTTGCTCCTCGCTACTTGGGTCCCTTCAAGGTTCTCGAACAGGTTAATCCTGTGGTCTACCGCCTGGCTCTTCCTCCACGCTTGGGTATCACCGACACCTTTCATGTGTCCCTCTTGAAACCCGTATACATGTCCCGGTTTTCCGAGTCATCTGCCGGGACATCGGGTTCGTCTACGGACGATTACGAGGTGAACGCTATTTTGGGGTGCAAGGTGGTACGCGGCAAAAAGTTCTATCTGGTGGATTGGAAGGGTTATGGTCCAGAGGACAGGGCTTGGGAGACTGCTGAAAACATTCGGGCCCCACAGCTCATTGCTGCCTTCGAGCGTAGCGAGGCCCAAGGAGGGGGGGCCCTAGGAGGGGGGGTAATGTTAGGAGTCGAGTTTCCTCTGCTGCACAGGGGGAATCTCGATCCGTCTCCGCTGCGGTCTCCCATTCTCCTCCAGCCGCAGTGGAGTCTGCTCAGCAGGGACGTCGCTCCCAATGTCTTGCTCGCTCTCACTCTGTACAGAGAGTTACTGCTGCTTCTTCAGCTCCTGCCATTAAAGTCAGTGCTGGTCAGCGGCGAGCGGACTTCCATGGGACTAAGTCCTTGTTTGCGCACACTGAGCATGCCCAGAGCAAGATCTCCCGTTGGAGATCGAGGGTCATGTGCTCTGGCTCTGCAGCGCATTCCATTGGTCCTCTTGGCAGGCCCTGGAAGGGCAAAGTTTCTGTGGCCACTTCCTGTCCTGCAATTATATAAACTGCGCATGACCGCATGGCCATGCGCTAGTGTACAATTGAATACGTGTGTTTGGTGCGAGTGCAAGTCGTTCATTAAATACCCCTACCCTATTGTATGACTGTTCGCGTATGGAGTATGGCTGCTATCTAGCGCCCGACAAATCACTCAACGTGTCACTCACGTATCAGCGTCTATTGCTGTGACCGCCAGTGCGGCGCCACGCGCCAGTAGTGCGCTTCCTGACCCACGTCTGGGTGCTTAGTGGTGCCTGCCAGCACGGCACAGTTCGCACTTCGGTGCTCTAATTATTAGAGTTGCCTAACACACCCTGTTGCGGTGTTGTGCCAGCAAGTGGTCTAATCGGACTTCAATCCTAGTTGGGGTTAAGTTCGCTGACTGCTTGCTCGCCTTCTATGTGCGGTACCGCGATCCTGTGACGCAACAGGATCGCTTCCTTCACGTTGGGTGAAGTTTAACCCACGCGAGTATACTTATGAGTATCGCCATATAGTCCGTCATTACTCAGCAGCAGGTTCCATCTCTGGACGGTGGACCCCAGGCTACGAACGCACCATACACTATCAGTCTTATTATTTGGTGCGTTCCGCTAGCCCTAACAATCATTTTATTTTATTTTGTTTCTAAAGTCTCCCTGAAAAAAAAAAAAAAATCAGTGATAGATTAATATTGCCCTTTCTGCTTGTGTGCCAGTCTTGACTCCTGGGTGTGCCATCTCTCTCTCTCAGATAGTGGGCCATAGAAAGCCTATTTATTTTTTTGGTTGATTTGGGTTCTAAATTCTACCTGAAAAAATCAATAAATCAATCAGTGGGAGATAAATATTGGCCTCTGGGCTTGTGTGCCACTCCTGACTCCTGTGTGCGCCATCTCTCACTCAGTGGGCCATAGAAAGCCTATTTTTTTTTTTATTTGGTTTCTAAATTCTCCCTGAAAAAATAATTTTATTTTATTTGGTTTCTAAATTCTTCCTGAAAATATCATTTTATTTTATTTTGTTTCTAAAGTCTCCCTGAAAAAAAAAAAAAAAAATCAGTGGGAGATTAATATTGCCCTTTCTGCTTGTGTGCCAGTCTTGACTCCTGGGTGTGCCATCTCTCTCTCTCAGATAGTGGGCCATAGAAAGCCTATTTATTTTTTTGGTTGATTTGGGTTCTAAATTCTACCTGAAAAAATCAATAAATCAATCAGTGGGAGATAAATATTGGCCTCAGGGCTTGTGTGCCACTCCTGACTCCTGTGTGCGCCATCTCTCACTCAGTGGGCCATAGAAAGCCTATTTTTTTTAATTTGGTTTCTAAATTCTCCCTGAAAAAATCATTTTATTTTATTTGGTTTCTAAATTCTTCCTGAAAAAATCATTTTATTTTATTTTGTTTCTAAAGTCTACCTGAAAAAAAAAAAAATCAGTGGGAGATTAATATTGCCCTTTCTGCTTGTGTGCCACTCCTGACTCCTGTGTGTGCCATCTCTCACTCAGTGGGCCATAGAAAGCCTATTTATTTTTTTGGTTGATTTGGGTTCTCAATTCTACCTGAAAAAATCACTAAATCAATCTGTGGGAGATAAATATTGGCCTCTGGGCTTGTGTGCCACTCCTGACTCCTGTGTGTGCCATCTCTCACTCAGTGGGCCATAGAAAGCCTATTTATTTTTTTGGTTGATTTGGGTTCTAAATTCTACCTGAAAAAATCAATAAATCAATCAGTGGGAGATAAATATTGGCCTCTGGGCTTGTGTGCCACTCCTGACTCCTGTGTGCGCCATCTCTCACTCAGTGGGCCATAGAAAGCCTATTATTTTTTTATTTAGTTTCTAAATTCTCCCTGAAAAAATCATTTTATTTTATTTGGTTTCTAAATTCTTCCTGAAAAAATCATTTTATTTTATTTTGTTTCTAAAGTCTCCCTGAAAAAAAAAAAAAAAAAAATCAGTGGGAGATTAATATTGCCCTTTATGCTTGTGTGCCAGTATTGACTCCTGGGTGTGCCATCTCTCTCTATCAGATAGTGGGCCATAGAAAGCCTATTTATTTTTTGGGTTGATTTGGGTTCTAAATTCTACCTGAAAAAATCAATAAATCAATCAGTGGGAGATAAATATTGGCCTCTGGGCTTGTATGCCACTCCTGACTCCTGTGTGTGCCATCTCTCACTCAGTGGGCCATAGAAAGCCTGTTTATTTTTTTATTTGGTTTCTAAATTCTCCCTGAAAAAATCATTTTATTTCATCTGGTTTCTAAATTCTTCCTGAAAAAATCATTTTATTTTATTTTGTTTCTAAAGTCTCCCTGAAAAAAAAAAAAAATAAATGGGAGATTAATATTGACATTTGTGCGTGAGTGACAGTCCTGCGTGTGTGGCATCTCTGTGATTTGGTGCCACAGAAAACAGAGTGTGTAACATTGTGCCTGATTTTCCTTGCGGTCTCACCAACCTGTAAAGGGATATCGAAATCATACTGAAGTTATAGCTCACCGTGTAAGTTGTTTGACAGCAACAAATAAAGTTACTTTGGTTAAGTTTTTAAAACAATGAGGAAGTCTGGTGCAAGAGGTCGTGGCCGTGGGCGTTCATTGTCAGCTGGTAATGATGGTAGTGGTAGTGGAGCATCAGGTGGTCGTGGGAAAAAAAATATTCCACCTAAGTCTGGAGCTGTGGAGCCAGGTTCGTCGTCTGGCTACACAAGGCCTCGAATGCTCTCTTTTCTGGGAGTAGGAAAACCGCTTTTAAAGCCGGAGCAGCAACAGCAAGTTTTGGCTTACCTTGCTGACTCAGCCTCTAGCTCTTTTGCCTCCTCTTCTGAAACTGGTAAATGTAAAAGCAGCGCGTCGTTTGTGGATGTTCACGGTCAGGGACAAGTCGCTTCCTTGTCCTCTTCAGCAAAAACAACAACAAGAGAGAAGGATGCAGCAGGCAACACAACGGGTTACTCCATGGAGCTCTTTACACATACCGTCCCTGGCTTAGAAAGTGAAACAGTTAACAGGCCATGCCCATTACAAGTAGATTCTGACATGGAGTGCACTGATGCACAGCCACAGCCACTACTATGCTGGTCCTTTGACTCAGACCACAACATTGCCCTCTCAGGGTACTGATCCACAATCAGACCCTGATGAGACTATGTTGCCCCGACACGAACGCTATACCACCGACCGACACGGTGACACAGACGAAGTTGCACACGAGCTAGAAGAGGAGGTTATAGATGACCCAGTTGTTGACCCCGATTGGCAGCCATTGGGGGAACAGGGTGCAGGCAGCAGTAGTTCTGAAGCGGAGGTGGAGGAGGGGCCGCAGCAGGTATCAACATCGCAACAGGTTCCATCTGCCGGGCCCGTATCTGGCCCAAAACGCGTGGCAAAGCCAAAACCTGTTGGAGGACAGCGTGGCCATCCGGTTAAAGCTCAGTCTGCAATTCCTGAAAAGGGATCCGATGCTAGGAAGAGTGCAGTCTGGCATTTTTTTAAACAACATCCAATTGATCAGCGCAAAGTCATCTGTCAAAAATGTTCAACTAGCTTAAGCAGAGGTCAGAATCTGAAAAGTCTCAATACAAGTTGCATGCATAGACATTTAACCACCATGCATTTGCAAGCCTGGACTAACTACCAAACATCCCTTAAGGTTGTAGCACCCTCGGCCAATGAAGCTAGTCAGCAATGCAACATCCCTTCCGTCACTGTAAGGCCACCATTTTCCGCACCACCGGCAGTATCTGTGCAGGTTTCTTTGCCAGCCCAAAGCAGTCAGGGTCAGGGAATCACCAGTTTTGTAGGAGGAAATACTGCATCTAGGGCACCGGCGGAAACAATACCGTCTACAACCGTCCCTCAGTCTGCCATGTCCACCGGCACACCCGCTAGTTCCACGATCTCCAGCTCTCCAGTCCAGCTCACCCTACATGAGACTCTGGTTAGAAAAAGAAAGTACTTATCCTCCCATCCGCGTACACAGGGTTTTAACGCCAACATAGCTAGACTAATCTCGTTAGAGATGATGCCCTACCGGTTAGTTGAAAGCGAAGCTTTCAAAGCCCTGATGGAGTACGCTGAACCACGCTACGAGCTACCCAGTCGACACTTTTTTTCCAGAAAAGCCATCCCAGCCCTGCACCAGCATGTTAAACAGCGCATCGTCCATGCACTCAGGCAATCTGTGAGTACAAAGGTGCACCTGACTACAGATGCATGGACCAGTAGGCATGGCCAGGGACGTTACGTGTCCATCACGGCACACTGGGTGAATGTGGTGGATGCAGGGTCCACAGGGGACATCAATTTCGGGACAGTTGTGCCTAGCCCACGGTCTAGGAAACAGTTGGCTGTAGGCGTTCGCACCCCCTCCTCCTCGTCCTCCTGCAGAAGCGAGAGCTCTTCCACAGACCGCAGTCGCCCAACCACTCCATCGGCAGCTGACACTGTTGCACACCAGTTGTCCCATTATGGGCCAGCTACTGGCAAGCGTCAGCAGGCTGTATTGGCTATGAAGTGTTTGGGCGACAACAGACACACCGCGGAAGTTCTGTCCGAGTTCTTGCAGCAAGAAACGCAGTCGTGGCTGGGCACAGTAGATCTTGAGGCAGGCAAGGTAGTGAGTGATAACGGAAGGAATTTCATGGCTGTCATCTCCCTTTCCCAACTGAAACACATTCCTTGCCTGGCTCACACCTTAAACCTGGTGGTGCAGTGTGTTAGGAGTCGAGTTTCCTCTGCTGCACAGGGGGAATCTCGATCCGTGTCTGCTGCGGTCTCCCATTCGGTATCGGCCGCAGTGGGCTCTGCTCAGCGGAGACGTCGCTCCCAGCGTCTCGCTGGGGCTGATTCGGTGCATAGGGTCACTACTGCCTTTTCTGGCTTTCCTATGGTGCCCTGCACTGATCTGCGGCGAGCGAGCCTCTCTGGGACTAAGTCCTTGCTTACTCACACTGAGCATGCCCAGGGCGGGGTCTCCCATTGGAGGACGAGGGCCACATGTTCGGTCACATGCTCAGGTGCTGCAGTGCATTCCATTGGTCCTTCTGGAAGGTCCTGAAAGGGCAAAACATGCTCAGGTACTGCAGCACTTTCCATTGGTCCTTCTGGAAGGTCCTGAAAGGGCGAAAACTTCAGTAGCAGCTTCCTGTGCTGCAACTATATAAACTGCGCATGACCGCACGGCCATGCGCTAGTATTGTCTTATGTTATGTGCTTTGCGCCAGTGTGGTCACATGTATGTGTGTTCAGGGACCCGGCTGAAATAAGCCCCTAGAATGCTGGCTCCTTCGGCGAGGAGATTGAGTCTGAGTGTATTCAGGGATCCGGCTGAAATAAGTCCCTAGAATGCTGGCTCCTCCGGCGAGGAGTTTTGTGTGTTTGTGTGACCACTGACTGCTCTCTGTTTGGGCAGTTAGCCTGTGCCTCTGTGGAGTCTAACAGGGCACAGTGCTTTCCTTTCACGGCTACTCAGTGAATTAACTGAGTTAGTCTATATATAGCTCCGCCGTTTGCTAGCAGCAGGTACTCCTGCACGGTGGACCCCGGGCTGCGAACGCACCAATATCAATAAACATCTCTATTTACTCGGTGCGTTCCGCTAGCCCTAACAGAATACTAGCGCCAGGGTCTGGATTGTAAATGGCGGACATTCAGCAATCTTTGCGGTATATCCAGCAGCTGGAGGGTAGGTTGGCGGCTCTCCAGAGCTCAACCTCAGCTGTGGATGTTACCGCAGTTGCTGTACAGGCTGCTAGCGTGGCTGCAGCAACCTTGTCCACTGCCACCCCTGTTCCGACGTTATCTCGCCTCCCGCTGCCAGAAAAATTTTCTGGAAATAACAAAACTTGTAGGGGATTCGTGAGTCAGTGCTCTATTCACCTCGAGCTCCTGGCTGCACGTTTTCCTACAGAGCGGGCTAAGGTGGGATTTATTGTGTCTCTTTTGTCGGACAGGACGTTGGAGTGGGCTACGCCACTGTGGGAGCGTGGTGATCATGTGGTGCAGAGTGCTCCGTTGTTCCTGAGCACTCTGAAAAAGGTCTTTTTAGGACCTCAAGTCACCCATGACACAGCGCTCCAACTACTGGCATTAACTCAGGGTGAGTCCTTGGTCAGCCATCTTTCCGTCCGCTTCCGTACTTTAGCTTCCGAGCTGGAGTGGTCGGATAAAGCCCTTATCCCCATATTTTGGAGGGGCCTGGCTGACCACATTAAGGACGCTCTGGCCACTAGGGAGATTCCTGCCACACTGGAGGAGTTAATAACTGTCTATACTCGTATTGACCTCCGTTTTAACGAGCGGAGGTTGGAGCGAGCCCAGTGTAGGCAGAGGTTTCGGCTGGCTCCCACCTTCGCCAAACCTTTGGAATCTCCAGTCCAGGCATCCGAGTCACATGAGGCCTTAGAGGTGACACGAGCGGGATCCAAGTCTCAGTCTGCCCGTGCACATAAGGTCCGTCATGTTTGCCAGCAGTCAGGACACCTTGCCTCCAAGGGTCCTCTGCGGTCGGGGAAACGTCAGCGTCTAGTGGCAGTTGGAGGAGGTACACTAGACACGGCGACGTTTGCCTCAAAGTTGTCCTTCAAGGGGACAATTACCATAGGCCCATCCACTCTTATGGTCGAGCTATGCGTGGATTCTGGGGCAGAGGGTAACTTTATGTCTTCCGCTTTTGCCCAGCGTCACGCAATACCCTTGGTGATGCTCGCCAAGCCGGTAACCGTTCGAGTGGTAAATGGGTCAACACTACCTTCACAGATTACCCACCAAACCATTCCTTTCACGCTATCTGTGTCTCCATCACATCAGGAGATAATCTCCCTATTAGTCATTCCTGAGGGAATTGATGAGGTCCTGTTGGGGATACCATGGCTTCGCTACCATTCTCCTCATATTGAGTGGTCCTCTGCGAGAATTTTGGGATGGAGTAAATCTTGCGAGGGTAGATGTCTGAGGGAGTGCGTTCAGGTTGCTACTACACAGGTACCCGCAGATCTTTCCTCTCTCCCCAAGCACTATTGGCCCTATGCAGACGTGTTCTCCAAAAGAGCTGCGGAGACCCTTCCGCCTCACCGCCCCTATGACTGTCCTATTGACCTCTTGCCTGGTGCTGAGCCTCCCCGGGGTCGAGTCTATCCGTTATCTCTCCCGGAGACGGAGGCAATGTCCCAGTACATCTAGGAGAATCTGGCAAGAGGATTCATTAGGAAGTCAGTGTCACCGGCAGGGGCAGGGTTCTTCTTCGTACAGAAGAAGACTGGAGACTTACGTCCATGCATAGACTACAGGGGTCTTAACGCCATCACCGTTAAGAACAAGTACCCACTACCCTTGATATCTGAGCTGTTTGATAGGCTACGGGGAGCGAGGGTATTTACAAAGTTAGATCTGCGGGGTGCTTACAACCTGATTCGCATCCGTGAGGGGGATGAATGGAAGACGGCTTTTAACACCAGGGATGGGCACTATGAATATCTGGTGATGCCCTTCGGGCTCTGTAATGCCCCAGCCGTTTTCCAAGACTTTGTGAACGATATCTTCCGGGATATGCTCACCACCTCGGTCGTAGTCTATCTGGATGATATTCTCATCTTCTCTCCAGATATTGACTCCCATCGGAGAGATGTTCGCAAAGTCTTCGACCTCTTACGGGCAAACTCCCTCTACGCCAAGTTGGAGAAGTGTGTGTTTGAGCAGGAGTCCTTGCCTTTCCTTGGTTATATCATCTCTGCCCAGGGTTTGGCTATTGATCCTGCCAAGCTACAGGCTGTAATGGACTGGCAGGAACCCCATTCTCTTAAAGCGGTGCAGCGCTTTATGGGGTTCATTAATTACTATTGCCAGTTCATTCCACACTTCTCAACTTTGGTAGCTCCCTTGGTTGCCCTCACCAAGAAGGGAGCAAATCCCAAGTTGTGGTCAGAGGAGGTCTCCAAAGCCTTTCTCTCGATCAAGTCACACTTCGCTAGCGCTCCCATCCTACATCGCCCCGATGTTGATAAGCCATTTATCTTGGAGGTGGATGCCTCATCCGTTGGTGCTGGAGCAGTCCTTTTCCAAAAGGATGCTCAAGGTCGGAAGCATCCTTGCTTCTTCTTCTCCAAGACCTTCACACCAGCGGAGAGGAATTATTCCATTGGGGACAGGGAGTTGCTGGCCCTGAAGTTGGCTTTTTCGGAGTGGAGACATCTCTTGGAGGGAGCTCGCTTTCCCTTCCAAGTCTTCACTGACTACAAGAACTTGGTGTATCTGCAAACGGCCCAGCGGCTGAATTCTCGCCAGGCTAGATGGTCCCTGTTCTTCTCCCGGTTCCATTTTACTCTCCATTTCCTCTCCGGGAGAAGAACGTTCGTGCTGACGCTCTCTCCCGCTCCGTGGTGTCATCGGAGGAGGAGGAGGAGCCTCGGCTTATTGTCCCTTCTGAGAGCCTGAGAACTGTAGCTCCGGTTTCGCTAGAGTCTGTGCCCCCGGGCAAGACTTTCGTACCAGCTAACTTGTGACCGGAGGTTCTCTCTTGGGCGCACTCCTCCAGAGTGGGTGGGCATTTTGGGACCAAGAGGACATCTGAGCTACTGGCGAGAACATACTGGTGGCCGCATATGTCCCGAGATGTCAAGGACTATATTCAAGCGTGCGTTGCTTGCGCCCAGAATCGGTCTCCTCGGTAACGGCCTGCTGGGTTGCTTTACCCTCTACCGGTGGCAGACAGGCCCTGGGAGATGGTCGGGATGGACTTTGTGGTGGGTCTACCCAAGTCTCGTGGCTGCTCCATTATTTGGGTTGTCATCGACCATTTCTCCAAGATGGTGCATTTTGTGCCGCTTCCTCGGTTACCCTCAGCACGGGCCTTGGCGGTGTTGTTCATTAAACACGTTTTCCGTTTGCATGGTATGCCTGATAAGATTGTCAGCGATCGGGGTCCCCAGTTCGCATCTCGGTTTTGAAGAGAGCTCTGCCGTTTACTCAGCATAGAGTTAAACCTCTCCTCTCCATACCATCCCGAGACGAATGGGTTGGTGGAGAGAACCAACCAGACTCTGGTGACATATTTGCAACATTTCGTCTCTGCTAGGCAGGATGACTGGGCATCTTTGCTACCATGGGTGGAATTTGCCCTGAACAACGCCGTAGCCGATTCCACTGGTCAAACTCCTTTTCTCCTTAATTACGGCCAGCATCCGCGTGTCCCGGGGGGCAGACTGGGCGGTGGAGGCACGTGACATCTGGGACCGCACACAGGATGCCATCCGAGCCTCCAAGGAGAGAATGAGGGTTTTGGCTGATACACACCGGCGCCCCGCTCCGGTCTTTGCTCCTGGCGACTTAGTGTGGCTCTCCACCCGTAACATCAGGCTGCGAGTTGAGTCCACTAAGTTTGCTCCTCGCTACATTGGCCCGTTTAAGGTTCTGGAACAGGTCAACCCTGTGGTCTACCGTTTGGCTATTCCTCCACGCCTTGGTATCACCGATACTTTCCACGTTTCCCTCTTAAAGCCCGTTCATTTGTCCCGGATTTCCGAGTCATCTGCTGGGACATCGGGTTCATCCACGGATGAGTTTGAGGTGAATGCTATTGTGGGGTGCAAGGTGGTACGTGGCAAGAAATTTCATCTGGTGGACTGGAAGGGTCACGGCCCAGAGGATAGAACCTGGGAGCCTGTGGAGCACATTCGGGCTCCGCTGCTTATCGCAGCTTTTGAGCGTAGTGAGGCTCAAGGAGGGGGGGCCCTAGGAGGGGGGGGGTAATGTTAGGAGTCGAGTTTCCTCTGCTGCACAGGGGGAATCTCGATCCGTGTCTGCTGCGGTCTCCCATTCGGTATCGGCCGCAGTGGGCTCTGCTCAGCGGAGACGTCGCTCCCAGCGTCTCGCTGGGGCTGATTCGGTGCATAGGGTCACTACTGCCTTTTCTGGCTTTCCTATGGTGCCCTGTACTGATCTGCGGCGAGCGAGCCTCTCTGGGACTAAGTCCTTGTTTACTCACACTGAGCATGCCCAGGGCGGGGTCTCCCATTGGAGGTCGAGGGCCACATGTTCGGTCACATGCTCAGGTGCTGCAGTACATTCCATTGGTCCTTCTGGAAGGTCCTGAAAGGGCAAAACATGCTCAGGTACTGCAGCACTTTCCATTGGTCCTTCTGGAAGGTCCTGAAAGGGCGAAAACTTCAGTAGCAGCTTCCTGTGCTGCAACTATATAAACTGCGCATGACCGCACGGCCATGCGCTAATATTGTCTTATGTTATGTGCTTTGCGCCAGTGTGGTCACATGTATGTGTGTTCAGGCACCCGGCTGAAATAAGCCCCTAGAATGCTGGCTCCTGCGGCGAGGAGTTTTGTGTGTTTGTGTGACTACTGACTGCTCTCTGTTTGGGCAGTTAGCCTGTGCCTCTGTGGAGTCTAACAGGGCACAGTGCTTTCCTTTCATGGTTACTCAGTGAATTAACTGAGTTAGTCTATACCGCCATATTGCTCCGCCGTTTGCTAGCAGCAGGTACTCCTGCACGGTGGACCCCGAGCTGCGAACGCACCAATATCAATAAACATCTCTATTTACTCGGTGCGTTCCGCTAGCCCTAACACAGTGCTTATTGAAAACTTATCCTGGGTTCTCCGACCTGCTCCTCAAAGTGCGTGGACTTTGCTCACATATCCGCCGTTCGCCTGTACACTCCAGCCGTATGCAGACCTATCAGCGGTCTTTGAACCTTCCCCAGCATCGCCTAATCATAGACGTTGCAACAAGGTGGAACTCAACACTGCACATGCTTCAGAGACTGTGCGAACAGAGGCGGGCTGTTATGTTTTTGTGGGAGGATACACATACACGGGCAGGCAGTAGGATGGCAGACATGGAGTTGTCAGGTGTGCAGTGGTCGAAGATACAAGACATGTGTCAAGTCCTTCAGTGTTTTGAGGAATGCACACGGCTGGTTAGTGCAGACAACGCCATAATAAGCATGAGCATCCCCCTAATGTGTCTTCTGATGCAAAGTTTGACGCACATAAAGGATCAGGCGTCTGCACCAGAGGAAGAGGAAAGCCTTGATGACAGTCAGCCATTGTCTGGTCAGGGCAGTGTACAGGACGAGTTAGCGGGCGAAGAGGAGGTGGAGGACGAGGAGGATGATGGGGATGAGTATATTTTTAATGAGGAAGCTTTCCCGGGGGCACTGGAAATTGGTTGCGTGGCAAGGCCGGGTTCTGGTTTTTTGAGGGACACAAGTGACGTAGATTTGCCTGAAACTGCCCCTCAACCAATCACAACCGCAGATTTGACAACTGGAACTTTGGCCCACATGGCGGATTATGCCTTACGTATCCTCAAAAGGGACACACGCATTACTAAAATGATGAACGATGATGATTACTGGTTGGCCTGCCTCCTTGATCCTCGCTATAAAGGCAAATTGCAAAATATTATGCCACATGAGAAATTGGAACTAATATTAGCAACCAAACAATCAACTTTTGTTGACCGTTTGCTTCAGGCATTCCCAGCACACTGCGCCCGTGATCGTTCTCACACGAGCTCCAGGGGGCAGCAGACCAGGAGTGTTAGGGGTGCACACATCAGAAGTGGCGTTGGACAGAGGGGTTTTCTGACCAGATTGTGGAGTGATTTTGCTATGACCGCAGACAGGACAGGTACTGCTGCATCAATTGAAAGTGACAGGAGACAACATTTGTCCAGTATGGTTACAAACTATTTTTCATCCCTTATCGATGTTCTACCTCAACCGTCATTCCCATTTGATTACTGGGCATCAAAATTAGACACCTGGCCAGAATTGGCAGAATATGCATTGCAGGAGCTTGCTTGCCCGGCAGCTAGTGTCCTATCAGAAAGAGTATTCAGTGCTGCAGGTTCAATATTAACCGAAAAAAGGACTCGTCTGGCTACCCAAAATGTTGATGATCTAACCTTCATTAAAATGAACCACAACTGGATTTCGAATTCTTTTGCCCCACCTTGCCCGGCCGACACCTAGCTTTCCTATGAAAAGCTCTTGCCTGTGGACTACTGTGAATTACTTTTCTAATGTGTAATTTGCTGCAGCTGATTGTCCAGCATACGACATGTTTACACCTCCCTAAATGGCCAAACTCCCCACACGGGGCCGTGGTATCGCGACTTGGCGCAAGCACCCGTGAGAGTGCTGTTTGTCTGAAGAGGTGGGTGTGCCCGCTTTTGGTCGACAGCACTGCCACTGGGTCCCTCATAGTACAATAAAGTGTCTCTGGCGGTGATGGTGCGCACCCAACGTCATTCACACTGTTGTAACATGAGGGGCCCTGGGCCTGTACCGCCGGCCAGAAGAGAGTTCACCCACCCCCAGGTCAAACATTGCTCTACCACTTCCACAGTTATCTCTCACACTTCCACCAATGTTTAGTCTATGCGCTGACATCCTTCCATTCCTGCCACTGACAATACCATTGTGTTGACATGTATGATGGTACTTAACATAGTCAGGGGCAGTGTCCTCTATTTACCACAGTAAATACTTTGCGCTAAATTAGTAGGTCTGAAACTACGCAGAGGATCCCACCCCTGTACCTAATGATTGCACCCTTTAGTGTTTTCGTTTTGTTTTAATGCGAGACATTCACATTTATTTATTGTTTTGGACTACTAACTGGCAGACACTCATTACAATCGGCCTCCGCTGACCAGACCACTGCTGCCCGTGTACCCCTGGAACCAATTTTAAATTGCCTACAGCCAGCCCAATTTATTATGTTAGGCCTTCGAAGCCTGTCTGCGGCCCGTTCTTTCAACTTCTACTACACTGACCTGTCTACTGCTGCCCGTGTACCCCTGGAACCAATTATAAAGTGCCTACAGCCTGTCCAATTTTATTATGTTAGGCCTTCGAAGCCTGTCTGCGGTCCCTCCTTCCACTAGGCCTCCACTGACCTGTGTACTGCTGCCCGTGTACCCCTGGAACCAATTTTAAATTGCCTACAGCCAGCCCAATTTATTATGTTAGGCCTTCGAAGCCTGTCTGCGGTCCCTCCTTCCACTAGGCCTCCACTGACCTGTCTACTGCTGCCCGTGTACTCCTGGAACCAATTATAAAGTGCCTACAGCCTGTCCAATTTTATTATGTTAGGCCTTCGAAGCCTGTCTGCGGTCCTTCCTTCCACTAGGCCTCCACTGACCTGTGTACTGCTACCCGTGTACCCCTGGAACCAATTTTAAATTGCCTACAGCCAGCCCAATTTATTATGTTAGGCCTTCGAAGCCTGTCTGCGGACCCTCCTTCCACTAGGCCTCCACTGACCTGTCTACTGCTGCCCGTGTACCCCTGGAACCAATTATAAAGTGCCTACAGCCTGTCCAATTTTATTACGTTAGGCCTTCAAAGCCTGTCTGCGGCCCGTTCTTTCTACAACTCCTACAATGACCAGACCACTGCTGCCTGTGTACCCCTGGAACCTATTTAAAAGTGCCTACAGCCCAATATTTTTTTATGTTAGGCCTTCGAAGCCTGTCTGCGGCCCATTCTTTCTGCTACTACTACACTGACCAGACCACTGCTGCCTGTGTACCCCTGGAACCTATTTAAAAGTGCCTACAGCCCAATATTTTTTTATGTTAGGCCTTCGAAGCCTGTCTGCGGGCCGTTCTTTCTACTACTCCTACACTGACCAGACCACTGCTGCCTGTGTACCCCTGGAACCTATTTAAAAGTGCCTACAGCCCAATATTTTTTTATGTTAGGCCTTCGAAGCCTGTCTGCGGCCCGTTCTTTCTACTACTCCTACACTGACCAGACCACTGCTGCCTGTGTACCCCTGGAACCTATTTAAAAGTGCCTAAAGCCCAATATTTTTTTATGTTAGGCTTTCGAAGCCTGTCTGCAGCCCGTTCTTTCAACTACTACTACACTGACCAGTCTACTGCTGCCCGTGTACCCCTGGAACCAATGTTAAAGTGCCTACAGCCCAATATTTTTTTATGTTAGGCCTTCGAAGCCTGTCTGCGGCCCGTTCTTTCTACTACTACTACACTGACCAGTCTACTGCTGCCCGTGTACCCCTGGAACCAATGTTAAAGTGCCTACAGCCCAATTTTTTTTATGTTAGGCCTTCGAAGCCTGTCTGCGGCCCGTTCTTTCAACTACTACTACACTGACCAGTCTACTGCTGCCCGTGTATCCCTGGAACCAATGTTAAAGTGCCTACAGCCCAATATTTTTTTATGTTAGGCCTTCGAAGCCTGTCTGCGGCCCGTTCTTTCTACTACTACTACACTGACCAGTCTACTGCTGCCTGTGTACCCCTGGAACCTATTTAAAAGTGCCTACAGCCCAATATTTTTTTATGTTAGGCCTTCGAAGCCTGTCTGCGGCCCGTTCTTTCTACTACTCCTCCACTGACCAGACCACTGCTGCCCGTGTACCCCTGGAACCTATTTTTAATTTCATAGAGCATCCTTTTTTTAATAGTAGGCGTACAAAGTCTGTCTGCGGTCCACTATTGAAATTGTCCTCCACTGCCCAGAGCAATGCTGCCTGTGTACCCCTGTAACCTTTTTTAAGCTGCAGTGAGCCACATTTTTGGTTTAAGGCCTACTACCTGTGTCTGTCTGCGCCACTCAATACAGCTGTGTTCCTTTGAAAAAAGCTGAGCGTCAATAGTCTTGTTTTCAGCCTCTAGGAATTTTAAAACTGCATTGGGGCTACAACTTTGGTAGGGCCTACTAACGGTGTCTGCCGCCCCAAGGTGTGCCCCAGGTTTCGTCCACATTGCTTCGATCTTCCTACTCTCGTTCAGTAGTTGTTGCAAACTACACTGCATTAGGCCTACAAATTTGGTATGGGGTGTAGAGAGACGGTGTGTTACACTCCAAGGTGTTCCCCAGGTTTCCTCTCCATTGCTTCAATCTTAATGCTCTCGTTTAGTAGTTGTTGGAAACTACACTGCATTAGGCCTACAAATTGGGTATGGGGTGTAGAGACGGTGTCTTCCACTCCAAGGTGTTCTCCAGGTTGCCTTTCCTGAGCTTCTATCTTCAGGCTCTTGTTAAATAGTGGTTAAATGGAACAACTGCATTTGGCGTACTAGTTGGTTTGGGGCCTACTAACAGTGTCTGCCGCTCCTTGCTGTTCTCCTGGTTTCCTGTCCTGAAATTCCATTTTAAGGCTCTCGTTAAGTAGTTGTTAATGTTAGACTGCATTTGGCCTACTAGTTGGGTTGGGGCCTACTATCGGTGTCTGCCACTCCTTGCTGTTCTCCTCCACTGAACAAAGCTGTGCCGCCTGTTTACTACGGTTGCCAATTTTGAACTGCATTTCGACTACTTACTGATTTGGGCCTACTCTCTGTGTCAGCCTCTCATTCCAGTTGTCCTCCACTGCAATGCCCCCTGGTTAGTCCTGTGTTACCAATTTTGAACTGCATTTAGCCAACTTTATTCTTTGGGCCTATATCTGTGTTTCCTCCTCATCCTGCCCATTGCCCAGCCAGTGATAGATGAGTCTGCTGGTACATTGACCCATAACGCAAAATTCCCCATGCACGCTACACAACAAGATTGTGACCCTGCTGAAAGTCAGGTTCCTCTTCCCGCATACCATACCACCTTACACGGGGACAAAGAGGAAGGTGCAGATGAAAGTGCAGGTTCCTTCATCAGGTGGGGGGAGGAATACTAGTTGGCGACGTCACTGGCACATAGTACGCAAAAGTGTTGCTGCCGGTGGGAGGCGCCCCCGCCGTGCAAACACACCGCTGTACTTTGAGGGGCCCTGTGCCAGTGCCAATGCCAATGAGTGGGCCCCCCCTGCTTGCTCAGGATCACAGCACTTGCAAAGTTGAAATACTTACCTCTCCCTGCTCCACTGCCGTGACGTGGTCCAGATTTCCTGGGCCCACTAATTACTTGAACCAGCCCTACCCCCCACAACTTTAGCCAAATGACCCCCAATTTCAAATGCCTTCCAATTATTATAAGGTAAATTACGATTGACAAGCTTCTGTAACAAGAATGGATGTTTTTGCCATTAAAATGGGCAGTGTAGGTGTTTTCCTGGCCTCCACTCACTGCCGACTATGCTCCCCCATTGACTTGCATTGGGTTTCGTGTTTCGGTCGATACCCGACTTTTCGCGATAATCGGCCGATTCCACTTGACTCGACTTCTAAGATAGTCGGGTTTCGCGAAACACGGCTCGACTCTAAAAAGGTCAAGGTCGCTCAACCCTAGTTATTACTTCTACAAATATAAAACTGCACATGTATTGTCAAACAAATTTTATTAGATGCGTTCAGAGGAAACTCAAGCGTGTTTAAATCTACGATATAATTAATAATTCACAAGTCTAAGCACTTTGAACAATTTTAATTTTAACTATGAATATACGTTATTGCACAGTACAAAATATGTCCTTAGTCACTGGATACTTGGCTCCTTTTTACTTGTCTCTTGTATTCAAGCATTGGATTATCACGAAGGGTTCCAATTACCCTGATATCATTTTTCCATAGTCACAATTTCCTTGTGAAATCGCTCATCGTGCTCATCACTCACTGCTGTAGTTTGGTGCAAACAAGTCTAGATGCGAAGGCAAGAGATGAATTTTTAATGACATGTGGCAGCCAAGATTATGATATGCCTGAAGAAGTTTTTCCACCAGCTCTTTATAGTTGTCTGACTTGGTTTTGCCAAGGAAATTTGTTACCACTAGCTGGAATGCTACCCATGCAGCCTTTTCCTTGCCACACAGTAAAAGCTGAAACTCCTCGTCTTGCAGAAGCACATGAATCTGAGGACCAATGAAGACTCCTGCCTCTATCTTTGCTTCACTCAGCCTTGGAAATTTACAAATGAGATGCTTGAATGCTTCTGCATTTTTGTCCATTGGCTTTACAAAGTTCTTCATGAGACCCAACATGATATGAAATGGAGGTAACAGAATTTTCTGTGGTTTGACAAGTGCTGGATCTAAAGTCCACTCCTTTTTCTTAGAAATTCCTTTCCTAATTGGAGGCACCATGCAAAAGTAACAATTGATAGTATGGTCAGTTGGCTCTCTCCATACCATTGGCACTGAAAAAGGTATTGATTTTCTTTTCCTCTTTTCCCATTCAACCACTGTGTGAGGTGTGATGAACATTGATTACAGCATGTATGTGGAGCCCAACTCTTTTCCTGATCTCCTATTTTGCAGCCAAAATACAGGTTGTAGGTAGTGATGAGCGAGTGTGCTTGTTACTTGGGTTCCTCCGAGCATGCTTAGGCGATCTTTGAGTATTTCAACGTGCTCGGAAATTTAGTTTATGTCAACGCAGCTGCATGATTTACGGCCGCAAGACAGCTTGAATACATGGGGGGATTGCCTGTTTGTTTAGCAACCCCACATTTATTCAAGCTGTCTAGCAGCCGCAAATCATGCAGCTGTGTTGACATAAGCTAAATCTTCAAGCACACCGAAATACTCGGAGACCACCTGAGCATGCTCGGAGAAACTCGAGTAACGAGTATACTCGCTCATCACTAGTTGTAGGCATTCTTAACCACATGTGTCAAGATTCACTTTTGTGACTCAAAAGTCACCTCAACACAGATATAGCAGAAATGATCTGCTTTATTAGTGCAAGTCCGAGGCATCACCAAATAGCTGAACAATGATATCAGTCAACCGCTAAAATTGCTTTGTGACTGATAGCGGGAGAACATGCGCCTTTTAAAGAGTTGTGTGATGAAAGTTTAATTAGGATTGCATCATCTTTCTTTATTTTGCATCTATCATTGGTCATTTAGAGATGATGAAATACTGATGACTCCATTCATTAGTCATTTGGAGATGATGCAATATTAATGAAGCAATCCATTAGTCAGTTGGATGGTCCAAAACTGATGACAAAAGGCTGATGATGTATTCTTTGCCTAGTGTTGTATCAAAGGCTGTGAGAAATATCAATGCACCCCTTTAACATAAGAACGAGAGCCAGTTTCAAAATTTAGGCATCATTTTAATTTTCAGCACCCCAAATTTAGTTAGGTTTAACTCCTTCATTTCTGAATTTTGCTATTGACTAGTTTTATTGAAATTTGGAGAATCCAAGTTAGGTCTCCATCTTGTGTGTTGCCTGTAGTTGAAGGGGTCACAAAGTGCCATTATACTGTTTCTACTCAGTGGAACTTGATGCTACTTTAGTGGGGTATGACAATATATATTTTTTTAATGTGGAGAATTCAAATTTGGGTGTCCATCTGGTGGGTAGCCTGTCATGGAAGGTTCATTAGAGGCCTAATATACTGTCTGTACTCTGTGGAAATTGATGATACTTTAGCCATGTGTGATAATTTTTTTAATTTAGAGAATCCAAGTTGGGTCTCCATATGGTGGGTTGTCTGTAGAGGAAGGGGTGTCAGAGGGCCTTTATACTACGTATTTCTACTGTGTGAAAATTGGTGCCACTTTAGTGGTGTGTGACAAGAATTTTTTCAAATTTGGATAATCCAAGTTACAATTTTTGACTCTTTCATTACAGCCATTTGGTAAATTTAAAAAAGTACATTATTTTCTCAATAATGTACACTCTGCACCCCATCTTGACTAAAAAAACAGAAATGTAGAAGTATTTGCAAATTTATTAAAAAAAGAAAAACTGAAATATCACATAGCCATAAGTAATCAGACCCTTTGTTCAGTATTGAGTAGAAGCACCCTTTTGAGCTAGTACAGCCATGAGTCTTCTTGGTAATGAAGCAACAAACTTTTTCACACCTGAATTTTGGGATTCTCTGCCATTCTTCCTTGCAGATCCTCTCCAGTTCCATCAGGTTGGATGGTGAATGTTGGTGGACAGCCATTTTCAGGTCTTTCCTGAGATGCTCAATTGGGGTTTGGTTAGGGCTCCGGCTGAGCCAGTCAAGAAGGGTCATAGAGTTGTTCTGATACCACTCCTTTGTTATTTTAGCTGTGCGCTTAGGGTCATTGTCTTGTTGGAAGGTGAACCTTTGGCCAAGTCTGAGGTCCACAGCACTCTGGAAGAGGTTTTTATTCAGGAAATCTCTGTACTTGGCCGCATTTATGTTTCCTTCAATGACAACCAGTTTTCCTGTCCTTGCAGCTGAAAAACACCCCCATAGCATGCTGCTGCCACCACCATGTTTCACTGTTGGGATTGTATTGGGCAGGTGATGAGCAATACCTGGTTTTCTCCATGCATATCGCTTAGAATTATCACCAAAAAGGTCTATCTTCATCTCATCAGACCAGAGAATCTTATTTCCCATAGTCTTGGAGTCCTTCATGTGTTTTTTTTGCAAACTCTATGCGGGCTTTCATATGTCTTGCACTGAGGAGCAGCTTCCGCAGGGCCACTCTGCCATAAAGGCCTGACTGGTGGAGGGCTGCAGTCATAGTTGACTTTGTGGAACTTTCTCCCATTTCCCTACTGCATCTCTGGAGCTCAGCCACAGTGATCTTGGGGTTCTTCTTTACCTCTCTCACCAAGGCTCTTCTCCCACGATTGCTTAGTTTGGCTGGATGGCCAAGTCTAGGAAGACTTCTGGTGGTCCCAAACTTCTTCCATTTATGGATTATGGAGGCCACTGTGCTCTTAGGAACCTTGAGTACTGCAGAAATTCTGTTGTAACCTTGGCCAGATCTGTGCCTTGCCACAATCATGTCTCTGAGCTCCTTGGCCAATTCCTTTGACCTCATGATTCTCATTTGGTCTGACATGCACTGTGAGCTGTGAGGTCTTATATGGACAGTTATGTGCCTTTCCAAATCAAGTCCTATTGGTTTAATTAAATGCAGCTGGACGCCAATGAAGGAGTAGAACCTTCTCAAGGAGGATCACAAGGAAATGGACAGCCTGTGACTTAAATATGAGTGTCTGAGCAAAGGGTCTAAATACTTATGACCTTGTAATATTTCAGATTTTCCTTTTAATTACATTTTCAAAAATATCTAAATTTCTGTTTTTTTTTCAGTCAAGATGGAGTGTACATTGCTGTGAAAAAAATTAACTTTTTTGAATTTACCAAATGGCTACAATGAAACAAAGAGTGAAAAATTTAAAGGGCTATGAATACTTTCCGTACCCACTCTAGGTCTTCTTCGTGTTTGTTGCCTGTATAAGTAGTGTTCTTCGACAGAAAGGCCTGCACTAACTTTCACTCAACTAAATTTGTTACTATTCTTACATTTTTCAACTGTAACACTGCAAGGAGGCGAGCGCTAAGAGTGGACCCTCTGGACCGTGGAACAGACCTACCCCTGGGCGAGCTGGCCTAGTGGAGACCGACCCCTATACAGGGATCATCAGGAGCAAGCCCAAAGGTCACTGGAACTGCTGTAGCTGATGCCAAGAGGGGCGTCTCCAGCAGTGAACAGGGACCGGGAATGAGTGGAACAACAGGAGGAAGGGGAATCCAGAGGTACAGGAATCGGGAGCACAGATACTAGGAAACCAGACAAGAGGGGAATGGACACCAGGAGCAGACATCTGAACGGGACTATTGGAAGACCGAAGCGGAGGCAGCTGTGAAAAGAGTAGGCGTAACACAGGAAGGGGATAATACAGACAGAACAGTAAACTGGGGTACTGGTATATAGGGAACAGGAAGGTTACTAAAACACGAGTGTGCGTAAATAGGCAGGGCAGCGCAAGTGTGCACGGATAGCAGTGAGGATGCAGGCGCACGAGGCAGCAGGCGCAGGCCAAGGTTACTGAATGGGTAGCAAGTAAATAACCAGGCACCTCTTAGAGGAGGTGTCCAGAAATACCCCATGATTCACCTGGATTGGCTGCCTGGATTTACTGAGCAGAGGTACCCAAATGCAGAAATTACAGATGAAATGCGTGGGTGCCATTTAAGAGACCTGTCGCCTGCGCAGACACCAGGAAGAACATGGGAGCGGAAGTCAAGGAAAGACACGTCGGGACTGAGCAGAGACAGCATGCTGGGACCCAGGAGAGAAGCCAGAGGAACTCACAGTGAGAGGTCGGACCGCGGCGGACCCGGTAAGTGACTGACAGGCAAGCACAGCAGCGGTGACAGTACCCCCTTCTCTACAATCCCTCCCACCACGACTGGAGAGGAACCTGTTTAGGATACGAGGGGCATTGATGTTCTCTAATGGCTCCCACGACCTCTCCTCAGAACCAAAACCCTTCTAGTCAATCAAGAAAAAAGTTTTTCCGTAAACCTTTTTCATGGCCAAAATATCCTTCACCTCAAAGATATTCTTGGTACTAACAGGTTGTGAAGTAGCACCAGAAGATGAGTGAAAGCGGTTGAAGATTGCGGGCTTTATCAGAGACACGTGGAAGGTATTGGGAATATGGAGCGAGGCAGGCAATTTCAGATTGTAGGCCACACTGTTTACTTGCTTCAGAACCTCGAAAGGACCAATGTAGCAAGGACCCAACTTGTACGATGGTATCTTCAGTTTAATATACCTTGAGGATAGCCACACTTTATCGCCGGGACTGAATGGAGAAATATCCAGGTACCTCTTGTCGGTGTGTCTCTTCATCCTACCACATGCTTTGTTGAGCACCCCTTTGATGTCCTCCCAGATCTTAGAGAATTCCAGGGTCAGAGTGTTGACCACCAGTACTCCTGAGGCTAGGGAAACCGGAAGAGGCATACCCGAATGTTGTACGAAGACGATGAAGAAAGGGGTATTGGTGGAGGACTCGCTGGAGTGATAATTATAGGCAAACTCAGCCCAAGGAAGCAGGTCGACCCAATCTTCTTGATGGGCATTGGTAAAGTGTCTAAGAAAGGTAGCTAAGACTTGATTAGCCCGCTCCACTTGACCATTAGTTTGAGGGTGGTAGGCAGAGAAGTAGTCCAAAGTCACCTTCATGAGTCTGCACAGAGCTCTCCTGAAGCGGGATGTAAACTGAACTTCTCTGTCAGAAACAATGTGCTGAGGGAACCCATGGAGTCTGAAGATGTTTCCAATAAAGATCTTAGCCAGTTCCAAAGCAGATGGAAGACCAGGTAAAGGAATGAAATGAGCCATCTTAGAGAACCGATCTACCACCACAAGGACGACGGTACAGCCAGAGGTAATGAAGTCCATGGCAATATGCTGCCAAGGAGTAGATGGCACTGGGAGAGGAAGCAGAGTACCAGAAGGTAATTGCCTAGGAACCTTGTTCCTAGCACAAGATGGACAAGAGGCGACAAATTCCTTAACATCTAGACGCAGAGTGGACCACCAGTAGTAGTGGGAAATGAGAAGGAATGTCTTCTTAATTCCGACATGCCCAGCCAACTTGGGCGAATGCCCCCAGAGCAACACTATATTCCTGTCGCCTTCAGCGACAAAAGTCTTACCCAGTGGCAGACTCGTTATTCCCAAAGGAGCCACAGTAATGATATTGGTAGGATTCACAATGTGCGCTGGTTCGTCTTCAAGGTCACCAGAATGAAATGGCCTAGATAATGTGTCCGTTCTGACATTCCTGTCGCCCAGCCGGAAGCGCAATTCAAATTCAAAATGAGTGAAAAACATAGACCATCTGGCCTCTTGTGGATTAAGTCTCTGTGCGGAGTGGAGATAAGCCATATTCTTGTGGACAGTAAAGATCACGAACGGATGTACGGCCCCCTCAAGGAGATGCCGCTATTCCTCCAGAGCTAGTTTTATGGCCAACAATTCACGGTCTCCGATGGCATAATTGCGTTCAGATGCAGAAAATGCTTTAGAGAACAAGCCACAAGGAACCAACCGACCCTCGGAGGTCCTCTGCGAGAGAACCACCCTGACACCCGTGAACGAAGTGTACACCAATTGGAACGAATGGTTTGTTAGCCTCAGGACAATGGAATACTGGCGCTGTGGCGAAGGACTGCTTTAGAAATGAGAAGGTGTCCTCTGCTTCCAGAGTCCATGACTTGGGACTGGTACCTTTACGGGTAAGAAAAGAGATAGGCTTCGTCACAGAAGAGAAGTGAGGGATGAATTGCATGTAATAATTGGCAAATCTCTGAAATCATTGAATAGCTCTCACCCCGCAGGGTCGTGGCCAGTTGAGAATGGCAGACATCTTCTTGGGATCCATCTTTAGACCAAAGTCTGAGATAACATAACCCAAGAAGGGTTCGTTCAAAGAGGCATTTCGCGAGCTTGACATACAGACGATTCTCCCTCAGACACTGTAAGACTAAATGAACACTCCTTCTGTGGGTAGAGAGGTCTGAAGAAACGACAAGGATGTAACCCAGATACACTACTACACTGGAGTACAGGAGGTTGCGGAAAATGTTATTGACAAACTCTATAATAGATGAAATGTGGATTACATCCGCGCTGCTGCGACAAATAATAGATCCAGATATACTTGTAAGATGTTCGGGTGGTTTATTCAACGCGTTTCGAAGCTCATGGCTTCTTCTTCAGGAAGTTTCCACACAGAGATATGACACATGGTACTGTTGCCCCGCTTATATACATTCTGAATTCAAATAACGGCGCCAAGCAGTCTTCTGGCATGTGACAGACAGTGTCAAAGTTCAAATAAAGCCGTATTCCATAGAAACAAGCTATTTTTAACACATATGTAAATCATTACTATCATAATTATAATCGATGAACAATATACTAAAATTTCACTTATTTTTCAGATTGAAAGGTATAAAAAATAAAAAAATATAATAAAAATGTGTGCGAGATCCCGGGACACGAAATTGTTTGAGGGATTCAACCATCCCCATTCTCCTCCCTTCACTATGAATGTCGCCACCAGAGGAATTATTCCTGGTGAACAAATTCGGCTGCCACCCTTCTATATATGAATCAGGTATTATTTGTCGCAGCAGCGCGGATGTAATCCACATTTCATCTATTATAACGGTTCTGAGAGGTCGCAGCGCCGACCTGTGGATCTGCAGCAGCTGACAAACTACACGCTTGTACTCTGTACTACCAGGTGAGCAGTTCTCTCACAATTGATCAGAAACAATCCTGGGGATAAGACCCTATTTGCACTTTTTTTGTCTCCTATCTTTCAATACTATTGACAAACTCTAGGAATACGGCAGGAGCATTCCAATGGCCGAACGGCATTACCAGGTATTCATAATGGCCATCCTGGGTGTTAAAGGCAGCCTTCCACTGGTCCCCCGGAGCAGACTCGGACTAAGTTGTAAGCGCCTCTGAGGTTGGGTTTAGTGAAAATTCTGGCCAATCTCAGCCAGTCAAGGAGCTCTGGGATTAGAGGCAACGGGTATCGGTTCTTAACTGTGATGTCATTCTGACCTCTAATCTCTACAAGGTCGGAGAGAGCCGTCCTTTTTCTTGACGATTGAAAATCCTGCTCCTGCAGGGGAGGAAGACTTCTGAATTAATCCTCTGGCCAAGTTTTCCTGGACATACTCGGACATGGCCAGAGTCTCCGCAGGAACAGTGGATAGAAACGAGTTCAATTGGGCAATCGTATGGGCTATGCAGGGAAAGACTCTCAGCCTCTTTATTATTAAAGATGTCAGAAAAGGCCCAATATTGCTGAGGTAATTCAGTTGAAATGGCAGAAGGCTGGGGAGCGTTAACTGGACGCATGGTTTGCAGGCATCGATTTTGGCAGAAGGATCCTCAGCGGAGTATGTCTCCTGAGCGCTAGTCAAGGGTAGGCTCATGAGCACTGAGACAAGGTAACCCAAGCAACAGAGATGCGAGAGGTTCGGCAGGACGTACAAGGCAATCCATTCTCAATGAAGCATCCCAATATGTAATTCCACTTCCTCAGTCATCAAGGTAACAGCCTCTTGCAGAGGTCTCCCATCCACCGATGCGAGCAAACGTGGTCTGTCCAGGGTCCGTACTGGAATCTGGAGTCTCCAAATAGTCTCAAGACTGATGAAATTGCCCGCGCACCTGAATCCACATAAGCCACCTCTGAATGGCATCTCTGCTCTAGAATCAACAAGACAGACAGGATCAAGGGAGGAGAGGAATCGGAAACATATAGGAAGGCCTCTCCTACCTGTCCTAGGTGGAAGAGTTTCCTGGCCTATCCAGACAGGCCCGCAGTAAATGGGAGGTATTCTGCAGTAGAAACAGAGACCATGGGTACATCTCTCCCTCCAGTGCTTTTCCAGCATCTTGACCCGATCCACCTGCATTGGTTAAGGTACAGACGCTGAGGAAGACACCATCTGGCGCGAACTAGAAGATATGCAGACTGGGAGAGTGGAATGAGTCAATCTCATCTCTCTGACTGCCTTATGAGACCGTTCCTGGAAATGCAGGTCTATGCATGTGGCCAAGGAGATTAAGTCTTCCAGAGAGGTTGGAGTATGTCGCCCTGCAAGCTTGTCCTTTATTCAGCCTGACAATCCACGGCAAAAAAGCAAAAACTAGGGCCTCATTATTCCACCATAACTCAGAGGCCAGGGTGTGAAAACGAATGGCATATTGACCCACCCACAGGGAACCCTGGTTGAGATTAAACAGGGACTCAGTCGTGGATGCCAACCGTCCGGTTTCATCAAAGACCATACGAAAGGTATCTAAGAAAACCACCAACTGGGAAACTATAGGGTCATTGCATTCCCAGGGGGGGATTTACCCAAACCAAGGCCTCCCCCTCCAGGTGGGATACAACAAAAGCCACCTTGGCCTGGTCAGTGGTGTATTACTGGGGAAGGAGATCAAAGTGGAGATGGCATTGGTTCAAGAACCCCCTGCAAATTTTGGGATCTCCACTGTACCTGTTTGGCTTACCAAGGCATGGTGTTGAGTCAGGCAGGGGCACAGAGCCGAGGTCACGGGAAGCTGCCTGAACGGGAGCTGCAGCAGTGGTTTGTAGGTATACTGGTGGTCATCTACAGAGGCCATATATCTCACCATGCAAGCCTGTGTATCGTGCTGCTGAGTGATCTCCTACTGCAGGCCAACAAGTTGGGTAGCATTAACTAGGTTGGAGGCCTGTAGCGAGGTCAGAAGGGACTCCATAGTTTGCATAAAGGTCATGATGCGCTGTTGATTATGGTGCAAGTGAGCTAGATTTTTCTGGGCAGAGAACGTGGTACTGGTGGGGTCCATGGCCTGGTTATTCTGTAATGCCGCAGGGACACGAGCGCTAAGAGTGGACCCTCTGGAACATGGAACAGACCTACCCCTGGGCGAGCTGGCCTACTGGAGACTGACCCCTATACAGGGATCGTCAGGAACAAGCCCTGAGGTCCCTGGAACCACTGTAGCAGATACGAAAAGGCTCTGCTCCAGCAGTGGACAGGTACCAGAACTGAGTGGAACAACGGGAGGAAGGGGAATCCAGAGGTACAGGAACCAGGAGCATAGCTACTAGGAAACCAGACAGGAGCGGAATGGACACTAGGAGCAAAAGTCTGAATGGGACTACTGGAAGACTGAAGCGGCGGCAGCTGTGAAAAAAGTAGGCATAAAACGCGAAGGGGATTATGCAGACAGGGCAGTATACTGGCGTACTGGTATATAGGGAACAAGAAGGGTTACTGAGGTAACGTTCACATTAGCGTTTCCCGACGCAGCGTCGGGAAACGATGCGGCGACGCATGCGTCATGCGCCCCTATATTTAACATGGGGGACGCATGGACATGCGTTGTGCTGCATTGTGCGATGCATGCATTTTTTTTGCCGCAAGCGTTGGACGCAGAAACCGCAACAAGTTGCATTTTTTTTTGCGTCCAAATTTCGGCAACAAAGGACGCATGCGTCGCAAAACGCAGCGTTTTTGCGTGCATTTTGGTGCGTTTTTATTTGCCTTGTGCGTTGCGTCACCGACGCAGCGGCACACAACGCAAATGTGAACGTAGCCTAAGACATGAGCATGCGGAAGCAGGCAGGGTAGTGCAAGTGTGCACGAATAGCAGTGAGGGCGAGGGAGCACGAGTTAGCAGGCGCAGGCCAATGTCACTGAGTGGGTAGCAAGTAAATAACCCCGCACCTCCCTTTAGAGGAGGTGTCCAGAAATACCCCATAATTCACCCTGATTGGCTGCCGGGATTTACTGAGCAGAGGCACTCAAAGGCATAAATTACAGAAGAAATGCGAATTTCAGATGGTCAAAGATCCGGGGCCTGTTAATGAATTTACAGCTATGGACTTTGCAGAGCAAGTGTCGTTGGTTGCTTTGCAGTCCTTGAATCATGAGGAAGCAGCAGATGATACTGTTATTCATCAGTCTCACAATTTATTGATTAAAAATCCATATTTTTATCCAATACAAACAAGATCAGAATGCATGGACAAGCTTCAGGAATTGGTTGAGAGGGAACTGAGAAAATTACATAACAATATTTCAACAGCTGGAATTAAGACTGCCAATAATTTTTCACATAGACAAGGGAAGATTTTACAAGAACTAACTGACATGGAGGATATAATCATAAAAATGTCCGAAAAAGGGGGCATGGTGGTGGTTTTAAATTCCAAGGACTACCACCTCAAAATCATGGAACTGTTGTCCGACTCTAGCACATATGAGAAACTCAAAACCAATCCTTCAATCAAATTTAAAAGTCAGGCGGATGTAATTATACAAGAAGGGTATAGCCTCGGTGTTTTGACTAAGAGACAAATGAAATATCTTATAGTCCAGGATCCGGTGTGTCCCATTTTACATGGGCTTCCAAAAATCCACAAAAATGAGGCTATTCCCCCTAAGCGACCAATTGTGTCTGGGATTGGTTCTGCTAACGAACATTTATGTGAATGGGTTGATTCACTTTTACAGCCCTTAGTATGCAGGACCCCAGGCTACATTAAGGATTCTAAAGAAGTTTGAATGTTTTTTTCTGACAAAGTGTGGTCATCTGAATACTCATGGCTGTGTTGTGATGTTATTTCTTTATACACTTGCATTCCTCATCATTTAGCCATGAAAGCCCTTCAGTTTCATCTTGAGAAATTTAGTAATTACTCAGATGATTTGAGTAATTTTATTTTACAAGTTATATTTTTTCTCATGACGCACAATTTTTTTTCATTCGATGGTGGTTATTATTCACAAAAATCCGGTGTGGCAATGGGCGCTAAATTCTCACCTTCTTTGGCTAACTTGGTTATGGCTTTTTGGGAACACGAGTTTGTTTTTTCAGTGTTTAACCCTTTTCTTTCCCAGATAGGTGGCATGGCAGAAACAGTGATGACCTGCTCATTATTTGGGGGTCCGATGTATCTGTCATACCTAGTTTTATTGATTATCTCAATTCCAGTAATTACAACATTCGTTTTACTTTTAGGCATGATAAAAATCTAATTAATTTTTTGGATCTTAATTTGAGTGGAATAGTGGATCAGGTTATCATTACAAAAACGCATCACAAGTCATTGAGTGGGAATTCTATTTTGCATGCGAATAGTGGTCATCCTAAGCATACTATTCAGTCTGTTCCCGTGGGGGAATTCATTAGAGTAAAACGCAACTGTAGCAGGGATATGGACCTTTATATAGAGATCAATAGAGTGTCCGACAAATTAAAATGCCGTAGCTTTCCTCCTTGGACTCTTAATAGAGCTCAAAAAATTTTGACCCATAAGAAACATGAGGATCTCATTTCGTGCAAGGAGGGAAATTCTTCTGTTGATTCTCATAATAAATTAACCAAAAGACCTTTTGTCTTTCAATTCAGTCCTCAGTTTAATCAAATAAAAGGAATTATCAACAGATTTCTCCCAATTTTGCATGAAGATGAGAGTTTAGCCAGAATTCTGAACACAGGTGTAAGCATAGTGTCAAGAAGAGCTCCCACTATTGGGAATAGGATTTCTCCCAGTATGTATCATATTAAAACGAGAAAAGATGAAATGTGGATTCATTCTAATGGTTTTTATAAATGCGGTTCAAATTATTGTAAAACCTGCGCTCATGCCTTCATTACTAAAATTTTCAATAATTCGGATAATTTGAAGACATTCAATATAAAACAGTATATTAACTGTAATACTACATTCGTAGTGTACAAAATTGATTGTACTGTGTGCCAGCTATCTTACATTGGGTGTACTTCGCGGAAGATGAAGGTTCGCATTACCGAACATTTGCATGACATAGTACACACGGGTAATTCAACCCGTAGTGCTTCGGCAGCATCTAAACATTTTATTGCGCAGCATGGTCGTAGCACAAAGTTTATTCAGGTTTATGGTATTGAACATGTGAACAGACCCTTGCGGGGTGGTGACGTCAGTCGGCGTCTCCACACTCGTGAGGCCTTTTGGAAATATTATTTTAACACGCGATCTCCAGCAGGATTGAACAAGCGTAATGAACTGATGTATTATTATTAATGTTTAATTGTGCGGTTTATCATGTTTTTAATGTTTTGAGTTTTTGCTTTGTTGTCATTTACATTTGTTTTGATTTAGATATTTAGGACCTTTGATATGTCATGTGATATGTCATGTGATTGTTTGTGGAAATTTCATTCGCTGTTAGTTTCTATATATTGTGAATGCACACTCACATTTATAGCTTGGATAAAGATCCTCTCGGATCGAAACGCGTCGTTCATTGTCCTGTGTGCCCTTGGAAAGCTTCACAGCCACCATTTTTAAACAGGATTTAATACAGATTTAACGCCTGAATTTTACTATGGAGCTGGAAAAAGTTTTTTTTTTTTATCCTTATAAAGCTGTCTTGCCCATGTTGTAGAGGTTAGAGTCTGACTGATTAATTGAGTCTGCGAACAGGAGTCTTTTTATAAAGGTGACTATGTAAGACAGCTATCTTTAATGCAAGTAATGAATTGATTAGGAGCATCTTACTGGTCTGTAGGAGCCAAAACTCTTGGTTGGTAGGGGATCAAATACTAATTTCTCACTGCAAAATGCCAACAAATTTATATAATTTATACAATGTTATTTTCTGAATTTTATTTGTGATATTCTATCTCTCAATGTTAAATTTAACGTACTCTTAAAATTATAGACTGTTAATAGTTTTGTCGTATGGCACACTTCCAAAATCAGCAAGGCATCAAATACTTATTTCCATCAATGTAGATGTACATTTTTCTGTAGGAATAATTTTCTGCATTACCAATCATGACATTACCATGACATTTACTAATAAAACTCCCATTTTTTTCTTCAGCTTTCTTCCCAACATCACTATGATTATGGCATGAGTGCAGTTAAATCAGTATTAACAGCCGCTGGAAACCTAAAGGTTAAATTACCAAATGAGAAAGAGGATGTGCTGATGCTTAGATCAATTTGTGACGTTAATCTTCCCAAGGTATTGTCCACTTCCAGTTACAGTGTATGCACTTTATAATGTGTTACTTGGGAATAGGAAAATGCATGACAGCAAACATGAGCTGTTGCTAGTTCTGGTCTTTTCCACTGTCATTTCAGATCGATTGACTATTACAAGGCAGGCGAGAAGATAAACTACATGTTATAGCTTAATTGCCATGTTTATGACCCTACGCTTCTTTTAAAATGTCACCATGGAATGGAGTAAGGCTTTCATCTGCATATATTTCTCCAGCCAGGGATTATCTTTTCTTGTTGGAATATACATGACTATTTGCTCATTGTGCTCCCAAAATGCTCATGGCAAACATATATATATATAAATATATATATATATATATATATATGTATAATATTATATACACTGCTAAAAAAAATAAAAGGAACACTAACATCCCACAATCTAGATATAACTGAGTGAAATATTCTTTATTCATTTCATAGTGGAATATGTTGAGAACAATAAAACAATAAAACATAAAAATTATCAACGTAAAAACACAACTAGTATCCCACGGACGTCTGGAGTTGGAATGATGCTCAAAATTAAAGAGGAAAATGAAGTTACAGGCTGATCCAAAATCAGTGGAAATGCCTCAAGACAAGGAAATGATGCTCAGTAGTATGTGTGGCCTCCAAGTGCCTGTATGACCTCCCTACAGCACCTGGGCATGCACCTGATGAGTTGGCAGATGGTCTCCTGAGGGAACTCTTCCCAGACCTGGACTAAACCATCTGCCAACTCCTGGGCAGTCTTGGGTGCAATGTGTCGTTGGTGGATGGTGCGAGACAT
Organism: Ranitomeya imitator; assembly: GCF_032444005.1. Classification (NCBI taxonomy): domain Eukaryota; kingdom Metazoa; phylum Chordata; class Amphibia; order Anura; family Dendrobatidae; genus Ranitomeya; species Ranitomeya imitator. The sequence continues at coordinate 241,189,526 of NC_091285.1, read as the reverse complement.
GATGTCCCAGATGTGTTCAATCGGATTCAGGTCTGGGGAATGGACGAGCCATCTTGGAGGAACTGCTGACACACTCTAGCCACATGAGGTCGGGCATTATCCTGCATTAGGAGGAACTCAGGGCCAACCACACCAGCATATGGTCTCACAAGGGGATTGAGGCTACATCTGACTAGCACATGGAAGTCTATGCGGCCCTCCAAAGAAATGCCACCCCACACCATTACTGACCCACTGCCGAGGAACCGGTCATGCTGAAGGATGTTGCAGGCAGCAGATTGCTCTCCACGGTGTCTCCAGACTCTGTCATGTTTGTCACATGCGCTCAGTATGAACCTGCTTTCATCTGTGAAGAGCACAGGGTGCCATTGACAAATTTGCCAATCTTGGTGTTCTGTGGCAAATGCCACCATCCTGCACAGTGTTGGGCTGTGAGCGCAACCCCAATCTGTGGACGTCGGACACTCAGACCATCCTCATGGAGTTGTTTTCTAACCGTTTGTGCAGACACATGCACATTTGTGGCCTGCTGGAGGTCATTTTGCAGGGCTCTGGCAGTGCTCCTCATGTTCCTCCTTGCACAAAGGATGAGGTAGCGGTCCTGCTGCTGGATTGTTGCCCTCCTATGGTCCCCTCCACGTCTCCTGGTGTGCTGGCCTGTCTCCTGGTAGCGCCTCCAGCCTCTGGACACTACGCTGACAGACACAGCAAACCTTCTTGCCACAGCTCACATTGATGTGCCATACAGGATAAGCTGCACTACCTGTGGCAATTGTGTGGGTTGTTGAGTCCGTCTCATACTACCACGAGTGTGAAAGCACAACCAACATTCAAAAGTGATCAAAACATCAGCCAGAAAGCATTGGTACTGAGGTGTGGTCTGTGGTCCCTACCTGCAGAACCACTCCTTTATTGAGGGTGTCTTGACAATTGCCAATAATTTCCATATGTTGTCTATTCCAATTGCACAACAGCATGTGTAGTTGATTGTCAAACAGTGTTGCTTCCTAAGTGGACAGTTTCATCTCACAGAAGTTTGATTTACTTGGAGTGATATTCTGTTGCTAAGCGTTCCCTTTATTTTTTGGGCAGTGTATATATATATATATGTATATATATATATATATATTTTTTTTTTTTTTAAGTTGCATATATTGTAAGAAAATCAAATAACTATATTTCTGGTAGCAGAGCTATAACATAAAATGTTTAATATATTATTCTTTAATGCAGTGACTCATGCTGCAGCTAGGGGGCGCTGTGCGTGCTCCTTAGGATATGCATGGAGGCGTAACTTTAATGGTGATAATGAGATAATGGCTGGCATTATTGTAAATTTGCTAGTATGTGTCGCAGAGGGGGTCTGCGCTGTAAGCCAGTAATGTTGTTGTTCAAGAACCTGTAGTCCCATAAGTATTTGAATAGTTGTAAAGAGAGGCTTGCAGGGTTAGTTAGAGAGCTGGGCCGATCTGACTAACCACACACACCTCCCACCCAGGGAAGACTTTACAGGTACAAAATCTGACCATGGTGTGGTCACATGGTGGAGATTGTGTAGGTTCTGGACTGCTTGTGTGTTGGGAGGTCCTGTGTGTGGACCGGATACCAGAATAGCACAGTGAGAAGCCATGGACCTGAAGGCTTGTGTGTTGGGAGATCTTGGGAGTAGGATCGGATCCCTGAATAGCGCACTGAGAGACTTCTGTGTTGGAAGATCCTGGGAGTAGGACTTCCTGAATAGCACAACCTGTGTTGGAAGATCCTGGGAGTAGGACTTCCTGAAGAGCACATGGAAAGGCATGTATGCAGAGTCTGTGATGGCACTGCATTGGGGGAGCTATAGCCCGTCTGATGATCTGGACTGTCAGGTGGCCTGGTGAGCAAGGCATTGTCCAGGATGGTGATCCCAGTTCGGCAGCTTCCCTGGGAGAGAGAATACTGACAGAAATCAGCGTGTGGAGCAGGAGATCCTGGATGTTAACCAGAGTTGGGGAACTGTGTGCACTGACAGGGGTCAGTTAATGAACTATGTGGTCACCCATGGTAACTGGATGGAGTAAGGTCCAGCATGTTTAGAGACTGCAAACCAATATGGTGTGTGCTATATGAGTTGAGTCATTGATATGGCGTATGGACACCCCAGGGAACTTGCCAAGGAGGACTGGTTGGTTTAGTGTCTGAACTTAATGTCATCTGTTGCTGCCTATTGTGTTCCATGAAGTATATAATCAACTGTGGATGACCTGGTTTGTAATTGCATAATAAACTGCATGAACTGTTTTATAGAGAAAATCGTGCCTGTGTGACTGAATTCCATTGCTAAGCGAGTGTCCCCAATACATGCAGTGAGCGCTGTCTCACATATGGTGGAGAATGTGGGCAATGGTCCAGAAAACACATGTGGAGGTGATTGCTGTAACTTGGCGGGGCTACAAAATTTTACTGTGAATTGGCGGGTCCACAAAGTCTGTGGTGTGGTGCTGCAGTTGCAGCAAGAGGTTCTGCAGCAGCAGGAGATGCGGTGGCAGCAGCAGCTGCTTGTGATCAGCACTTGGAGGTGCCAATGCTTTGTGGATGCAGCAGGAGCTGTGACAGTGACAGCAGGAGCTGGTTAGGTATCATGAGGACATTGGTCCAGATCGTGCAGACTCTTAAAGGGCCAGGGTCAACCCAAACATACTTTTTTTTTGTTTTTGTACTGTGTGAACTGGAGCCTGAAAATACCATGGGGAAGTCCACGGGGTGTACCCCAGAATGAGGTGGTGTCCCTAAAGGGGGTGGTTCCCCAAAAAGGGGACCGTGACACAAACAGGGATGGAGTCGCAAAAGGGGTGACAATCCCAACAGGTGTAGTTGCCCAAAAAGGGGTGAAATCCCCAAAAGGGGTGGTGCTCCAAACAGGGATAATGGCTCAAAAGGAGATGGAGACCCAAAAAGGGGCACCAGCAAATGTGCCATTGGACTGTAGCCAGGAGCAGTGAACTTCCTGCCATGCAGGCCCATGATATACTGGGGATAGTTTGGTCATTGAACTGACACTACAGTGCCCCTTCTGGCTGGAAGGAGGATGGTTGATGGGACTGATAGACTCTGGGAGTTGGATATCTGTGCTCAGGTCCCCTTGTGAACGTTCTGTGCCACTTGGAACAGGGTCGAGAGTGAATAGCTCAGGTGGGGACGTTAAAGCCTACCTCTACATTGACGGGACTGAGAGGTCCACATACCAGGAAGTGATGGTAGTCCTGGACTTTCTATACATGATGGTAATAGGGTGGGACTTGGAAGCCCTATGGGATTGGTGGATAAAAGGGAAAGTCTTGGTATAAATAATGTGTATGGGAGGTAGTAATGAGGAGAATATGCCCCCTAGAGTTGACAGTCCAAAGGTAGGCATGACTAAGGAAAATGGTGGACGGGCCCAACTCAATGACATGACGGTGGCAGTAACACGTCCCAGAACTGACGGGTTGGACATATGGATGACCAGTGGGTAGGGTGCGTCTTTCCAACTTACAGACATGATGTTACCTGACATGTACCAGGATGACCGCTTGGGTCATTCAGATGTTGATGTGGTAGTTAAACAGCGTTGGCAGCCGGTTAGAAAGTGACTTGAGGGTTCACCATACTGTGGGGTGGGACACAGACTCCGGGAGTGACTGTGACTCTATGAAAGAAAGGCATTACAGTAGAGAAGAGCCCCACAAGGAGGGCAAGTCCCCCCGTTGCCAGAGGAACTAGGGCCACAAAGAATTTGTTCAAGTGACTCTTGCTGATAATAGAAGGTCGTGTACTTCTTCCTCCAATATGTGTTTTCTTTCAGATGCTGAAGAGATTGGGAAGGAAGGTGATGTGTCGTCGCCCCTAACAATCGTCAGGTTGAAGTTGGATGACTAGCCAGTTGATGGTGCTGTAGGAGAAGAAAACCTGGACAGTGCTGGTGGAGTGAGAATCCATGGAGGTCATGAGGAAATGACATGTTGTAGACCCACGTCTGCGGTGACAGAGAGGGGTGAAATAGTGAAGTATGGTGAAGGCTCCATAGTACCTGATGCCGAAGAGCTGGAGTTCTCTGAAGTTACCTAGAGTCGAGAGGTACCTAAGGGTGACTGGGCCAAGAGCCCAGCCGAGGCCCTAGAGGTGATCAAAGGTGATTGATGGAAGACTCAAGAGAGAGTTGAACCTGCTGATGCAAGAACAGGTGAGCAAGTTGGCCCATCTAAAAATATATTTAAAGAAGTGATAGTGCAACATGTGCTGGCTAAAAGAGAGCAGGATCACGAAATAGAGCTGATTTTAGAGACGGTGAAAGAACATGTCAAACAAGAAAGGGTCCTAAGACAAGTGGCTGAGCACAGGGTGGATGAGCTGGAGATGGATGTCTCTAAGCTCAGAGGTCACCAGTCAACATGGCAAAGAATGACTAAGGCCCTAAGGGAAGATGTGGAAGTGCTCAGAGAAGCAATAAGAGGTCCTCTACAAGAGAAAGAGGTGATGAACACAGACTTACCGCGTCAGTGCCAGAGTGGTAATGAGGCGGAGCTGCTAATGCCCATCTTGGCAAATGCTCATGCAGAGGATGAGGTATGGAAAGATTTGGCACTAAAAGCAGGACAAGACAGTCACCCAGTTGTGGAAGGTGTCTTGATGGAAATGTCTGAGACAAAACGGGAGCTGTCCGTCCATGAAGAAAGTGAGACCTCGCTCTTTAAGAGCATGATAGAGATACTCGAGGACTTGCGGGATGCATGTACAAGTGAGGGTGTGCATGAGGTCTTTAAAAAGGCAGTAGAGGCATATAGTGTGATGCATATATGATGCAAGAAATCGTGAATAGATCCGGTGTGACAAGAGTGCAGATTCCAGCTGAAGACGAAGTCCATGTAGCTGGTGAAGATGGGATGGTACCATTTGTCATTGTTGGCTCAAAGGAAAGCCTTACGTATATGCGAATGCTCCTCAAATATTGTGTGACATACCTGAAAGAAATAGAGCAGCTAAGACAGGACCGACTGCAGGTTATTAAACAGCTGCAGGACATATGGTGGAGGCCACCTTCAACCCAAGGAAAAAGGAACAAAAGGGACCCTCCAAATAATGGAATGGCTGACCGCCAAAGACATTCAGAGAGACAAGGAGTTTGAATGTCTGAAAGTGGCAGTTCTACTCCCAGTACAAAACTAAGGGACATGGACAGTAGAGGGAATAGTAATGAAGGGTCAGACTCAGATCAGTTGCTAGACTCGACTTGATGGTGGACGCATGACCGCAACAACAGTGCGTGCCAGCCATGGAAAGAAAGTTCACATGAAGGGGCAAACTTGGAAAGTGTGGTGACTAAAGGTCTGGTGACACAGACAGACTGTGACTTAAGGGCCAAAGCTCAAGGCCTACATGTTGACCGCAGGGTGTGGGGAAAGCCTAAGAAGGGTGTGATGATGTATGATGCTCAAAACCGACTGAGACGGTTCTCTTGACTGGTAGCGCAAGGTAACGTGCGTGACCTGTCTCGAGACCCCGGGTGTATGACAAGTGTTCAACCCCACAAGCTTGAACACAGAGGGGGGGTATGTGATGCAGTAACTCATGTTGCAGCCAGGGGGTGCTGTGTGTGCCGCTCAGGATATGCATGGAGGCGTAACTGTAATAGTGATAATAAGATAGTGACTGGCATTATTGTAAATGGCTGGTACGTGTCGCAGAGAGGGTCTGCACTGTAAGCCATTAATGTTGTTGTTCTGGGACCTGTAGTCCCAAAAGTATTTGTATAATTATAAAGGGAGGCTTGCAGAGTTAGTTGGAGAGCTGGGCAGGTCTTACTAACCACACACACCTCCCACCCAGGGGTTACAGGTACACAATGTGACCATGGTGTGGTCACATGATGGAGAGTGTGTAGGTCCTGCACAGCTTGTGTGTTGGGAGGTCCTGTGTGTGGATCAGATCCCTTAATAGCACACTGAGAAGCCATGGACTTAAAGACTTGTGTGTTGGGAGATCCTATGAGTAGGATGGGATCCCTGAATAGTGAACTAAGAGGCTGTGGACCTGAAGACTTGTATGTTGGGAGATCCTGGGAGTAGGATCCCTGAATAGCGCACTGAGAGACTTCTGTGTTGGAAGATCATGGGAGTAGGACTTCCTGAATAGAACAAACTGTGTTAGAAGATCCTGGGAGTAGGACTCCTGAAGAGCACATGGAAAGGCATGTATGCAGAGTCTGTGATGGCACTGCATTGGAGAGCTATAGCCTGTCTGAGGATCTGGACTGTCAGGTGGCCTGGTGAGCAAGGCATTTTCTGGGATCGTGATCCCAGTTTGGCAGCTTCCCTAGGAGAGAGAGAACTGACAGAAGTGAGGGCGTGGAGCAGGAGCTCTTGGATGGTAATCAAGAGTTGGGGAACTGTGTGCACTAACAGGGGGTCAGTTAATGAACTGTGTGGTCACCCATTTTAACTGGATGGAGTAACGTCCAGCATATTTAGAGACTGCGAACCAATGTCATGTGCACTATATGAGTAGAGACATTGATACAGTCTATGGACACCCCCCCGGGGACTAGTCAAGGAGGCCTGGTGGGTGTAGTGTCTGAACTGTGAGTTAACTCCATATATGAAGTATCTAAGTTAAAGCTGCAACTTAATGTCATCTGTTGGTGCCTATTGAGTTCCATGAAACATATAATGAACTGTGCATGACCCGGCTTATGACTGCATAATAAACCGCATTGACTGTTTAATAGAGAAAATCATGCCTGTTTGACCAGAGGCGTAGCTAGAGCTTTTGCCGCCCGGGGCTGATCCTGAGTTTGGCGCCCCCCCCCCATCCCCCCCCCCCAGCTCAATACACACAAAGGTTACCAAAAATGGTTTTCCTGTTTTGTAGAACTTAAACTGGGCCTAATGGTGTCACCCCCACATGCCACACCTGTGACTTAATACCACCACACCATGACCAGGCCACATAGTGACCGAATAATACTACATACAAGGGACAAATACCACCGCACCATTTCCAGACCACATATTACCACCACATAGTGACTGAATACTACAATACTGATCAGTAATAAAAAAAAAACCACAATACTATCACCATAAGTGCCAGTATTCACAGGAGATCTGTACTTAGTATGCAGTGTCTGTGTAGAGGTAATACAGAGATCACTGGTGACATTATACACAGGACCTCTATATAGTATACAGTGTATAGTGTCAGTGTATAGGTAACACTGACTCACCAGTGACGTCTCTAGGTGAAGTCCTTCATCTTTCATCCAGCACAGACCGCCATCATTCCTTCCAGCCAGGACTCGTTTCTGCAGGAAATAACACAGTTATCTCGAGCTCCGCTTGCAGAACACATTACTTAATTTTTCACAACTTCTACATTACACCACATGAAGAAAAAAAGGTGATATAGTGTCACTCTGCACAGTAACAGGACCGCCCCCCCATTTAAAACAGTATACTCAAAAAATAAAATAAATACATCACTGCAGTAACAATATCCCTTAATTATCCCCTATGGTAATAATATTCCCCACCATGGCCCCGTTTATCTCATTCCTGGCTCCAGCCATATGTTCTCGCATCCTGCCCTCATGAGTATCCATTCTACCCCATATGATCTCCCCATCCTGCCCCACCAGCCTCCATCGTATCCGTCCTGCCCCATGATCCAATCCTGCCCCGTGTCTCCAATCATGCCCCGTATCTACATTCTGCCCATGCCTCAAGTCCTGCCCCCAGTGTGTCCAGCATATTACCCCCATGTTGTCCAGCAATCTGCCCCAGTGTGTCCAGCATATTACCCCCATGTTGTCCAGCAATCTGCCCCAGTGTGTCCAGCATATTACCCCCAGTGTGTCCAGCAATCTGCCCCAGTATGTCCAGCATATTACCCCCAGTGTGTCCAGCAATCTGCCCTCAGTGTGTCCAGCAATCTGCCCCAGTGTCCAGCCTTTCCCCAGTGTGTCCAGCAGTCTGCCCCAGTGTGTCCAGCATATTACCCCCAGTGTCCAGCATTGCCCCAGTGTGTCCAGTATATTACCCCCAGTGTGTCCAGCAATCTGCCCCAGTGTCCAGCATTGCCCCAGTGTGTCCAGAAATCTGCCCCAGGGTCTCCAGTATTGCCCCAGTGTGTCCAGCAATCTGCCCCAGGGTCTCCAGTATTGCCCCAGTGTGTCCAGCAATCTGCCCCATGGTCTCCTGTATTGCCCCAGTGTGTCCAGCATTCTGCCCCATGGTCTCCAGTATTGCCCCGGTGTGTCCAGCAATCTGCCCTATGGTCTCCAGTATTGCCCCAGTATGTCCAGAAGTCTGCCCCAGGGTCTCCAGCATTGCCTCAATGTGTCCTGAAATCTGCCCCATGGTCTCCAGTATTCAGTGTGTCCACCATTCTGCCCCATAGTCTCCTGTACTGCCCCAGTGTGTCCAGCATTCTGCCCCATGGTCTCCAGTATTGCCCCAGTGTGTCCAGCAATCTGCCCCATGGTCTCCTGTATTGCCCCAGTGTGTCCAGCATTCTGCCCCATGGTCTCCAGTATTGCCCCGGTGTGTCCAGCAATCTGCCCCATGGTCTCCAGTATTGCCCCAGTATGTCCAGCATTCTGCCCCATGGTCTCCAGTATTGCCCCAGTGTGTCCAGCATTCTGCCCCATGGTCTCCAGTATTGCCCCAGTGTGTCCAGCATTCTGCCCCATGGTCTCCAGTATTGCCCCAGTGTGTCCAGCAATCTGCCCCATAGTCTCCTGTATTGCCCCAGTGTGTCCAGCAATCTGCCCCATGGTCTCCTGTATTGCCCCAGTGTGTCCAGCAATCTGCCCCATGGTCTCCTGTATTGCCCCAGTGTGTCCAGCAATCTGCCCCATAGTCTCCTGTATTGCCCCAGTGTGTCCAGCAATCTGCCCCATGGTCTCCTGTATTGCCCCAGTGTGTCCAGCATTCTGCCCCATGGTCTCCAGTACTGCCCCAGTGTGTCCAGCAATCTGCCCCATGGTCTCCAGTATTGCCCCAGTGTGTCCAGCATTGCCCCAGCCCCAGACAGTCAGACATAAAGAAAAAAAAAAAAAAAGTAAAATCCTCACCTCTCCCGTTCCCAGCGCAGGTCCGGTGCAGTCAGCGTCTCTCCGGCTCTGCGACGCTCAGGACAGAGAGGCAGAGCGGCGCGCACAGTAGTGACGTCATCGCGCCCTCTGCCCTGAGACGTCGCAGAGTCAGAGGACGCTGAAGCCGCAGGAACCAGGAGAGGTGAGTATTAGAGCGGGGGGCGTGGGCGGGGCCCGGTGGTGGGGGGAGCTGGCCCTGGTCGTGGCGGCGGACGGCGCCGCCCGAAGATTTAAAGGGGCGTCTTTTTTTTTTTTTTTTTTTTTTTTTTTTTATCTTCTTCTCCTGCAGCGCCGGCCGCCCCCAGCATTGTGCCGCCCGGGGCGGACCGCCCCCCCCCCCCCGCACCCTCCTTCCTACGCCACTGTGTTTGACTGAATCCTGTTGCTAAGCGAGTGTCCCCCAACAAATGCAGTAAGAGCTGTCTCACAATTTGTATAATATGGAATTATAATAGTCAAGTTTGAGTCATAATACTTAATTACTGACAGAATAATTATAATGAATACAGTGGGGAAATAATTTTTTTTTTAAATATGCATTTTTTAAAATGTAGCAGCTTCAGAAACTATAAACTGAATTAAAAGGGGTTCTCTGGACACAACATACAGTATAGATGACTTATCTATGGGATAGGTCATTAATATCAGATCTATGAGGACCAACAATAAGCTGTTATTTGAACTTAAAAGGGTTGTCCACTCGCCAAGTGGCTGTGATGCGGTGTTGTGACACATGACACTGGTGCCCAATTGGCACTGGCATCACTGTTTCCACCTTCTCACGAACTGAACATGAAGAGGAAGCCAGGGCTGCAGGTTAGCCTGGACTTCCTCTTCATGTTCAGTTTGTCCAAAGGTGGAGACAGTGTCCCCAGCTCTAAATGGGTGTAGGGCATCACGTGTCATTACAGCCCCGGGACCGCAAGTGCCCACACCGCTGGAATGGAGCCGGCACGGGAGCTGAGTTCAGGCTTTATTACTTTATCATGGCCAGTAGTGAACAGCGCCTTTAATTTGTCCATAAATAGGAAGAGTGTTGATTTTAATCTTAAAAGGCATCTTTCCAAATAAAAGGCATGCATCACCATTTACGTGTAGTCTCTTCTTCAGCTGTGTACGCTGTGTATGACTCAGCTCTAACTCAGACCCCAAAGTTTGCGTAGCGGTGCACATACCTCAAATTCACAAACTCCTCAGTGATTTCAAAAAGTCTTATTTTTTCAAAATTACCTGCTGATCTAGGCATGTGGTCAAGGTAGTAATAACAACAATACTGATAATAATAATCTTTAGTTATATAGTGCCAACATGTTCTGCAGCACTTTTGAGTTCAGAGAAGACATGTACAGATTATATCAGACATTACCACACAATTCAACAATTAACAAGAAAAACGATCACCAAACATAAATTTGGCATGAATATGGCACATTCTGATTCGTGATCGGAAACACAAGCACATTTTTATAAAATCGGAAAAAATTGGTAGCATTCATTGCAAAGTGCTGGAAAATATTTGAGCTTCCACTATAGTATTTTTGAACACTTTGCCTAGGATAGTGGCTATGTATAATACGTGTGGGGCACTTGTTTGATGAGGGTAACGAGTGGTGAGAGCTCAGAGGAGCAACGTGCTTGTAAAAAAAAATTTTCTAACTTCATGTGTGCACATTGTAGCTAGCAAATCAGGGCGCAGGAAATATCCACAATATCCCGACACAATGGCTTGTGTCATTGGCTATAGAATACCATGTCCCTCTCTTTATAAAAAGTGGACATCTTGTTTCAGCACCATTTTGTCACTAGCACAGTGCAGAGAGGCTGCTCCTTACACTGGGTCTGGGTACTAATAGATTTTAGCTAGTTAGCTAGGTGGTTGTTTCTAAGTCAGATAATTTAGATAGCTAGTGTCCTGTGTGGCTGTAAAATCGACCTTCCAGCAGATGTTTTTTGTGTGCTATTAGTGAGATCCACAGACAAAGACAGCAGGACACATTTCATGGAAACATGTTGTGCCCTGCTTCTTTTGTGCTCCAGTAGAGCTTTCAAAATCTCATTTTTTCAGTTGCCAAATGTGACACAGCATGCCATATCCTACTTTGTCATTTAGTGTTGGTGAAATTGTTCTGTGATTTGACCGTTTGCATAGTAAAAAAAACTTTTTGGGCAGTTTCTAATGTAATTCAGCATGACGTGTCTCACCTTGTCATTCAGCTGCAGTGAAATTGTTCTGTGTTCAGAGCTGTTGCACAGTAAAAAAATATATATTTTGCAGATGCTAACGTGATGAAGCCTGCCATATTCAACTTTGTCATTTAGTGGCAGTGAAATTCATCTTTCTGCACAGCTGTTGCACAGTAAAAAAAACATGTTTTTTTCTGTTGCTAAATGTGATACAGCCCACCTTATCCCATCTTGTCATTGTGTGGCGTTGAAATTGTTCTGTGTGCAGAGCTGTTGCAGAGTAGAAAAAAAAATATTTTTGCTGTTGCTAACATTATTAAGCATGCTATATTTCACCCTGTCATTTAGTGTCGGTGAAATTCATCTTTCTGTACAGCTGTTGCAAAGTAAAAAATAAAAAATTCTGTAGATAAACATCATAAAGCCCGCCATATTCCACCCTGTTCTTTAGTGGCAATGAAATTCAACTTTCTGCACAGATATTACACAGTAGCAAAAAATGCAATTCTGTTGCTAAATGTGTTACAGCCGGCCATATCATTCCTTGTCATTGTGTGGTGGTGAAATTGTTCTGTGTGCAGAGCTGTTGCATAGTAAAAAAAAATTTTTTGGCAGTTGCTAACATGATTCAGCACGATATATCTCACCTTGTCATTTAGTGTTGGTGAAATTGTTCTGTGTTCAGAGCCATTGCACAGTAAAAAAATATTTTTTGCGGTCCTTAATGAGATTTAGCATATCTCACCCTGTCATTTAGTGGCAGTGAAATTAATCTTTCTATACAGCTTTTGCGCAGTAAAAAATAAAATTCTGTAGCTAAGCATGATACAACCCGCCATATTCCACCTTGTCATTTAGTGGTGGTGAAATTCATCTTTCTGCACAGCTGTTGCACAGCAAAACAAAGAATTCTGTTGCTAAATTTGATACAGCCCGCCTTATCCCACCTTGTCATTGTGTGGCTGTGAAATTGCTCTGTGATTCAGCATGTAGTATCTCACATTGTCATTTAGTGGTGAAAAATTATTCTGTGTTGAGAGCTGTTGCACACTATTAAGCATTTTTTTGCAGTTACTAAAAATTTACTGTGCAACAGCTCTCAACACAGAACAATTTCACTGCCAAAAAGAGACAAGGTGGGATATGGCGTGCTTTATCACATTTAGCAACTGAAAAAAATGTTTTTGTTACTGTGCAACAGCTATACAGAAAGTTGAATTTCCCCGCCACTAAAGGACAAGGTGGGATATGGCAGGCGGTATGATGTTTAGCTACAGAATTTTTTAACTTTGCAACAGCTGTACAGAAAGATGAATTTCACCGCCACTAAGTTGAATCAACCTTCCAGCAGATTTTTTTGTGCCATTAGTGAGGTCCTCAGACAATGACAGCATTGCACATTTCATAAATTCATGTTGTACACTGCTTCCATTGTGTTCCATGCACGAGTAGACCTTTCAAAATTGTATTTTTTCAGTTGCTAAATGTGACACAGCACACCATATTCCACCTTGTCATTTAGTGGCGGTAAAATTGTTCTGTGATTTGACCTGTTGCACAGTAAAAAAATGTTTTTTGGCAATTGCTAACGTGACTCAGCATGCCATATCTCACACTGTCATTTTGTGGTGGTGAAATTCATCGTTCTGTACAGCTGTTACACTGTAAAAAAAATTGTGTAGCGAAGTGTGATACAGCCCACCATATCACACCTTGTCATTTATTGACGGTGAAATTGTTTTGTGATTTGAGCTGTTGCTCAGTAACCAAACAAATTTTTGGTAGTTGCTAACTCACCTTGTAATTTACTAGTAGTGAAATTCATCTTTCTGCACAGCTGTTGCAGAGTAAAAAAAACTATATTTTTTTGTCTTTTGCTAAACATGATACTGCCCTCCATATCCCACCTTGTCATTCAGTGTAAAGAACATTTTTTTGTTATAAATATGATGCGACACGCCATATCCCACCTTGCCATTTAGTGGTGGTGAAATTCAGCAGTTTACGGAGCTCATGCAAAGTATAACAATGTTTGCTGTTACAAATGTGATACAGCACCAAAAATATTTTTTTTAGATGCAAACATGATACAACACGCCATATCCCACCTTGTCACTTTAGTGGGGTGAAATACAGCTGTGTGCAGAGATCATGTAGAGTAAAAAAAAACTTTTTTTTCTTTGCCAAACGTGATACAATAGGCTGAATTTTTTGAGCATATTCTATTGTATACAAGCCTCATCCACAGTAAAAAAAAAATCTTTCTTCTATTTTTAGTGTTACAGCAGGCTAGATGTCAGTTTGAAATTTGTGGGTGCTAATGCTAAAATTGTTCTCCATACAGAAGTACACATGATAAAATATAAATTTGTTCTGTTACTAATATGCTTCAAAAAGTCGGCCACATCTGAGGTTGTTATTCTTTTGTGCACAAATTGTTTTTGCCTCGCTGTACTCAGAGAGCCATAGATTTTTTATTTCTCTGCTGATGAGACTTTATGGCAGCTTATTTTTTGCAGGACAAGATGATATTTTCAGCTATCTAATTTTTGTTTTACATTTGACTTTTTGATGACGTATTAATTCCACATTTTGTTCAGCGGTATTATGAAAAAGCATAGTTTTTTTACAGTGTTCACTGAAGTATTAACCTAGTATGACAGTTTATAGGCTCAGGTCAACCTGGATGCAGCTATACCAAATATGTGTACTTTATTTGTTCATTTTTGTTCTAAAATAAAGTTACATGTTTATGGGTATAAAGTTTTTCTCCTTTTTTATTATGTTGTGATATTAAGAAATTGTATTTTAACAATTTAACTTTTACTTTTTTTAAATTCTTCTAGTAAGTTCCTCTATGGGACTTTAACTTTTATTACTCTGATCTCAGGCATAATGCATTGCAATGCACTATACCTGTCAGTGCTCCACTAACAGAAAACGCATGGTCTAAGCAGGCCACCATCACTGGAAGATCTGGAGGTCATCATGACCATCTCGGGTTGCAATGACTACAATTGACACCTTGTAATGACATCATGGAAGAGCCGATCAGACTGGAGAGGGAGCCTCCTCCCTCTCCTAGCCTCTTAAATGTTTGCGATCAATATGTGACAGCTAGTGGTTGACTATCACATGAGCCAAGCTCCCATTTCTATATTGTTGAGAACCTCTATCGGTGCATGATGTGTAGGTACGTCAAATGTAGTGAAGGGGTTATGGATGGTTGCCTTCTGTCTATCCATAACATTATCAGGGAAGGAGGTCACTTTGACATTACTAATGCTACATTTTCATTAATGAGATTGAAAGGGGTTAGATACAGTACCAGACCTCAGAACATTACATATTTATTTTATGGGAAATTGGAATGCCACATAAATAATTTTTAAGAAAAATTCAGCAAAACTAGCACATTCAAATGTTATATTATTAAATTAAAAAAGTAGTATTTCTATATATTATATTGAAGTTGATGCAAAGTTTGTATATTGATTCTAGGAACATGCAGTGGTTCTAATTTTTTTCTCTGTCTTATTTTCAATTTGCAGTTTTTATCCCATGACGTGCCGCTTTTCGATGGCATCATTTCTGACCTCTTCCCAGGGGTTATTTTGCCAGCTCCTGACCATGGCAGTCTAGAAGTGTCCATCAGGGAAATCACAAAGAAAATGAATCTGCAACCAGTCCCTTGCTTCATCAAGAAGATAATACAAGTCAGCAAGTGTTCCTCTTATTTGAACAATAGTGTTTTTGTTGCATATATCAAATTTCTCATGGAGTAAATTTAGCATATTTAGTGTATCATACCCTTCATTATGTTATAGAGTTACAGACACATGAAATATAGACATTTGGTAAAGTGATTTTTCTTGTCCAAAGTATTGTAAGTGTTGCAGTAAACAACAATGAAAAAACAGTCACACCTTTTCTTAAAATATAAACTTATTAAAAAAAAAATCAATAAATAAATCTCAGCAGCAGCAGTACTATGCCTAAAAGCTTTTGTTCCTATCTTGCCAATAAGCCTCTGGGAGTACTATGCCAAAAAGCTTTTGTTTGCACTGTGAAAAAAACATCTGTGCGGTACCAAAATAGGGATGTATCAGATGGTGGTGCTGGATTTTGCAACGTGCTGAGTAAGGTTTACCACATTCCTGCCATGCTAACCATCCCTTCTGAGATGGCAGCAGTGCCACAGTTGCGTTGGCAACGATCATCCTCCTGTGCCTTGTGCTTCCACTGAGCCCCTGCTGTCAGTTGAAGATGCAGTCAGTAGTGTCTCTACTAGCATGCTCTTGCATTCCCACATTTTCTGATCTTGCTCTAGTGTTGGAAGTAAGAATGGTACGTTGTCTTTGTAGAGGGGGTCCAGCAGAGTGGCCATCCAATAATCAGCACTTGTAACAATCTAGGCAACTTGGTGATTGTTAGCGCAGGCACAGCAGCAAATATTGTCTCATGTGTGCCAAGCTTCCCAGAGCCAAAGATAAGCTATTGGGAGCTGTATTGTCTGGATACTCTATATTGACTGAAACTCTCCAGCCACACTCCAATGATGCTCGTGAGCTGCTTTGATTGCCACCCTGCTGTGAACACGGTTGTTACCTATCCTCCAAAACTCTTTCCTGGTTGTACCTTGCCTCTGTTAGGGTACCGTCACACAGTGGCATTTTGATCGCTACGACGGCACGATTTGTGACGTTCCAGCAATATATCCGTGACGTTCCAGCGATCTCGCTGTGTCTGACACGCTCCTGCGATCAGGGACCCCGCTGAGAATCGTACGTCGTAGCAGATCGTTTGAAACTTTCTTTCGTCGTCTAGTGTCCCGCTGTGGCGGCATGATCGCATGGTGTAACAAAGGTGTGCACGATATTGTATACGATGTGCGCATAGTAACCAACGGCTTCTACATCGCACATACGTCATGAAATTATCGCTCCAGCGTCATACATTGCAAAGTGTGACAGCAGTCTACGACGCTGGAGCGATATTGTTACGATGCTGGAGCGTCACGGATCGTGCCGTCGTAGCGATCAAAATGCCACTGTGTGACGGCACCCTTAGTACAGGAACCTATTCTCTAAGACATGTGTTGATGCATCGCCTGATAACTGTGTGAATGTTTCCTGTTCTTCCTACTCCTTCTTCTGTGCCAATATCTCATCCATCATCGACTGAAGCTTTTTTTTTCCTCGAAGGCATAGAAGTTGGATAGTAACGCTGATGATGGTTTCATAAGCGCTGGCCATGTTCCTGGAGTACTCTAAACAGTGCAACATGGGACTCACGCCCCATATGGAGACCCACTCATTGGTTGGAAAGTGGTGTTTCACAGAACGACTCACCCATGCATGCTGAAGCTCAAACACTTGTCTGCCACTGCTCGCACAATCTCTACAGCATGTTAAAGGTCGAGTACCACCTTTTGGGAACATTGCATATGAAGTAGTGAGTGGAAAGGCAGAAATGAAGCTGCATTTCCTTAAATTTCTCTACCCTTTAGCTCCATTTGCACCTATTAGAGCCTAGTCTATTGACTTTCATGTCATCAGTCCTAATCACCTGTTTCTAATCTTTAAATGTCCTGTTTTCATACTTGTTTGCAAACTCAAACCGACGCTTCTTATGACAATATTGAAGTTGAGGTTTCTTCATCTTTTTTTTGTCCACAATTCCAGATTTGTGTAATGTGAGTTGCACGGTGCTTGCATCGATGTCTGTGATATCACTATTATGAAGCATACAAGCCACCTCCACTGCAGGGTTTATTGCGCCAGAACTGATAGAAGTAATAATGATGCGGTTTCTCTCTTCTTGGGAAATCATGTACATGGCTAGTTCTCGATTCAAACCAATGACTGTTCACTTGGGAATCAACCTAATAATAAGCTGAGCTATTAGAAAATGTGAGAATAGGTTGTGTTTTGAAGTATTCAGGAAGAAAAATATTTTTTCACCACCAGGAGAAAAACATTAACAATGCAGTGCCTAACTAATCACATGCTAAATAGTTGCAAATCAAATTTATGTATGAGACGATAGTCTCACGATCAAAGCAGTAGTGTATGGTGAGATATGGAGCCTAAAAGTCAAAAGTTCAAAAGATTGTTTCTCTTTTGCTTGTCAGTGAATGCGTAATAGGAATAGCAATTACCCAATAGCACTCATGAAACTTATAAAACATTTCTACTTATTTTAAGTACAATGGATTAATATGCGGATTCTTTACTGTAAGAGCAGTGAGACTATGGAACTCTCTGCCGTATGATGTTGTAATGAGTGATTCATTACTTAAATTTAAGAGGGGACTGGATACCTTTCTGGAAAAGTATAATGTTACAGGGTATATATACTAGATTCCTTGATAGGGCATTGATCCAGGGAACTAGTCTGATTGCCGTATGTGGAGTCGAGAAGGAATTTTTTTCCCCAATGTGGAGCTTACACTTTGCCACATGGGTTTTTTTTGCCTTCCTCTGGATCAACATGTTAGGGCAAGTTAGGTTAGGCTATGGGTTGAACTAGATGGACTTATAGTCTTCCTTCAACCTTAATAACTATGTAACTATGTAATATGTGCAAATCTTTCTCTAAACCTGGAGGTAATACTCAACAGTACTCAATAGTGGCATGTAAAACTTTGGGCACCACTGGTTAAAATTACTGCTAATGTGAACAGTTAGGCAAGTTGAAGATTAAATAATCTCTAAAAGGGCAAAAGTTAAAGATGATACATTACCTTTGCATTTTATGCAATATATATATACAGTATATATATATATATATATATATATATATATATATATATATATATATATATTTCATCTTTTGCATTTAAAAAATTACAAATAGGAAAATGAGTCTGTGCAAAGGTTTGGTGACCCTGCATGGTTAGTACCTAGTAGCACCATACAAGGTGGAATTACATTGTTCGTACATCACATATGAGGTGGGAAGCAGGAAATCAGTAGTGACGATGCAACACAGACAGGAAATAAATGTGAGAACTCCAAACCTCGCACAGACGGCCCTCTTTTTCTGACCAGACGAGGAGATTGTGGAGGAAGCTGAGTAGGAGGTGGCAACATGAACAGATAAGACTAGGGGCTGGCAGAAGTGCAGAATAGCAGCTAACCTAATGGCTAGAAGCCACTCTCTGCTCTTTTGCACCCTGCTCCCTCATTTAATGTGCAGCTAGGGAAGCATGAGCATCATCTCTTCTTCCAAACTGCTCACATCACTCAAATGCAGGGCGGGTTTTTGACAAATTGGGGCCCTAGGCAAAATTCAAAGTGGGCCCCCCATGACCATATAAAACACGTATATGTTACACCGATATCGGTGTCACCAGTGTTTTCAATCAGAGTGCCATCCATGCGCCATCCGTGTTTTTCCGGTATGGATAATGGAAATGAAATTACAAAGCTTCACATATACTTTCCATGTTAAACACAGACAGCTCACGTATGGCACACGGACGGCATGTTTACACAGACTCATAGACTTGTATTGGCCCTTGTCATCTGTGCTGCTGGGAAAACACGAACATAAGTGCAGCACTGTAGGTCAAATAGGGCACACGTGGCATCTGTGAAAAACATGATAGGTCATGTGAAGGGGGCTGTACAGTCACATAATAGAAAACAGCAGAAATGCCGTCTTTTTTTACATCCTACCTCACTAACAGCATAATAAAAAGCGATTAAAAAAAAAAAGTCCTACATGTCCCCCAACCTATTCTGCGTAATCCCCTCTGGCTCCATGGCCCATGGTTCAGGGTCCCTGATGGTTATTATTCACTTTGCCACTATAATATGAGGTGCTCCCACAAGACACCTGTAGCCTAGTGCTGAGACTAGCAGAGTCCCCCGGAGCCACAAGACCCTTCAGCGCAGTGCTGAGACTAGCGGAGATGTCCGGAGCATCAGTGCTTGAGCTGCAGAGGATTTATCATTTCATGCTAATTATTTTTACATTCTCAGAAAACCCCAGTAGTTTCTGTTCACATCCACCATTTTTGCTGCAGATTAATCTACAGTGTTGGCAGGAAATATTCAGTGTTTTTGCAGCCTTTTCACTTGGCTTGCATTTTTGTGTCCCATTCATTTGAATAGGGAAAGAAACGCAGAATGACGACAGCAACAGATTCATTTTTTAAAAAGTGTCTTCTGGCCGCTGTGCGTGTCTGGTAGAATGCACTGGGAGCAGTAAAGAAAGTGTGCACAGGCCCTAATATAAGTCACAGGCATCAGACATACCATATTTTTCAGATTATAAGATGCACTTTCTTCCCCAAAAATTTTGGGGGAAAATGGGGGTGCATCTTGTAATGCAGATATACCTTACCAGCCGCGGTGGAGCAGGGCCCAGGGTCTCTGCAGGCCGCAGGCTGGGATGAAGGGGTGATCGCATGCACGGTGCACCGCTCCGGGTGTTCAGTGCTGTGGGTATACGGTGCTGCGGGGGCTCTGTCGACATTTTGTGAAAGGCCAAAGCCCCTGCAGTTGCATGGTTTCCTATGGGATGGACTCTAGGAAAATGGCTGCCAGGGGCGGCGCATGAGCAGATGGAGATCTCAACACCAAGAACTTGGGAGATGAGATTTCAGCACTAAGATCTCATCTCCCGAGATCTTGGTGCCGAGATCTCCATCTGCGCATGCGCCGCCCCTGGAAGCTATTTTCCTAGGAGTCTACAACATAGGAAACCATGCCATGCAACTGGGGCAGCATGGTGGCTCAGTGGTTAGCACTAGGGTTGAGCGAAACGGATCGGACAAATTCAAAAATCGCCGACTTTTGGAAAAGTCGGGTTTCATGAAACTTGACCTGATTCTAGTGTGGGATCGGCCATGAGGTCGCCGATCTGCGCTCAAAAGTCGCATTTCATATGACGCTTTCAGCACCATTTTTCAGCCAATGAAGGCGGACGTAGAGTGTGGGCAGCGTGATGACATAGTTCTCGGCCCCACCATCTTAGAGAAGGGCATGACAGTGATTGGCTTGCTTTCTGCGGCTTCACAGGGGCTATAAAAGGGCTTGCACGCCGGCCGCCATCTTACTTCTGCTGATCTTAGCATAGGGAGAGGTTGCTGCCGCTTCATCAGAAGAAGGGATATAGTTAGGGAGGGAAGATTAACCCCCAAACTGCTTGTGCTGTAGCGATTTCCACTGTCCAACACCACCATTTTTTTGCAGGGACAGTGGAGGCTATATTTTTGTGCATCAGCTCTGAAGCTTATTAGGCTGCCTTATAACGCTCCCTGATAGCTGCATTGCTGTTTGCACGCTGCTGTGCAAACCAACTGCTTTTTTAAAAGCAAAAATTCTGTTGCTCCTTTCTGGACAGTTATCTTGTTTGTTTGTCCACACTTTTGTGTGCAGCAGTCCTTTTTATTGCTGCCATATTTGTCCTGAGATCATTGTAGGGAGATTGAAATGTATCTTCCAGCCACTTTCTGCCACTTACATTGTGTTGTTTTATGCACAGGGCCTGAGTTTTGGTTCAGTCTCCCCCCAAAAAAAGTGAGATTCAATCAAATTCTCACAAAGTGGATATACATCAGTCCTGTTAGTTTGTTGTATATCAGCCAGCCACTTTCTGCCACTTAGATTGCATTGTTATATACACTGGGCCTGAGTTTTGGTTCAGTCTCCCCCACAAAAAAGGAAGATTTAAATTCTCAACAAGTTTTTATACACCTTCTACCTTGTTTTACAGTACCATATAATGGTTGTTATTTTGATTAGATTTTCCAAAAAATGAGGAAGTCTGGTGGAAGAGCCCGTGGGCGGTGGTTGCCAGCTGGTACTGATGGTGGTGGTGGTGGTGCATCTGGTGGTAGTGGCAAAAGCACAATAGCACCTAAGGCTGGAGGTGTTGAGCCAGCGTCATCGTCTGGCTACACAGGGCCTCGAAGGCTTCCTTATCTGGGAGTAGGAAAACAGCTATTAAAGCCGGAGCAGCAGGAAAAAGTTTTGGCTTTCCTTGCTGACTCAGCCTCTAGCTCTTTCGCCTCCTCTTCAGAAAGTTCCAAATATAAAAGCAGCGAGTTGTCAGTGGATGCTCCAGGTCAGGAACAAGATGTTTCCTTGTGTCCTTCACCCAAACCAAAAGTGAAGGATGCGTCAGGCAATTCTACAGGTTACTCCATGGAGCTCTTTACACATACCATGCCTGGGTTAGAAAGGGAAATTGGTAACTGCCCATTACAAGATGAATCGGACATGGAGTGCACTGATGCACAGCCACAGCTAGATAATTATGCTGTTCCATTGACTCAGATCACTACATTGCCCTCGCAGTCTACTGAGCCAGAATCTGACCCTGATAAGACTATGGTGCCCTGTCCCGAACGCTATAGCACCTTACACGATGACACAGAGGAAGGTGCACATGAAATTGAAGAGGTGGTGATAGATGACCCAGTTGTTGACCCAGATTGGCAGCCATTGGGGGAAGAGGGTGCCGATGCCAGTAGCTCAGAAGCAGAGGAGGATGATCCGCTGCAACCATCTACATTGCAACAGCTGTGATCTGGTAGGCCGGTATCAGGCCAAAAACAATTGTCAAAAACAAAAACAGTTTTAGGACACCATGGCCATCCGGTGAAAGTAGCCCAGCGTACAATGCCTTAAAAGCTATTCCATAGTAAGAAGAGTGTAGTGTGGCAATTTTTTAACCAAGATCCAAATGATCAGTCAAAAGTTATCTGTAAGAAATGCTCAAAGACCTTTAGCAGAGGGAAGAATCTTCAAAATTTAAATACAACGTGCATGCTTAGACATTTAACCAGCATGCACTTGCAAGCCTGGACTAACTACCAAACGTCCAGTACCGTTGGTGCACCTGCTAAGAATGAAGGTAGTCAGCAATGCTAAATTGCTTCCCTCACTGTAAGCCCACCGGTTAGGACACCACCAGCAGCAAATGTGGAGGTATCGTCGCGAGGCCAAAGCAGTCAGAAAATCACAAGGTTATTGGTAGGAAACACTGTATGTAGGTCAACATCAAGAATACCATCACCAACCCTCTCCCAATCTAGCATGTCCACCACCACCACCGCTAGTTCCACCATATGCAGCTCTCCAGTCCAGCTCACCTGTTATGACCTGGTGGTTAGGACAATAATGGACCTGATGGTTAAGAGCACACGGAATGACCTGATAGTTACTAATAATACAGGACAAGCTCTGGGACGTGGGAACTCTGCTGACCGCAATCCCTAATCCTATCACACACACTAGAAATAGCCGTGGATTGCTCCTAACGCTCCCTATGCAACTCGTCACAGCCTAAGGAACTAGCTAGCCCTAAAGATAGAAAAATAAAGCCTACTTTGCCTCAGAGAAATTCCCCAAAGGAAAAGGCAGCCCCCCACATATAATGACTGTGAGTTAAGATGAAAATTACAGACACAGAGATGAAATAGATTTAGCAAAGAGAGGCCCGACTTACTGAACAGACAGAGGATAGGAAAGGTAACTTTGCGGTCAGCACAAAAACTACAAAAAGACCACGCAGAGGGTGCAAAAAGACCCTCCGCACTGACTCACGGTGCGGAGGCGCCCCTCTGCATCCCAGAGCTTCCAGCAAGCAAGACAAAAATCAAAATAGCAAGCTGGTCAGAAAAATAGCAAACAAGAGAAAAACAAGCAGGAACTTAGCTTCTGCTGGGAAGACAGGTCACAAGAACGATCCAGGAGCGAACTAGACCAATACTGGAACATTGACAGGTGGCATGGAGCAATGATCTAAGTGGAGTTAAATAGAGCAGCCAGCTAACGAATTAACCTCGTCACCTGTGGAAGGAAACTCAGAAGCTGCAGCCCCACTCACAACCACCAGAGGAAGCCCATGGACAGAACCAGCCGAAGTACCATTCATGACCACAGGAGGGAGCTTGACAACAGAATTCACAACACTCACCCTACAAGAGACTCTTGTTAGGAAAAGAAAGTACTCATCCTCTCATCCATGTACACAGGGTTTGAACACCCACATTGCTATACTAATCTCGTTAGAGATGATGTCCTACCGGTTGGTTGAAAGCGAAGCTTTCAAAGACCTTATGGCCTACGCAGTACCACGCTATGACCTACTCAGTCGGCACGTCTTTGCGAGAAAAGCCATCCCAGCGCTCCACCAGCATGTCAAAGACCGCATGGTCCATGCACTGAGGCAGTCAGTGGAAAGGTGCAGCTCACAACAGATGCATGGACTAGAAGGCATGGCTAGGGGCATTACGTGTACATCCTCCAATTCCTCCATTTGCAGCTGCTGAATGTCCAGCATAGGCCATTTTTATACCTTCCTAAATGGGCTGACTCCCCCCACAGGGCCGTGGTCACCACCTGCCACAAGCACCCGTGCGAGTGCCGTTTGCCTGGACAGGTGGGTGGGCCCACTCTTGGGCGATGGCACTCGCACAGGGTCCCTCATAGTACAATGAAGTGTCTCTGATGGTGGTGGTGCACAACCAACGTCAGACACACCGTCGTAATATGAGGGCCCCTTTGCCAGTACCGCCGCCCACGAGAGAGTGTTCCCCCCAGCTCGAACAGTGCTCTACCACTTGCAATAGTTACCTCTCCCTGCTCCACCACTGTGTAGTCTGTGCTGTTAAATCCTTTAATGGCACTGCCAATACAAATTTGTTGAAATGATAGATGATAGTTAAAATATACAGGGGCTCTGGCCTTCTTTTAGACCAGTTAATACTTTGCGCCTACTACCACTGTCTGCTGCTCAGCTGTACCTAGCTATGCCACCAGTTTATTTATGAACAATTTTTTGGCAGACATTTAGCCCACTTTATTATTTGGGCCTACTAACTTAGTCTGCCACTCATTACAATTTTCCAACACTGAGCAAAGCAATGTCGCCTGTTTATTTATGAACAATTTTTTGGCAGACATTTAGCCCACTTTATTATTTGGGCCTACTAACTGTGTCTGCCACTCATTATAGTTTTCCTCCACTGAACAAAGCAATGCCGCCAGTTTAGTCCTGTTACCAATTTTGAACTGCATTTAGCCTACTTTATTATTTGGGCCTACTAACTGTGTCTGCCACTCATTACAGTTTTCCTCCACTGAACAAAGCAATGCCGCCTGTTTAGTCCTGTTACCAATTTTGAACTGCATTTAGCCTAGTTTATTATTTGGGCCTATATCTGTGTTTCCTCCTCATCCTGCCCATTGCCCAGTCACTGCTAGGTGAGTCTGCTGGTACATTGACCCAGACCACTACATTCCCCTTGCTCTCTACACAGCCATAATCTGACCCTACTGAAAGTCAGGTTCCCCTTTCTGCATACTATACCACCTTACACGGGGACAAAGAGGAAGGTGCAGATGAAAGTGCAGGTTCCTTCATCAGGTGTGGGGGGCATACTCATTGGCGATGTCACTGGAACAGGGCCCCTCATAGTACGCAAAAGTGTCTCTGGCAGTGGGAGGCGCCACCCACTGTCAAACACACCGCCGTACTGTGAGGGGCCCAGTGCCAACTAGTGGGCCCCCCTGCTTGCTCAGGATCACAGCACTTGCAAAGTTGAAATACTTACCTCTCCCTGCTCCACCGCCGTGACGTGTTCCGCGTTTCCTGGGCCCACAAAAATCTTGAGCCAGCCCTACCCCCCCACAACTTTAGCCAAATGACCCCCAGTTTTCAATGCCTAACTATTATTATAAAGTAAATTAAGATTGACAAGCTTAAGTAATAAGAATTGATGTTTATGGCATTAAAATGGGCACTGTAGGTGTTTTCCTGTCCTCCACTCACTGCTGACTTTGATTCCCCATTGACTTGCATTGGGTTTCGTGTTTCAGTTAGCCCCCAACTTATCGCAATAATCGGCCGATTTCACCCGACCCGACTTTTCACAAAGTCGGGATTCGTGAAACCCGACTCGATCTGAAAAAAGTAAAAGTCGCTCAACTCTAGTTAGTACTGCAGCCTTGCAGTGCTGGGGCACTGGGTTCAAATTCAACCAAGGACAACATTTCCAAGGATTTTTTATGTTCTCCCAGTGTTTACACGGGTTTTCTCTGGGTACTCTGGTTTCCTCCTACATTCCCAAGACAGGGACTTTAGATTGTGAATCTCATTGGTTACAGTGCCACTAATGTTTGTAAAGCGCTGTGGAATTAATAGCGCTGTATAAATAAGTGAAAATAAATAAATAAACTGCAGGGGTTCTGGCCTTTCACAAAAGGCCGCAGCACTGAACACCCGCAGCCGTACATCCGAACACTCCCTCATCCCAGCCTGCGGCCTGCAACAATCCTCCACTCTTGCTTCCTCCAGCAGTGACCCTGGGACCCCACTTCACCGCAGCCACCATCCCCCCCGGTAAGCAGTAAACAATAAGACGCATGGATTATAAGAAGTACCACCATTTTATTAAAAAAGTTTTTTCCTATTTTTCTCTTCAAAATTGGGGGTGCATCTTATAATCCGCAAAATACAGTAAACTACTGATTCCTATTATAGCGACACTACAATTACAGAACTATATACTGTATGCAGCACATGTACACAGATACACTCTATACATGAACACACATTATATATACTTTATAAATACAAAAACACACACTATATAAAGTATATACACACAGAAACATTCAGTTTATATACAGTATGCTCACATACCTATACAGTTTATATATTTACACAATATACTGCACACATGCA
This sequence comes from Ranitomeya imitator, assembly GCF_032444005.1. NCBI lineage: Eukaryota > Metazoa > Chordata > Amphibia > Anura > Dendrobatidae > Ranitomeya > Ranitomeya imitator. Next base: position 241,163,527 of record NC_091285.1, on the reverse strand, counting down.
GTATGCAAATATAGTATACACATACTATATACTGTATGTACATGTATATATATATATATATGTATATATATATATATATACACACACTTCCATACACCACAAATATACACAATCATTCTATATACTGTATATATGTACGCACATACTATATACACACATACACACACACTGTATACTGCACATGTACATACAGATATACATGTAAAGTTACCAGGTTTTGAAGCTTCACTTGTACAGATCCATTCCCAGGACAGAGCTAGGAGCAGCCATGATAAGGGGAGAGGACACAGACACACAGGGCTGCAGGTATCTTCTTGGCCTGGCTCTGACCTCTGTCTGCTGTGCTGTAACTGTCCCCTTCCCCTCACTTGCAACTTCTAACCTGACTGCAGGCAGGGAGAAAGAGAGAAAGAGGGGGGCTGGAACGGGGTTTGGGAGAGACGCTCTGGGACTCACTGCTTATTCACTGCTGTACATCATCTGGGCACTTCATAAAGTGGCTGCAGATGCTGGGGGCCCCCTTTGTGAGTTGGGGCCCCAGGCATCTGCCTGGTCTGCCTGCCCCAAACGCAAGCCTTGCTCGGATGGCCTTGACCACATGTGGTGTGTGGAACTTTATCGTTCCCCATGACATCATCGCACCTCTCTAGTCTGTCCATAACTCTGCTACCCCATTAATCCACTTGTCCTCACTAATCCTCCAGTTCTCCCCTCTGAAAATTCCTTCATTGTCTCGGAATTCCACAAAGTATCCACTTACAACTAATAACACTGGCCTACACTTTTTCAAGGAAGCATAGAAGTGGGATAGTAATGCTGATAATGGCTTCATCAGCGCTGGCCAAGTTCGCGGAGTACTCAAAGCAGAACAACATGGCACAGACATCACCCATAGAGGCCCACTCGCCGGTCTTGAAGTGGTGTTGTTAAGCAGATTGACTCAGCCATGCATGATTCAGCTGAAACTCTACTATTGTGCCTGGTTGCCTGCACAGTCTCTCCAATATATGCAAGGTGTAGATCCACCTTGTGGGTATGTTGCATGTGAGGCAGGGACCAGGAAAGCAGTAGTGATGCTGCACTACAGATAGGTGAGCAATGGCAGGGTGAGAAAAGCACCCAAAGATGGTTCACACTTTCTGACCAGATGAAGAAACGGTGGAGGAAGCAAAGTAAAAGCATGAGCAACATGCCCAGTATCCCCCATCCTGTAGAATTGTGTGACCCAACACATCCAATCCCAACGCATCCAATTTTCCCAGCATTTAGAACTGTCAAGTGGGACCTTAAAACCCCATGTCTCCATAACAGCTTACAGCCTGCAATGGCCCTGCTGCCACCTCACAAACACCAGAGATGCTGCAACCAACCCACAAACCTAATGTCTCCTTCCCCATTATCCTGCAAGGGTAGGGTCATCTCTCCTCTTCACCTGTCTGTCACTATTAGTTTGTTAATTGTAATTTCTATTTGTATTTTGTATGTAACTCCTTCTCCTGTACAGCACCATGGATTCAATGGTGCTCTAAAGAGAAATAATAACCTCCACATGATGCTCCACCCAGTCTGCCCTCCTTGCTGGTGTATACACAAAAGAAAGGTGCAGCAGTTATCACCTATGTTTTGTCATCAGCATCATCAGAGATGTGCTGCAGTGGTCCGCTGGGCATCAGTGCTCTCAATCTCTTTGAATTCTAGGGCAATGTCAGGTGGATGGTCCACAGAACCACAGCCAGCAGAGTCATCAAAAAGCAGAAGTGACTGCTGCATGACTTAGGGCTCAGAGTGCTTGCCTGATTTGCAAGGGGGTGAGGAGCAAGTCATTTAGTTATAATGGAACTAGAGAGAGTACAAAGGAGGGCAACAAAATTAATAAAGGGGATGGGAGAACTACAATACCCAGATAGATTAGCGAAATTAGGATTATTTAGTCTAGAAAAAAGACGACTGAGGGGCGATCTAATAACCATGTATAAGTATATAAGGGGACAATACAAATATCTCGCTGAGGATCTGTTTATACCAAGGAAGGTGACGGGCACAAGGGGGCATTCTTTGCGTCTGGAGGAGAGAAGGTTTTTCCACCAACATAGAAGAGGATTCTTTACTGTTAGGGCAGTGAGAATCTGGAATTGCTTGCCTGAGGAGGTGGTGATGGCGAACTCAGTCGAGAGGTTCAAGAGAGGCCTGGATGTCTTCCTGGAGCAGAACAATATTGTATCATACAATTATTAGGTTCTGTAGAAGGACGTAGATCTGGGGATTTATTATGATGGAATATAGGCTGAACTGGATGGACAAATGTCTTTTTTCGGCCTTACTAACTATGTTACTATGTTACTATGTTACTATGTTACCTTTATGACATCATCGTCGCCATGGCAACCATTATGACATCTACGTCGATACTGTGCCTGTTGCTGATTGGTCGAGGCCTGGCGGCCTCGACCAATCAGACGCGGGATGTCTACGTCCTTTATGACATCATCGTCGTCAGAGACGCGGGATTTCCAGGACAGACAGAAAGACAGACAGACAGACAGACAGAAAAACCCTTAGACAATTATATATTTACTAGATTGTGGCCCGATTCTAACGCATCGGGTATTCTAGAATATGCATGTCCCCGTAGTATATGGACAATGATGATTCCAGAATTCGCGGCAGACTGTGCCCGTCGCTGATTGGTCGAGGCAACCTTTATGACATCTTCGTCGATACTGTGCCCGTCGCTGAATCAGAAACGTGGGATTTCTACGTCCTTTATGACATCATCGTTGTTGTGCCCGTTGCTGATTGGTCGAGGCCTGGCGGCCTCGTCCAATCAGAGACGCGGGATGTTTACGTCCTTTATGACATCATCGTCGCTGTGCTCGTCACTGATTGGTCGAGGCCTGGCGGCCTCGACCAATCAGAGACGCAGGATTTCTACGTCGATGCTGTGCCCGTCGCTGATTGGTCGAGGCCGCCAGGCCTCGACCAATCAGAGAGGCGGGATTTCCAGGACAGACAGATAGACAGAAAGACAGACAGACAGACAGAAAGACAGACAGACGGAAAAACCCTTAGGCAATTATATATGTTTTTATTTCATTAAAATACTTTTTAATAATGTGTGTGTTTTTTTAACCATTTAATGCAAATGGATTAATAATGGATAGGTGTCAGAATTGACGCCTCTCCATTATTAATCTGGCTTAATGTCACCTTACAATAGCAAGGTGACATTAACCCTTCATTATCCCACATCCCACCACTACACGGGAATGGGAAGAGAGTGGCCAAGTGCCAGAATAGGCGCATCTTCCAGATATACCTTTTCTGGGGTGGCTGGGGGCAAATGTTTTTAGCCAGGGGGGGCCAAAAACCGTGGACCCTCTCTAGGCTATTAATATCTGCCCTCAGTCACTGGCTTTACTATTCTGGCGGAGAAAATTGTGCTGGAGCCCACGCCAATTTTTTCAGCGATTTAACCCTTAAATTGCTGTAAGCTATTAAATTTAAGGGTTGAAGGCAATTTAAGGGTTAAATCGCTGAAAAAATTGGCTCCCGCGCAATTTTCTCCACCAGAGTAGTAAAGTAAGTGACTGAGGGCAGATATTAATAGCCTAGAGAGAGTCCACGGTTTTTGGCCCCCCCCTGGCTAAAAACATCTGCCCCCAGCCACCCCAGAAAAGGCACATCTGGAAGATGCGCCTATTCTGGCATTATTAAACTATTTGCATTAAATGGTTAAAAAAACACACACATTATTAAAAAGTATTTTAATGAAATAAAAACACAGGTTGTTTTAATATTTTATTGTACACTCAATCCACTGGCTGAAGACCCTCGCTCTGTAACAAATAAAAAATAATAAACCAACAATATACATAACTTTCGTAGATCTGTAACGTCCCACGTTGTAAATCCATCTGAAGGGGTTAAAATATTTTACAGCCAGGAGCTCTGTTAATGCAGCTGTCCTCGTGGCTGTAAACCCCAGCGAATGAAGGTAATGTAGGTCAATGACCTATAGTTACCTGCCGCACACCACTACACACACTGTGTTTTTGCCACCTTATAGCTCCATGACACACAATCCTCTCCTCTACTTCTCCTCTTTTTTATTTGCTTTACACAGCAGCTATGCTTCTTGTGTGTAATGGAGCTATGAGGTGGCAAAAACACAAAGAGGACTGAAAATCCTCAATAAATATATATTAATACAGCAAAAAGGTCAGGGGTCAGCAATGCTCACCTGCCCAAGTATCAGCACTAGTGCACTCAGGATGCAGTATTTTCTGCATCCTGAGTGCACTAGTTCTGACACATGGGCAGGTGAGTAAAGATATGAGGTGGATTAGCTCCATCATCTCTTCAGTTTGCAGTAATATATAGAAATTGATAATATAGAAGAAACACGAATAAATAATAATGGTGTTCCAGGACGCACTCAAACTTCGTAGCACAGACCAAGACAATGGTGCATATACAGCTCCCTCCTTGTTTGCAAATGGAAGTCCGGTATTACCTTAAACTGTACATTCAGCGGTGTCTGGAGCTTTCATAGATGGAGCCTTCTGTGCAGTCCCCGAAGTTCTTCGGAGTAGAATTAATAGATGTATATTCACGTGGGTGTATTGCAGGTGCTGACCCGGCCGGTGGCAAAAGCACCATGCACTCACCCACTTCACAGGACGGAGGAGCGCTAGTTATTTCAGCCGCTAGGTACACTGCAGATGCAGGACCTTCCGTGACGTCACGATCACGTGGTAACACACGTGACTGGCTACGGATAGCGCAGTAAGTCCACTTTTCCTTTCCTACGCGTTTCGGAATATTGCGTATTCCTTCCTCAGGGATTCCTTCCTCAGGGATTATCGTTTTTTAGGTTATTATAAGGAGTAAGAGGATCCAGCGCAGATAAGGTGTTTATGTGTGTAGTGTATGTATAGATACAGGAGAGTGGCCCTGTATTTTGTCTGCTGCAGGACTCTGTGAATCTGAAGCGCTACTGGTTTTTTTGTTTTTATTAATATATAGAAATATAGAAATGCAGGCTGAAGAGACAATGGAGCTAATCCAATGTCACCTACCATAGCACTGACCTCAGAGAGAAGATTTGTAGTATAAAGCATGGGTGAAATAACCCAATTTGGTTTTAATCCAATCCCTGTCTCCAGAGGTGTATCTAGGGTTTCTGGCACCCGGGGCAAGAATTCATTTTGGCGCCCCATCCCCCCCCCCCCAGGACATATGCCATTTTCACACTTAGTCATGTACCGACGAGCTCCTCTCCCTAATGCTCTCAATGATCAGTGAAAAACTGAGAGAAGCAGAAGAGAAGCTCGTTGTCACAGTACCACAAGTATGAAAGTCGCATATGAGTGAAGTGTGCATGTGACGACTACTGGAACCTGCAGAGCTGAATCCTGACATCTCAGCTTCTGAATTCTCACAACTAATGCACTGAATGCTTTTAGGATTCTCCCTTGCCTGTGGACAGTCATGTCAGCACAAGCATGGGATTTGTATACTTCTGACCACATTTTGACTAGACGTGCCCGGCCTCGCTCAGTTCATTGAGTGAGGCCACACATGTCTAGTCATGTCTAGTCAGCATGTGACCGCATGAATGTAAATCACCAGCATGAGAGAATCCTGACAGTGTGCAGGGCGCACTGTGAGAATTCAGAGGTCTGCAGTCACAAAGAATGACTGCAGCCTCATCACAAACCTGGACATCCCCTTTAATGCTCCTAACATAAATAAAAACATGAGAATTAGTTAGCATCACACATAACATGCAGATTTCCATCTTCTCAGTTCTTTTGCAGAAAATCTCCACATGACGCCCTTAAAGATACAAGTGTCATTATAATGCTCTTGAATATAAAATTGCCCCTCACTATATTGTCTGCACAAAATATGACCCCCACACTGTCCCTCTTATGGTTCATGCTCTTCACACTGACCTCTCCTTTCCATAACGGCCCCTCTTCACATTGTCCTCTCATACTGTGTTCCCCCTATAGGGCCCAGTATTTATACTGTGCTCTCTCATCACACTCCCCCTTCCTGGTATACTGTCCCCTCCTGGCTATGCCCTCACACTGTCCCTCCATTCTGCACCCCCACTATTCAGTTTCTGTTCTGTACCCACCACTCACTTTTCTCCCCCCATACTGTCTCCTCACACTATTCCCCTCCCTCCTTATACTGTCTCCTCTCACATCCCCCTGTTCATCATACTGTCTCCTCATATATTTACCCCCTCACTTTCTATACTACCTGCTCACCTAACTCCCCATACTGTATCTGCACACATCCCATCACCCTCACTCCCCGTAATCTGCCCACATACATTTTTCACATCGTTCTTCATACTGTGCCCTCATTCTCCCATATTGTTTCCTAATACATGCCCCCCATTCCCTCATACTTTCCTCATACATGCCCCCAATTCCCCCATACTGTTTCCTCATACATGCCCCCAATTCCCCTGTACTGTTTCCTCATATATGCCCCATTGCTCTTCATTTTGTGTCCTCAAGTCTCCCACACACATTAAATCCCCCATCCCCACTACATATCTCAACCCACACATAAATTCCCCCATCCCCAAATTCTCCCCACACATAATAAATCCCCCTATCCCCACTCAAATTGTCCACACACATATTATTGTTCTCTATCCTACCCCATCATTTCTCTCTTCACCACCTCCATCATTGCCTTCTCCGTCATGCCCATCATTGCCCATTTCACCACCTCCAGCATTTCCTCCCCAGCAATCCCATCATTGCCCTTTCCATCACATCCATCATTTCCTCCTCCACCACCATCCCCATCTTTTCCCATTCCACCACCTCCATCATTTCCTCCTCCCCCACCATCCCCATCCTTGCCCATTCCACCACTTCCATCATTTCCTCCTCCACCACCATCCCCATCCTTGCCCATTCCACCACTTCCATCATTTCCTCCTCCACCACCATCCCCATCCTTGCCCATTCCACCACTTCCATCATTTCCTCCTCCATCACCATCCCCATCCTTGCCCATTTTATCACCTCCATCATTTCCTCCTCCACCACCATCCCCATCCTTGCCCATTCCAACACTTCCATCATTTCCTCCTCCACCACCATTCCCATCCTTGCCCATTCCACCACTTCCATCATTTCCTCCTCCATCACCATCCCCATCCTTGCCCATTCCACCAATTCCATCATTTCCTCCTCCACCACCATCCCCATCCTTGTCCATTCCACCACTTCCATCATTTCCTCCTCCATCACCATCCCCATCATTTCCCATTCCACCACTTCCATCATTTCCTCCTCCACCACCATCCTCATCCTTTCCCATTCCACCACTTCCACCATTTCCTCCACCACCATCCCAATCCTTGCCCATTCTACCACTTCCATCATTTCCTCCTCCACCACCATCCCATCCTTGTCCTCTCCTCCCCCTACACACACACACACAATTTACTTATCTGCACATTCCCCTGCAGCGCGCCACACACACACACACACACCCCTCTCACCTCTCCTCACGCTCTTCTCCATTGCCTTCCTCTGACACAGCCAGCCGCTGAATGATAACATCATCCAGCGGCACGTCTGTGTGAGAGGAAGCGCGGGCAGGAAGCAGGAAGACAGATCGCTGCAGCTCCGCTGCTATTTTCTCTTGTAGGCAGCAGAGTTGCAGGAATTTCTCCCTGCCTGCCACAGCCACCCTGCAGGGGCCCCGCTCCATCTCTGCACCTGTTGGGAGCCGGCGCTCTGCAGCTTCTCTGTGCCGGCTGTCAGCTTGACAGTCGGCACAGAAAACAGCTGACTCCCAGACCGGGGGCAGCAGAATGCAGCCACCGGGGGAGACACTGCAGACCGCCACATTAGGCGGCCCGACTGCGCCCCCTGCCGGCTGCCCCCCCTAGATACGCCACTGCCTGTCTCATGCAATCTGCATGAAACAGCTAGCAGATTTTATAAAAACTGTTGCTGTGAACCAGTGATCACCTTATTAAACTTTAAAAAAAATATTCTAATATAGAGGGCACTTGGAGCAGGTGCTTAACTAGAGGTGTTTTATCGACAGCAAACATTTTAATAATTACAAGTACATAACAATGCACAAGATTACAAGAAACACTAAACCATGTCATCTTGCCAGGACAAATGTCCACTCTCAGAAACAAAGTAGGATGCAAATGTATTCCTCATTTGGGCAACTTCAACTGTTGTCCTGAGAGGGTTATGATGGTAATCTGGCAATTGGTTACAAACAGGTTAATCAAGTTCAATGTTGGGTCTCTCTTTAGCCATTTTATAGTTGTGCAGAACCACACACTCCTTTACCACCTCATCGACTGTCTCAATTTTCAGATTAATGGCTGTCCCTAAAATGCACCATTTTGAGACACGGATACCAAAGGCACACTCAGCAGTTCTTCGTGCCCTGGTCAGTCTGTATTTAACCCTCCGTCACATACAATATTCGGACTAACGAGTTCACATACAATGTGCCTGTCAGGCGCCTGCTGGAAAAATACCTATAATATCTAATGTTTGCAATTTCAGTGCTCTAAAAGTGATCAGTGACCTTCATAGGGATGTAATAAAAGAGACTACACATAATCAGTTGCAAAAAAAACCATTTACTTAACATAAAACTAATAACTATGAAATACAAACTTTTCAAAACTCCCGCCAAATAGTCCCCAGTTCGACTCTCTCAAAAAAATGTACAAAGAAAATTTTTGAACACAAACTTAATTTTAAGGTACCTAAAGTACTATTAAAAACATATTCAATCAGAAGTAGATGCTGAGGTTTCCCCAGAAAAGTCACACTTGCAGAGCAAATAGCAAGAATTACACACCATTTTTGCATGTGTCAGGCAAATTGCTTTATGACATTTGAGACATTCATAATTTGAAAGCCTTCTTTTCCGCTTTCCGTTTGGCAGGTGGTGCATCTCCTTCTTTTGTGAGGTGGTGCAGATGGTGACTTTTCACCATCATCTTCTGGGCGGAACCTTTTGAGCTGAACTTGAAGGCGAGAGGGGATACCGATTGTTTTCACGCTTCTCCTGCGTAGCTCTCCAAGTACTAGTTCATGGGCCAATTTTTTCAGATACAATCGTCTACGGAGTGGTTCAAGCTTGTTTTCAAGATAAATTACTTGTGAATTTATACCACCCAAATTCAACATAGCAAAAAATATGACCATTGGCCAGCGTTTGATGTTTCTGCTGACGTTGAAAGTGGAGCACATCTGATCTGCTGTATCCACACCCCCTTTGGTGGCATTGTAAAATGTAATTATCTCCGTTTTTTTTTCTGCCCCAGTCCCAGGATCGATGGCAGCATCATCATGAAGTGTTGATAGAAGAAGTACGATTTTTTTGGCATGTGGTACATAGGAAACTAAAGCCTTTCCATTATGGAATGCAAACATACTGCTGTACTGTTGTCTCTCTTTCACACTTACAAACTGTGGCGGCAATTCCCTTTTGTTTTTTCTTACAGTTCCCACATATGACAGCTTCTGAATTTTCAGATAATCAATCAGATCACAACTTGTAAACCAATTGTCAGCTGTAATATTGCGACCCGATCCAAATAAGGGTTCAGCCAGTCTTTTTACAACATCAATGGGTTTGTTGCTCACACAGTAAGGACCTTCTGGTTGTTTTCCTGCATAAACTTCCAGGTTGTAAGTGTAGGTCTTACTGGCATCAACAAGGGCATAAATTTTTATTCCATATTTGTTTGGCTTTGATGGAATATATTGACGAAAGGCACATCTACCACGAAAACCAGGGAGCATTTCGTCAATAGTGAGATTCTCTCCAGGGTAATAACTTTGTTTACAGTTTACAACAAATCTTTGAAATATATCACGAATTGGAGCAAGTCGGTCATGTGTTTTGCGTTCGGTTCGGGTAGTTCTGTCGTCAAACTGAAGGCAACGAATTAGAATCTTGAATCTGTTTATGGACATAACAAGGCTAAATTTTTCAACTCCATCCCCATCTTTACCCCAAAGTTCCTCCAAACTTTGTCTATTTGCCCTATAAGCTCCTGCAAGGTACAGTAATCCAAAAAAAGCACGCAGTTCTATTTCATCTGTGGGCTTGATGGTTCTGTTGCAGATGTACTTGTCCTTTATAATGTCTATATATTGGTTGGTATATGTGACAATAGAGTCCAGAATGTCATCTGTAAATATACTGTTCCAGCATTCAACTGCAGTTTTTGCATTACGTGCAGTTCCTATTACTGCAGGAAGGTGAGTAATAATGTTTAAAGGTTCCCTACGTTTTTTCTGGAATGGCTTCTTGTTCCATTTAGTATTTTTATCTTTTCCAATATAATATGATCCAACTTCTTCATCCTCACCACTGTCACCATCTTGCTCTGTTTCAGAATCCAGGACACATTCTTCCACCTCATCATGAGAATCAATCTCACTTTCCTCTCCTAAATCCTCATTCAGTGTGAGGTCTCTATCATCTAACAGCATGTTTGTTACTTCCTCAACATCAAGTTGTTTGGATAAATTGTACATTTTCCTCTCCATTTCAGCAGATAATCTGAAGCAAGAGAAGGAATATGTTAGGGAACTACTGTATATGCCTGAGCAGCACACTTTCTTTTATAAAATCTCCCTTATTTCTATGAAATATCCTCACATTTTGTGCTATACATTCATAAAACAAGCTAAATAAACTATTGTGATGAATAAAAACATAAAATACCAACCTTACTGAATGTGACGTATTCACATACAATGAGCCTGAGAGATCTGTGCAGCTATATCCTCTCCCCTGAAGCTCTGAAATCCAACTGTGATATCAGGTTTCACAGACCTTCAAGAGACAGGGGACTACCTGGAGGGAGGGGGTTTCCTCCAATCTGGTGAGGAAGGAGAAATGAAAGTAAAAGAGAAGCGCCTGTCAGATCAGTTGTATGTGACGGAGGGTTCCTTTTCGTATAATTCAATTCCCAACTGGAGTATGGTTTCAGGACATTTCCACACATCTGAAAGGCCTCATCCCCAACCACAACAAATGGCATTGGCGGGCCTTGAGAGTTTGGAAGAGGTTGTGGCAGGGGGAAATTAAAATGATTCCCATACAAACGTTGGCCTTGTCCGAGTTTTTAAATGTCTGGTAGTCATTACCACGGCAAAAAGATCCAATGTCCACGGTAGCAAACCTACAGTCCACAGCTGCAATTGCCATAATGAGCACTCTGGAAAAATATTTTTTAGAATTAAAGTACTCAGATCCAGTTCCAGCCGGTTTGGTAATCCTGATATATTTTCCACCCACTTCTCCCAAACAGTTGGGGAAATTACAAACTTCAAAAAATTGGAGGTTCAGTTTGCTGCCAGATTTCCGTGGTGGGTAGTGGGATTCATTCCGCACGGAGAACATCCCATAAAGCCTGGCAGGTGTCTGCAATAATCCCAGAGGGTGTGGAAATTCCTATCTGGAACTGAAAATGGAGCGATGATAGGCTCTCTCAGGTAGTCAGGAATCTGCCGAAAAGAGAAAGAAAAAAAAAACAGAACAATAATTTTTATGACTGGGGTTTTGCAAAACAGAGAAAGAAAAAAAAAAGAGATAGAACATGGCTTTTACAACAATAATATACAGTATTTAAGCAAAGCAAAAAAGGGGAAAAATATTAAGTACATTGCAGAACAATAATAATTATGACAGGCGTTATTGTTTAAATATTATGTACCTTAGTGCCACCAGCAGATGTTCCTCAGCAGGAATCGCTCTACGGAGCTGGGTTCCCTGCCTGCTGATGGCTCCTTGTACACGGTCCAGCAATTCCATAAAGCTGTCTTGAGACATCCTTGTGTACTCAAATATTTCTCTGGGTTTTCACTGAGCTCACTGAATAGGGAGTGGTAGGCTCCACGGCTCTGTTATAGTTCAAGAATCGGGTGCTGCCAAAAGCGCCGACGCCATCTTCTCTGCTGTTCTCTTTTCCGTTCTTGCTCACAAGCAAATGCAAAGGAAAGAAACAAGTTGACATCCAAATCCAGATTTCGATTGAAACTCTCCATGCGAAGATCCATCTTGATACAGGAGCAAAATGTGAGGATTTCATCTGTACAAGGGTTTATATAGGGAAATCCCATGAGCCACGGTCACATGCCATGGCTTGTTTCAAGGAAATTCTTCTTGAAAATGTTTTTCCTATCAAACGCATGCACATAAAAAATGCAAACGCATGCAAAAACGCATGCAGACGCGTGCAAACGTTGTGTTTTTATCCATCATGCGTAAGTTGATGCGGATAAAAAACGCAGTTTTATCATGCATTTGCATGCGTTTTGCAATGAGATTGCGGTTGCGGACGAGATGCTGCAAACTCAACCACAAATGTGAACCTAGCCTAAGGCACACATTAGCATTTCTGTGTACATTGTATCATCTGCATGCGCAAACGCATACCAAAATGCATGTTTACGCTATGGTTTTACTCCACATCATCTTACACATGATGCAAAAAATGCTGCGTGTGCATGCATTTAAATGCGATTTGGCATGCGTTTGCATTGTTTGTGCACATGGTGGATGTGGTGAAATCATTTCCTGGACATGCGCAGTCTGAAGTACGCATGTTTGTGATGTTTGTGTGGAACACTATGACTGGAACCAGATCAGAGTGCCAAGGATGTGATGTTATCAAAGAAGGAGGGCGTTGGTTTCAGCAATATACAAAAGAGATGATGTCCAGCAGCAGCAGTGTGTGTGGAGGGAGACAACATACTTTCCCAGGCCAAGCCAGGAGATGAGGCTATTAGTCAGAGGCAACTCGATTATGATGGCAAGGATGTACGCTGTATTCTAGATTGTGCGTTGGATGCTGGGCATATTGTTAGCATCAAACAAAAAGATGGCTTCTAAATAGCCATTCTCTTAGCCCTTCACTATAGAAGCAAAATGAGGGCATTTTTTCTGGCTTCCAAAAATAAGTAAATATTAGTGCTTTTCTAGATTAAGATGTGTTTTCTGATCTGAAAATCATTTGCAGAGTGGATGCCTGTGTCACACATTTGACCTGGAGACCCTACTTCATTCCCACAGAGACAGTGCTCACCCAATTTGCCAGCACTATGGCTAGAACAAGTAGCTGAGGCAGCACCTGTAGCTTTGTAGTATATGTGATCTGATGACACAGATGCTTTATATAAAAAGATGTCTAATCTGCTGCTGCACAGCACCAACCTGGTACACTTCAGCAATGAAGAGGCACAGCCTGATTACTTTGGTTCAGTGGTACCTGGCTTATTTCCTTTTTCAATCTAGCAGATACCATGAGTCCCAACCCCATGAACTTGTGGGTCAGCAAATTGGACCAATGGCATGAAATGGCCATATTGTCAAGGCTGCACAGACTTGTCCAGTCTCCAATATATTGTGAGAGATGATATTCAGTACAGCAGGTGGCCTTGTCACACCAAAGAAAACCTTACATTTGTTAAAATGATTCAGGCATGGATCAATGCCAATTTTTTATTCATCAACAGCTGATACGAAAGATTAGAACAGCATCTGCCGGCCACTCAATTGTGTTCTACTCTATACTGCTCATATAAATGATGATGATATCTGCTTTGTTGGGCATTTCCTGTTTGTCCATGATCATATATCAATATTATACTGCTGCCAATGTGCCAGTACTTGTCACACACAGCAGGACATTTCCTTGCCTGCCCATTCTATTGTATGTTGTGTGATTTCTGTCAATGATAAAGCACCTACCTATAGACACGCCAATCACATATCTCCTGTCTGTCCACGTCTTTTCGCGGCAATTGTAGGCTTTGAAGTATTGAAATTTGCAGTGAATCAGTTCTCTGCTAATCTAATTTTGGGGAAAATATTTATGAAGCAGTTTCATATCTATTAGTATTCCTTTATTATTTTATCAACACCCATTTTGTGACTGAGTTGACAAGCCTTTTCTACTTTATACAAAAACCTGTCTCTGCAATGAACACATACAATACAATATGTATGTGAAATATTACAGTTTTCTTCACAAATTCATCTTCAGTCATAATGAAGAGATGAGTGATTATTTTCCACATTTAATTTGCCATCAACTTGTAAATTGTTCAAATCAAAATTTAAAAAATTGCAGTCATGAGGAGTTATCTTTGGTTACTTTGCATTCCCCAGACATGACTGTACTATTAGTATTAGCATGATTTCAGGCTTCCTATGGTGACTCTTTAAATTGCAACATGCAGATTGTAATGAATTATTTTTATTCATTTGAAAGCTAAAACTGAACAAAATTGATCTACCCATCTAATTATGTTGACGTTACTAAATTTCAATAATAATTTTACTTTTCGTCATTACCCCTTATGACCTCCTGGAATATGTATTTCAGATATGCAGACAAATTTTTCTTGATTCTTTTTTCTTTAAGAGTAGAATAATGTAGAATAAGGTAGACTGCAGGAACGAAATAAAACTGCAAAGAGGTTAGGGTAGAATACTATATCAAAAATATTATTTTTTCTTTTTGAAAGAAACTTTTTTATTGGATATTAGGCATGTAAAAATTAATGATTTGCGAATGCTGTATTCAAATCTAGGGGAGAGTAGGAAATGTAGTTATTTTATCAATTTAACCCCTTAAGCCCCAAGGGACCACTGTCCCTTTATGAGTTTATAACTCTGGAACGCTTCAACGGATCCTGATGATTCTGACACTGTTTTCTCATGACATATTGTACTTCATGATAGTGGAAAATTTCTTCGATAAGACTTGCATTCATTTGTGAAAAAAACGGAAATTTGGCAAAAATTATGACAATTTTGCAATTTTCCAAATTTGAATTTTTATGCCCTTAAATAGCAGAGATATGTCACACATAACACTTAATAAGTAACATTTCCAAATGTCTACTTTACATCAGCACAATTTCGGAACCAAATTTTTTTTTGTTAGGGAGTTAAGGGTTAAAAGTTGACCAGCAATTTCTCATTTTTTACAACACCATTTTTTTAGGGACCACATCTCATTTGAAGTCATTTTGAAGGGTCTATAGGATCGAAAATACACAAGTGTGACACCATTCTAAAAACTGCACCCCTCAAGGTGCTCAAAACCACAATCAAGAAGTTTATTAACCCTTCAGGTGCTTCACAGGATTTTTTTGAATGTTTAAATAAAAATGAACATTTAACTTTTTTTCACCCAAAATTTATTTCAGCTCCAATTTGATTTATTTTACCAAGGGTAACAAGAGAAAATGGACACTAAATGTTGTTGTAAAATCTGTCCTGAGTATGCCGATTCCTTATATGTGGGAGTAAACCACTGTTTGGGCGCATGGCAGAGCTCAGAAGGGAAGGAGCGCTATTTGACTTTTCAATGCAAAATTGACTGGATTTGAGATGGGAGGCCATGTTGCGTTTGGAGAGCCCCTGATGTGCCTAAACATTGAAACCCCCCACAAGTGACACCATTTTGGAAAGTAGACCCCCAAAGGAGCTTATCTAGATGTGTGATGAGCACTTTGACCCACCAAGTGCTTCACAGAAGTTTATAATTCAGAGCCGTAAAAATTAAAAATAATATTTTTTCACAAAAAATATTTTGTCGCCCCCAATTTTTTATTTTCCCAAGAGTTAGCGAAGAAATTGGACACCAAAAGTTGTTTTGCAATTTGTTCTGAGTACGTTGATACCCCATATGTGAGGGGGAACCACCATTTGGGCGCATGGCAGAGCTCGGAAGGGAAGGAGCACCATTTGGAATGTTAACTTAGATGGATTGGTCTGCAGGCGTCACATTGCATTTGCAGAGCCCCTAATGTACCTAAACAGTAGAAGCCCCCCACAAGTGACCCCATATTGGAAACTAGACCCCCAAGGAACTTATCTAGATGTGCTGTGAGAACTTTGAACCCCAAGTGTTTCACTACAGTTTATAACGCAGAGCCGTAAAAATAAAAAATCATTTTTTTCCCACAAACATTTTTTTATCCCCTCAAATTTTTATTTTCTCAAGAGTAACAAGAGAAATTGGTCCAGAATAGTTGTTGTCCAATTTGTCCTGAGTACGCTGATATCTCATATGTTGAGGTAAACCCCTGTTTGGGCGCACGGGAGAGCTCGGAAGGGAAGGAGCAATGTTTTACTTTTTCATCACAGAATTGGCTGGAATTGAGATGGGATACCATGTCGCGTTTGGAGAGCCTCTGATGTGCCTAAACAGTGGAAACCTCCAATTCTAACTGAAACCCTAACTCTAGCCCCAACCTTAACCCTAGCCCCAACCCTAACCCTAGCCCCAACCCTAACCCTAGCCCCAACCCTAACCCTAGCCATAACCATAGCCCTAAGCCTAACCCTAGCCCTAACCCTAGCCCTAGCCCTAACTCTAGCTCTAACCCTATCCCTAGCCCTAACCCTAGACCTAATCCTAACCCTAATCCTAACCCTAGCCCTAACCCTAGCCTTAACCCTAATGGAAAAATGGAAATAAATAATTTTTTTTAATTTTATTATTTTTCCCTAATTAAGGGGGTGATGAAGGGGGGGTTGATTTACTATTTATAGCGGGGGGGTTTTAAGCAGATTTTTATGATTGGCAGCCGTCACAGACTAAAAGACGCTTTTTATTACAAAAAATAGTATTTGCGTCTCCACATTTTGAGAGCTATAATTTTTCCATATTTTGGTCCACATAGTCATGTGAGGTCTTGTTTTTTCCGGGACGAGTTGAAATTTTTATTGGTAACATTTTCGAGCATGTGACATTTTTTGATCACTTTTTATTCCGATTTTTGTGAGGAAGAATGACCAAAAACCAGCTATTCATGAATTTCTTTATGGGGGGCGTTTAAACCGTTCCACGTTTGGTAAAATTGATAAAGCAGTTTTATTCTTCGGGTCAGTATGATTACAGCGATACTTCATTTATTTCATTTTTTAATGTTTTGGCGCTTTTATATGATAAAAACTATTTTAAAGAAAAAATAATTATTTTTGCATCGCTTTATTCTGAGGACTATAACTTTTTTATTTGTTCCCTGATGATGCAGTATGGCAGCTCTTTTTTTGCGGGACAAGATGATGTTTTCAGCGGTACTATGGTTATTTATATCCGTCTTTTTGATCGCGTGTTATTCCACTTTTTGTTTGGCTATATGATTATAAAGCATTGTCTTTTGCCTTGTTTTTTTTTTACCGTGTTCACTGAAGGGGTTAACTAGCAGGACAGTTTTATAGGTGGGGTCGTTACGAACACGGGGATACTAAATATGTGTACTTTTATTTTTTTTATCATTTAGATAAAGAAATGTATTTATGGAAACAATATATATATTTTATTTCTTTATTTAGGAGTTTTAAAAAATGTTTTTACACATGTGAATATATTTTTTTTACTTTATGACATTGCCCCAGGGGGGCATCATGTTATATTGAAAGATCGCTAATCTTACACTTTGCACAGCACTGTCAGGGCTGCAGGCTTACCAGCTCTTGCTCTGACCAGGCGCTGGTAAGCCACCTCCCTGCAGGACCCGGATGTAGCCCCGTGGCCATTTTGGATCTGGGGCCTGCAGAGAGAAGGAGGTAGGAGACCCTCAGACCAACTCGATCACATTGCATTGCTCCAAGGGTCTCAGGGAAGTACGCAGGGAGCCCACTCCCTGCGCAATGCTTCCCTATGCCGCCGGAACATTGCGATCATGTTTGATCACAGTGTGCCGACGGTTAATGCGCCAGGGGTGGTCCGTGACTGCTCCTGGCACATAGTGCCGGATGTCAGCTGCGATAGTAAGCTGACACCCATCCACGATCGGCTGCGCTCCCCCCGTGAGCGCGGCCGATCGCATATGATGACGTACTATCCCGTCACTGGGAATTAACATTACTTAAAAACAAGCAGGTAAATGTTTAACCTCACAAAACGAATCATTTATTATCCCTGAGGCTGATGGGAGGAGTGCTCAATCAGAAAAGAAAGCAGTCAAAACTTCTAATATTATGCTACAAAAAAACAAAAAAACTGACTGCTTTGACTAATGCTGGATCCTACCTGCCCATAAATTTTAATAACATACCAGAACTGACCATATATAATGACCATATTTAAAAGGAAAACTCAATAAAGCTATATAGAGAACATAAAGAAACCAAGAGTTTTTAAATCCTAAAGTATAAACAAATAATATATCTAATAATGATCACAAATGTCCAGGAAAATAACTATCAAAATATCTTTAATAATAATACAAAACACACACTAGACATGGAAAAAATATATATAAACACATACAATACAATACAAAAAAATATAATTGGATTGGTCTAATAAACGACAATGCAAACTGGCGGGGGGTGAGCAATCCTACAATAAGAGGGAGAAGAGGCACTCAAAAATGTAAGTAATCTATCCCAGCAACCATATATACAAGCTGGAAGGCACAAGTGTGCACAGTTACTAAAAAAGAGTAACCATAAAATAACCCTCATATCATTTGGGAAAAGACACCAAGGATCACAGGAGCCACTCCATAATAATATAAGCCATGTGGCAGGATAATCATACCCCCATGACTCCCAGAGTTAAAGTGCCAATAATGCGCATACATACAAAATACATATGTCTTACCCAGGAAAGCCAGACACCCACTGCACAGGTACCCCAACGCGCGTTTCACCGCTGCTTCTTCAGGGGGCAGTGCCCATAAATTTGCAGGCTTTTAGCTCGGAAGAGGCATGCTTGATGAATATTAGGTTTAAGGTTCAATCAAAAAAAGGCCACCTTTTCACGGCTGATGGTCTTTCATAAATTAGCCAATTTATGTGCTAAGTAGCCTCATATTTATAAGTACTGAATATTCTATATAGCAGTAACGTAGTTCAAATTTCATATATTTGATGTTTGCATACAGCACTTACAATGTGCTGCGGTAGTCTTTTGATTGTATTTTATGCAGGCTGCTCTTCTTTTATTCTGTCAGAGGTGCGGGTTAGTTTATTTCTGACAATAAGGCCGGCGTTAGACTCAGCGTATGAAAATACGGTCCGTTTTTTACGGCCGTAATACGCAGAAATGTTCCCAAAATAGTGATCCGTATGTCATCCGTAGGCAGGGTGTGTCAGCGTATTTTGCGCATGTCATCTTCCGTATGTAATCCGTATTGCGAGATTTTCTCGCAGGTTTGCAAAACGGACATACAATGGATCCATGGTCTCAAATATTTGTTAAAACATATATATATGTCAGTGAGACACGTATATGTATATATAATAATATTTCATACAGCGCTAGAGAGCAGAAAAGCCGGTAATTCAATTGCCGGCTTTTCCTATCTCCTTCTCAAACCTGACATGATATGAGACATGGTTTACCTACAGTAAACCATCTCATATCCCTTCTTTTATAACATATTCCTCTTTAGTAATGTAAGAAGTGTCTTGGTGTAAAATTTGGGGGCTCTGGCTATTAAATTAAAGGGTTTAATCCCGGAAAAAATTAGCATGGGCTCCCGCGCAATTTTCTCCGCCAGAGTGGGAAAGCCAGTGACTGAGGGCAGATATTAATAACCTGGAGAGGATCCATAGTTATTGGCCCCCCCTGGCTTAAAACATCTGCCCCCAGCCACCCCAGAAAAGGCACATCTGGAAGATGCGCCTATTCTGGCACTTAGCCTCTCTCTTCCCACTCCCGTGTAGTGGTGGGATATGGGGTAATGAAGGGTTAATGTCACCTTGCTATTGTAAGGGGACATTAAGCCAGATTAATAATGGAGAGGCGTCAATTATGACACCTATCCATTATTAATCCAATAGTACGAAATGGTTAATAAAACACACACATTATTACAAAGTGTTTTAATGAAATAAAGACACAGGGTGTTTTAATATTTTATTATACTCTTAATCCACCTGAAGACCCTTGTCACCTGGAACAAAGTTAAAAAAAACAAACAACAATATTCCATACCTTCCGTCGTTCAGTCTTGTCCCACGCTGTAAATCCATTTGAAAGGGTTAAATCATTTTACACCCGGGAGCTCTGTTAATGCAGCTGTGCTCCTGGCTGTAAAAACCTGGGGAATGAATGGAATGCAGAGGAATGACCTGAAGTTACCTCCAGTCGCGGTGATGCGCCCTCTGCTGGATGTCCTCATATGAACTCGAGCGTGGGAAAATTTTCTAAAAAGTTCCCAGTGTCGAGTTCATATGAGTTCATTCAGCAGAGGGCGCATCACCGTGACTCGAGGTAACTACAGGTCATTCCCCTGCATTCCTGGGTGTAAAATGATTTAACCCCTTCAGATGGATTTAAAGCGTGGGACAAGACTGAACGACAGAAGGTCTGGAATATTGTTGTTTGTTTTTTTAACTTTGTTCCAGGTGACAAGGGTCTTCAGGTGGATTAAGAGTATAATAAAATATTAAAACACCCTGTGTCTTTATTTCATTAAAATACTTTGTAATAATGTCTGTGTTTTATTAACCATTTCGTACTATTGGATTAATAATGGATAGGTGTCATAATTGACGCCTCTCCATTATTAATCTGGCTTAATGTCACCTTACAATAGCAAGGTTACATTAACCCTTCATTACCCCATATACCACCGCTACACGGGAGAAGGAAGAGAGAGGCTAATTGCCAGAATAGGCGCATCTTCTAGATGGGGTGTGTTGTGAATTCTGTGGCAGAGCTCCCTCCTGTGGTCACAAGTGGTACTTCGGCTGATTCTCTCTGGGAGCTTCCGTTTGTGGAGGAAAGTGGTACTGCGGCTTCTGAGTTTCCTCCCTCAGGTGATCTGGTGAGGTCCTTAGGTGCTTCTCTACTTAACTCCACCTAATGCTTTGATCCATGCTTCCTGTCAATGTTCCAGTGTTGGACTTGTTTTTCCCTGGATCATTTCTGTGGCCTGCTGCTCTGCATAGCTAAGTTCTTCTTTGCTATTTGTTTGCTATTTTTTCTGTCCAGCTTGTCTAATTGTTTTGCTGGAAGCTCTGGGACGCAAAGGGTTTACCTCCGTGCCGTTAGTTCGGTACGGAGGGTCTTTTTGCCCCCTTTGCGTGGTTTTCTTTAGGGTTTTGTGTAGACTGCAAAGTTATCTTTCCTATCCTCGCTCTGTTAAGAAAGTCGGGCCTCACTTTGCTGAATCTATTTCATCCCTAAGTTTGTCTTTTCATCTTAACTCACAGTCATTATATGTGGGGGGCTGCCTTTTCCTTTGGGGTATTTCTCTGAGGCAAGGTAGGCTTATTTTCTATCTTCAGGCTAGTTAGTTTCTCAGGCTGTGCCGAGTTGTATAGGCAGAGTTAGGCGCAATCCACGGCTGCCTTTAGTGTTGTTTGGAGAGGATTAGGGATTTCGGTCTGCAGAGTTCCCACGTCTCAGAGCTCGTTCTATTATTTTGGGTTATTGTCAGATCACTGCATGTGCTCTGACCGCTATGTCCATTGTGATACTGAATTGCCTATCACAACAGTACAGGAAGCCAAAAGTGCTAATGATTCTCAATAGAGGGAAAAAAGAAGTTCTGAGACCATTTTTTTTCTTTGCACTGTGTTTTGCCTTTTTTTTCCCCTAGACATTTGGGTGGTTCAGGACACAGGTGTAGCAATGGACATTAAAGGTCTGTCTTCATGTGTGGCTCAGCTCACGGCAAGAGTTCAAAATATTCAAGATTTTGTGGTTCAGAATTCTTTGTTAGAAGCGAGAATTCCTATTCCAGATTTGTTTTTTGGAGATAGAACTAAATTTCTGAGTTTCAAAAATAATTGTAAACTATTTCTGGCTTTGAAACCTCGCTCCTCTGTTGACGCAGTTCAACAGGTTAGGATCGTAATTTCTTTTTTGCGTGGCGACCCTCAGGACTGGGCATTTTCTCTTGCGTCAGGAGATCCTGCATTAAGTAATATCGATGCGTTTTTCCTGGCGCTTGGATTGCTGTACGATGAGCCTAATTCAGTGGATCAGGCAGAAAAAAATTTGCTGGCTCTTTGTCAGGCTCAGGATGAGATAGAGGTATATTGCCAGAAATTTAGAAAGTGGTCCGTGCTCACTCAATGGAATGAATCTGCGCTGGCAGCTATATTCAGAAAGGGTCTCTCTGAAGCCCTTAAGGATGTCATGGTGGGATTTCCTATGCCTGCTGGTTTGAATGAGTCTATGTCTTTGGCCATTCAGATCGGTCGACGTTTGCGTGAGCGTAAATCTGTGCACCATTTGGTGGTATTACCTGAGATTAAACCTGAGCCTATGCAGTGCGATAGGACTATGACCAGAGTTGAACGGCAAGAACACAGACGTCTGAATGGGCTGTGTTTCTACTGTGGTGATTCCACTCATGCTATCTCTGATTGTCCTAAGCGCACTAAGCGGTTCGCTAGGTCTGCCACCATTGGTACAGTACAGTAAAAATTTCTTCTATCCGTTACCTTGATCTGCTCTTTGTCATCGTATTCTGCCATGGCGTTTGTGGATTCAGGCGCTGCCCTGAATTTGATGGACTTGGAATATGCTAAGCGTTGTGGGTTTTTCTTGGAGCCCTTGCAGTGTCCTATTCCATTGAGAGGAATTGATGCTATGCCTTTGGCCAAGAATAAGCCTCAATACTGGACCCAGCTGACCATGTGCATGGCTCCTGCACATCAGGAGGTTATTCGCTTTCTGGTGTTGCATAATCTGCATGATGTGGTCGTGTTGGGGTTGCCATGGCTACAAGCCCATAATCCAGTATTGGATTGGAAATCCATGTCGGTGTCCAGCTGGGGTTGTCAGGGGGTACATGGTGATGTTCCATTTCTGTCAATTTCGTCATCCACCCCTTCTGAGGTTCCAGAGTTCTTGTCTGATTACCGGGATGTATTTGATGAGCCCAAGTCCGATGCCCTACCTCCGCATAGGGATTGTGATTGTGCTATCAATTTGATTCCTGGTAGTAAATTCCCAAAAGGTCGACTGTTTAATTTATCCGTGCCTGAGCACACCGCTATGCGCAGTTATGTGAAGGAATCCCTGGAGAAGGGGCATATTCGCCCGTCATCGTCGCCACTAGGAGCAGGGTTCTTTTTTGTAGCCAAGAAGGATGGTTCGCTGAGACCTTGTATAGATTACCGCCTTCTTAATAAGATCACTGTTAAATTTCAGTACCCCTTGCCATTGTTATCTGATTTGTTTGCTCGGATTAAGGGGGATAGTTGGTTCACCAAGATAGATCTTCGTGGTGCGTATAATCTGGTGCGAATCAGGCGAGGCGATGAATTGAAAACTGCATTTAATACGCCCGAGGGTCATTTTGAGTATCTAGTGATGCCGTTCGGACTTGCCAATGCTCCATCAGTGTTTCAGTCCTTTATGCATGACATCTTCCGAGAGTACCTGGATAAATTCCTGATTGTGTACTTGGATGACATTTTGATCTTCTCGGATGATTGGGAGTCTCATGTGAAGCAGGTCAGAACGGTTTTTCAGGTCCTGCGTGCTAATTCTTTGTTTGTGAAGGGATCAAAGTGTCTCTTTGGTGTGCAGAAGGTTTCATTTTTGGGGTTCATCTTTTCCCCTTCTACTATCGAGATGGATCCTGTTAAGGTTCAAGCCATCCATGATTGGACTCAGCCGACATCTCTGAAAAGTCTGCAAAAGTTCCTGGGCTTTGCTAATTTTTATCGTCGCTTCATTTGCAATTTTTCTAGTATTGCCAAACCATTGACCGATTTGACCAAGAAGGGTGCTGATTTGGTCAATTGGTCTTCTGCTGCTGTGGAAGCTTTTCAAGAGTTGAAGCGTCGTTTTTCTTCTGCCCCTGTGTTGTGTCAACCAGATGTTTCTCTTCCGTTCCAGGTCGAGGTTGATGCTTCTGAGATTGGAGCAGGGGCTGTTTTGTCGCAGAGAGGTTCTGATTGCTCAGTGATGAAACCATGCGCTTTTTTTTCCAGGAAGTTTTCGCCTGCTGAGCGAAATTATGATGTGGGCAACCGAGAGTTGCTGGCCATGAAGTGGGCATTCGAGGAGTGGCGTCATTGGCTTGAAGGAGCTAAGCATCGCGTGGTGGTATTGACTGATCATAAGAACTTGACTTATCTCGAGTCTGCTAAGCGTTTGAATCCTAGACAGGCTCGTTGGTCGCTGTTTTTTGCCCGTTTTGACTTTGTGATTTCGTACCTTCCGGGCTCTAAAAATGTGAAGGCGGATGCTCTGTCTAGGAGTTTTGTGCCCGACTCTCCAGGTTTATCTGAGCCGGCGGGTATCCTCAAGGAAGGAGTAATTGTGTCTGCCATCTCCCCTGATTTGCGGCGGGTGCTGCAAAAATTTCAGGCTAATAAACCTGATCGTTGTCCAGCGGAGAAACTGTTTGTCCCTGATAGGTGGACGAATAAAGTTATCTCTGAGGTTCATTGTTCGGTGTTGGCTGGTCATCCTGGAATCTTTGGTACCAGAGAGTTAGTGGCTAGATCCTTTTGGTGGCCATCTCTGTCGCGGGATGTGCGTACTTTTGTGCAGTCCTGTGGGATTTGTGCTCGGGCTAAGCCCTGCTGTTCTCGTGCTTTTGCCCTTGCCGGTCCCGAAGAGGCCTTGGACACATATCTCTATGGATTTTATTTCAGATCTTCCCGTTTCTCAAAAGATGTCAGTCATTTGGGTGGTCTGTGATCGCTTTTCTAAGATGGTCCATCTGGTACCCTTGTCTAAATTGCCTTCCTCCTCTGATTTGGTGCCATTGTTCTTCCAGCATATGGTTCGTTTGCATGGCATTCCAGAGAATATCGTTTCTGACAGAGGTTCCCAGTTTGTTTCGAGGTTTTGGCGAGCCTTTTGTGGTAGGATGGGCATTGACTTGTCTTTTTCCTCGGCTTTCCATCCTCAGACTAATGGCCAGACCGAACAAACCAATCAGACTTTGGAAACCTATCTGAGATGCTTTGTTTCTGCCGATCAGGATTACTGGGTGTCCTTTTTGCCTTTGGCTGAGTTCGCCCTTAATAATCGGGCCAGCTCGGCTACCTTGGTTTCGCCATTTTTCTGCAATTCTGGGTTCCATCCTCGTTTCTCTTCAGGACAGGTTGAGTCTTCGGACTGTCCTGGTGTGGATACTGTGGTGGACAGGTTGCAGCAGATTTGGACTCATGTAGTGGACAATTTGACCTTGTCCCAGGAGAAGGCTCAATGTTTCGCTAATCATAGACGCCGTGTGGGTACCCGACTTCGTGTTGGGGATCTGGTTTGGTTATCTTCTCGTCATATTCCTATGAAGGTTTCCTCTCCTAAGTTTAAACCTCGTTTCATTGGTCCCTATAGGATTTCTGAGGTTCTTAATCCTGTGTCTTTTCGTCTGACCCTCCCAGATTCTTTTTCCATACATAACGTATTCCATAGGTCATTGTTGTGGAGATACGTGGCACCTATGTTTCCATCTGTTGACCCTCCTGCCCCGGTTTTGGTGGAGGGGGAATTGGAGTATATTGTGGAGAAGATTTTGGATTCTCGTGTTTCAAGACGGAAATTCCAGTATCTGGTTAAATGGAAGGGTTATGCTCAGGAAGATAATTCCTGGGTTTTTGCCTCTGATGTCCATGCTCCCGATCTTGTTTGTGCCTTTCATGTGGCTCATCCTGGTCGGCCTGGGGGCTCTGGTGAGGGTTCGGTGACCCCTCCTCAAGGGGGGGGTACTGTTGTGAATTCTGTGGCAGAGCTCCCTCCTGTGGTCACAAGTGGTACTTCGGCTGATTCTCTCTGTGAGCTTCCGTTGGTGGAGGGAAGTGGTACTGCGGCTTCTGAGTTTCCTCCCTCAGGTGATGTGGTGAGGTCGTTAGGTGCTGCTCTACTTAACTCCACCTAGTGCTTTGATCCTGGCTTCCTGTCAATGTTCCAGTATTGGACTTGTTTTCCTCCTGTATTGTTCCTGTGGCCTGCTGCTCTGTATAGCTAAGTTTTCCTTTGCTATTTTGTTTGCTTTTCTTCTGTCCAGCTTTTCTATTCGTTTGCTGGAAGCTCTGGGACGCAGAGGGTGTACCTCCGTGCCGTTAGTTCGGTACGGTGGGTCTTTTTGCCCCCTTTGCATGGTTTTTAGGGTTTTGTGTTGACCGCAAAGTTACCTTTCCTATCCTCGCTCTGTTCAGAAAGTCGGGCCTCACTTTGCTAAATCTATTTCATCTCTACGTTTGTCTTTTCATCTTAACTCACAGTCATTATTTGTGGGGGGCTGCCTTTTCCTTTGGGGTATTTCTCTGAAGCAAGGTAGGCTTATTTTCTATCTTCAGGCTAGCTAGTTTCTCAGGCTGTGCCGAGTTGCATAGGGAGCGTTAGGCGCAATCCACGGCTGCCTCTAGTGTTGTTTGAGAGGATCAGGGATTGCGGTCAACAGAGTTCCCACGTCTCAGAGCTCGTTCTATCTTTTTGGGTTATTGTCAGATCACTGTATGTGCTCTGACCTCCATGTCCACTGTGGTACTGAATTGCCTAAACATAACAGGGAGGCAATAACCATGGACCCTCTCCAGGCTATTAACCCCTATCTGACCTCGGACGGGATAGTACATCCGAGGTCAGATCCTCTGCTTTGATGCAGGGCTCCGCGGTGAGTCCGCATCAAAGCCGGGACATGTCAGCTGTTTTGAACAGCTGACATGTGCCCGTAATAGGCGCGGGCAGAATCGCGATCTGCCCGCACCTATTAACTAGTTAAATGCCGCTGTCAATCGCAGACAGCGGCATTTAACTACCGCTTCCGGCTGGGCGGCCGGAAATGACGTCATCGCTGACCCCCGTCACATGATCGGAGGTCGGCGATGCGTCTGGATGGTAACCATAGAGGTCCTAGGGACCTCTATGGTTACTGATTCTCGGCAGCTGTGAGCGCCACCCTGTGGTCAGCGATCACAGCACACCTGCAATTCTGCTACATAGCAGCGATCAGCAGATCGCTGCTATGTAGCAGAGCCGATCGCGTTGTGCCTGCTTCTAGCCTCCCATGGAGGCTATTGAAGCATGGCAAAAGTAAAAAAAAAATTGAAAAAAATGTTAAAAAAATAGAAAAAATATAAAAGTTTAAATCACCCCCCTTTCGCCCCAATCAAAATAAATCAATAAAAAAAATATAAAATCTATGCATATTTGGTATCGCCGCGCTCAGAATCGCCCGATCTATCAACTAAAAAAATCATTAACCTGATCGCTAAACAGCATAGCGGGAAAAAAATTCAAAACGCCAGAATTACGTTTTTTTGGTCGCCGCGACATTGCATTAAAATGCAATAACGGGCGATCAAAAGAACGTATCTGCACCGAATTCTATCATTAAAAACGCCATCTTGGCACGCAAAAAATAAGCCCTCAACCGACCCCAGATCACGAAAAATGGAGACGCTACGGGTATCGGAAAATGGCGCACTTTTATTTTTTTTTTTAGCAAAGTTTGGAATTTTTTTTCACCACTTAGATAAAAAATAACCTAGTCATGTTAGGTGTCTATGAACTCGTAATGACCTGGAGAATCATAATGGCAGGTCAGTTTTAGCATTTAGTGAACCTAGCAAAAAAGCCAAACAAAAAACATGTGTGGGATTGCACTTTTTTGCAATTTCACCGCACTTGGAATTTTTTTCCCGTTTTCTAGTACACAACATGGTAAAACCAATGATGTCATTCAAAAGTACAACTCGTCCCACAAAAAATAAGCCCTCACATGGCCAAATTGACGGAAAAATAAAAAAGTTATGGCTATGGGAAGGAGGGGAGTGAAAAACGAACAAGGAAAAACGAAAAATCCCAAGGTCATGAAGAGGTTAATATCTGCCCTCAGTCACTGGCTTTCCCACTCTGGCAGAGAAAATTGCACGGGAACCCACACCAATTTTTTCCGCGATTTAACCTTTTAATTTAATAGCCAGAGCCCCAAAATTTTACACCAAGACACTTCTTACATTACTAAAGAGGAATATGTAATAAAAAAAGGGAAATGAGATGGTTTACTGTATGTAAACCATGTCTCATATCATGTCGGGTTTGAGAAGGAGATAGGAAAAGCCGGCAATTGAATTACCGGCTTTTCTGCTATTTAGCGCTGTATGAAATATTATATATATACATATATATATATATGTGTCTCACTGACATATATATATATATATATATATACCCCTATACTACGTGTAGACCTTTATTTTAGCTATTCTATTCTAACCTGTCAGTGTGATTTTGCTGTACGCCGCACTGAATTGCCGGCTTTTCTATAGAACACCGCTGCGTATTTCTCACAAGTCACACTGTTGGTCCGTGTGTAATCCGTATTTTTCTCTCCCCAATAGACTTTCATTGGCGATTTTGTTTGCGCAATATGCTGACAAACGCAGCATGCTGCAATTTTCTACGGCTGTAGAAGACCGTATAATACGGATCAGTAAAATACGGCAGATAGGAGCTGGGCCATAGAGAATCATTGTACCGTGTGCAATCCGTATTTTCTGCACCTCTCATACATCCGTAAAATTCGCTAGTGTGACGCCGGCCTGATTATTAGATGTAGGACCATATTTCTTATTATTTATTATCATTGTTTTGGGGCAGCATTATGTAGTATTATTTGTTGATCACTTCATGGCATGTTAATATGGTGATTCCACATGTTCGTATCAGTTATTAGCTTTTTTATAGAATTTGGTGAAGACGACACAAAAGTTGTTTAAATCATGGAGGTGAAGTTAGTTAGTATCTTGTGGAATAAAGATCAATACAGCATGATCTATACAACAACATGAATGATGGTGGGTGGGGTCAGAAAATTTAAGAAGTGCAAAGGGATTTTTGCTGTGATTGCTTTTACCATAAAATTCAGATGGATCATAAAATTGCGGCGCATTAATCTTTAACATAGAGATACAAGTGACACTAGAAGGAGTCAATTGACTACAAAGGAATCTGTCGGTTTTCCCTTAAGGTGTTCTGTTATTTTACTTGAAAAAGCTTGGTATATTGTGTTGTTAGTAGGGTTGAGCGAAACGGGTCGAAATTTTTCAAAAGTCGCCGACTTTTGGCAAGGTCGGGTTTCATGAAACCCGACCCGACCCCAGTGTGGGGTCGGCCATGCAGTCGGCGATCTTTTGAATCTGGAATCGGAATTCCGATACCGATTCCCGATATGTTTAAGATATCAGGAATTGGTATTGGAATTCCGATTAAAGTGTAAAATAAAGAATTAAAATAAAAAATATTGCAATACTTACCCTCTGACGCGCCCTGGTACTAACCGGCAGTCTTCCTTCCTTAGCATCAGCCTTCCAAGACCTGGCGGTGACGTCGCGGCTTGTGATTGGCCGCGCGGCCGCCCATGTGACCGCTCGCGCGGCCAATCACAAGCCGCGACGTCACCGCGACGTCACCGAAGGTCCTGGAAGGGCTGATTCTTAGGAAGGAAGGCTGTCGGAAGGAAGCAGGGCGCTTCCGAGGGTGAGTATATACCTAATAGGAATATACTCACCCTCGGAAGCGCCCTGCTTCCTTCCGACAGCCTTCCTTCCTAAGAATCAGCCCTTCCAGGACCTTCGGTGACGTCGCGGTGACGTCGCGGCTTGTGATTGGCCGCGCGAGCGGTCACATGGGCGGCCGCGCGGCCAATCACAAGCCGCGACGTCACCGCCAGGTCTTGGAAGGCTGATGCTAAGGAAGGAAGACTGCCGGTTAGTACCAGGGCCCGTCAGAGGGTAAGTATAGCGATTTTTTTTATTTTAATTCTTTATTTTACACTTAAATATGGATCGCAGGGCCTGAAGGAGAGTTTCCGCTCCTTCAGACCCTGGGAACCATGGAAACCCAATGCACTGCATTGGGTTTCGAGTTTCGTCCGACTCCGACCCCGACTTTTTTATAGGATCGGCCGATTTCACTCGACCCGACTTTTGAAAAAGTCGGGTTTCGTGAAACCCGACCCGATCCTATAAAAGTAAAGGTCGCTCATCACTAGTTGTTAGGATATTGTCATTTACTCAAAACAGCTTAGGCTATGTGAACATGTTGAGAAAAATTTCTGCACCATTTCTGCAGATCTTGGCGTGAAAAATGCAGCTGAAAAAAGTGCTTTTTTGCTGCATTTTAGGGGCAAAACCGCACAGAGAATTGACATGCAGCAGATTATTTTCGGCACCAGCTCAGCAAGTTAAAAAATAACCAACGTGTGCACGACACTTCAGGTTTCTCATTCACTTTGCTGGCATCAGGATT
The DNA here is from genome assembly GCF_032444005.1 of Ranitomeya imitator. Taxonomy (NCBI): domain Eukaryota; kingdom Metazoa; phylum Chordata; class Amphibia; order Anura; family Dendrobatidae; genus Ranitomeya; species Ranitomeya imitator. The sequence goes on along the minus strand of NC_091285.1, from coordinate 241,133,286 downwards.
GTTTCAGGTTTATCTAGAAAATCTGCAAGATAAAAAGCACCAAAAACACACGAAATTTGCAATGTGTGCATACGGCCGTACCAAGTTAAGTTGCATTTTTTTTTTGCCAGAATGAACAAAAAATAACAAAAAACAGTCATTTCATAAAGATCTTACATTCTATAGTACTTTCATTTTTTAACAACCAGAAATAATCTATTTTATAATTTAGTTTTTTCTAAGTAAAATTGTTCTCTTCTGCAAGACGATGGTTATTTAACTAATCATACAGCACATGAGTAGTAAAGAAGAAAAAACTAAAAGTGGGCTTAATAATACAAAGTAATTGTATTCATGAATAGCTGATTGCAGGAAGCCCAACTGAAAACAGCATTTGCAACCAAGACCCCCATGACCCTACACCAGCCAATTAGTGTAGATACTGTAAAAGGAAAACGGTGTTATTTTTAGATTATATGAAATAGTTTCTACTCCAGTGACACAAGTTTACAGTCCCACTGAAGATCTCATAAGGTTTTGAGTTTTTGTTCAGTGGGATGGGAATATATGCAAGCTTTTTGCAGGGGGGGAGTATTTAGCATTGGGGAGTGAAGAAGATGGCAATATAATTAAGGAGATGGAAAAGTGAGGATTGCTGGCTTCTGAATATATTGAGTTCCGTATTAGTAAGGCCGGCTTCACACTCAGCGTATGAAAATACGGTCCGTATATTACGGCCGTAATACGCTGAAAAGTCCCGAAAATAGTGGTCCGTAGCTCCTCCGTAGGCAGGGTGTGTCAGCGTTTTTTGCGCATGGCATCCTCCGTATGTAATCCGTATGGCATCCGTACTGCGTGGTTTTCTCGCAGGCTTGCAAAACCAACATACCGCTATAGAAGTGATCCATGTGTCCCAAAAAGAAAAAAATATATATATATATACTGTCTATATATATATATATATATATATATATATGTCAGTAGACACATATATGTATATATATTAACATTTTTTCCGGCGCTAAACAGCTTGAAAGCCGGTAATTCAATTACCGGCTTTTTCTTTCTCCTTCCTAAAACCCGACATGATTTGAGACATGGTTTACATACAGTAAACCATGTCTTCTCTCCATTTTTTTGCAAATTCCACACTACTAATGTCAGTAGTGTGTATCTGCAAAATTTGGCCGTTCTAGCTCTTAAAATAAAGGGTTAAATGGCGGAAAAAATTGGCGTGGGCTCCCGCGCAATTTTCTCCGCCAGAGTAGTAAAGCCAGTGACTGAGGGCAGATATTAATAGCCTGGAGAGGGTCCACGGTTATTGGCCCCTTCCTGGCTAAAAATATCTGCCCACAGCCACCCCAGAAAAGGCACATCTGTAAGATGCGCCTATTCTGGCACTTGGCCACTCTCTTCCCATTCCCGTGTAGCGGTGGGATATGGGGTAATGAAGGGTTAATGCCACCTTGCTATTGTAAGGTGACATTAAGCCTAATTAATAATGGAGAGGCGTCAATTCTGACACCTATCCATTATTAATCCAATTGTAGTAAAGGGTTAAATAAAACACAAACACATTATTTAAAATTATTTTAATGAAATAAAAACAATGGTTGTTGGAGTATTTTATTCTACGCCCAATCCAGTCACTGAAGACCCTCGTTCTGTAAGTAAAAAAACATAATAAACCAACAATATACTCACCCTCCGCAGATCTGTAACGTCCAACGATGTAAATCCTTCTGAAGGGGTTAAAACATTTTGCAGCAAGGAGTTCCGCTAATGCAGGCTGCTTCTTGCTGCAAAACCCCGGGGAATGAGGCTAAATATAGATCAATGATCTATATTTAGCTTCATTTGCGGTGAGGCGCCCTCTGCTGGATGTTCATAGATCGTGGGAACTTACCTAGAAACTTACAGATGTGCCTTTTCTGGGGTGGCTGGGGGCAGATGTTTTTAGCCAGGGGGGGGCCAATAACCATGGACCCTCTCCAGGCTATTAATATCTGCCCTCAGTCACTGGCTTTACTACTCTGGCAGAGAAAATTGCGCAGGAGCCCACGCCAATTTTTTCCGCCATTTAACCCTTTATTTTAAGAGCTAGAACGGCCAAATTTTGCAGATACACACTACTGACATTAGTAGTGTGGAATCTGCAAAAATAAAGGAGAGAAGACATGGTTTACTGTATGTAAACCATGTCTCAAATCATGTCGGGTTTAGGAAGGAGAAAGAAAAAGCCGGTAATTGAATTACCGGCTTTCAAGCTGTATAGCGCTGGAATAAATATTAATATATATACATATATGTGTCTCACTGACATATATATATATATATACCTATTCTATGTGTACACATTTATTCTACCTATTGGACTGTAAGCTGTCAGTGTGATTTTACTGTACACCGCACTGAATTACCGGCTTTTCTCTCTAACAGCGCTGGGTATTTCTCGCAAGTCACACTGCTTGTCCGTGTGTAATCCGTATTTTTCACACTTCCATAGACTTTCATTGGCGTATTTCTTGCGCAGTACGGTGACAAACGCAGCATGCTGTGATTTTGTACGGCCGTAGAAAGCCGTATAATACTGATCAGTAAAATACGGCAGATAGGAGCAGGGGCATAGAGAATAATTGTGCCGTATTTTTTGCGAGTTTTACGGACGTAGTTTCTGCGCTCTTACGTCTGTAAAACTCGTAAGTGTGAAGCCGGCCTAAGATAGCGTGAAAGTTGCAATGACAAAAGAAAAGTACTGTATGTCTTTAATGCATGTTCTTATGTTCTAAATGTTTGTATATGCAGAATCAGATCCAATGTATGGTGCTTTTACTGTATACACCTGTAAAGATAAAAACATTTCCATTTCTTAACAGATATATGAAATGATGTTGGTTCGACATGGATTTATGTTGATTGGAAGCCCACTAGGGGGAAAAACCTCAGCACTTAAAGTCCTTGCTGCAGTACTAAAAGACTTGGAAGCAAATAGACTAATGGATGAACATGGAGTTGATTATATTTTTATAAACCCAAAAGCTATTACAATAGGACAGTTATATGGCAGTTTTGATCCAGTGTCACGTGAGTGGATTGACGGTAGGTCTTCACGAGTAGTGATAATACAAAATGTTGCTAAAATTGATCTCTATGATAATGCACTGGGGTAACTTGAAGCTTATGATATTGTAGATGAGAGAATAAATTGAGATGATACAGGTCCTGCAGACAGGTCAGTATTTTGTGGCTACATGATGATTGCCCTGCTAATCAGCTCCTACGTTCCGCTACTTCTGTTTTGATTGTGTCATGCCACAATCATGATGTCATGTGGGTTCAGCTAATGAAAGTATGGCTGTGAATTACATCAAGTAGGAGGTGTCTCTGAGAGCTCTATTCAAACAACCACAGCATAAGATATGGCCACTGGATAAGGGCCCTGCATATCGATTCGCTCATCTCTGCTAAGTACTGTATGTTTCATATGAACTGAAGTACTAAGATTTAAAAAAAAATCACATATTTATTTATATACATATATATGTACAGTATGTCACCAAAGTGAGTAAACCCCTCTCATATTTGTAAATATTTTATTATATTGTCATGGGACAACTCTGAAGTTCTGACATTTTAATACAATGTAAAGTAGTCAGTGTACATCTTGTAAAAAAGTGTAAATTCAGTGTGCCCTTTGAAAAACTCAACACACAGCCATCAATGTCTAAACCGCTGGCAACAAAAGTGAGAATACCTCTAAGTGAAAATGGCCAAATTGTACCAAAAGTAGCCATTTCCCACCCCCCCCCCCGATGTCATGTGACTTATTAGTGTTACAAGGTCTCAGGTGTGAATGGGCAGCAGGTGTGTACATTTTGGTGTTTTTGTTCTCACGCTCTGTCATACTTATCACTGGAAGTTGACCATGTCATCTGTTATGACCTGGTGGTTAAGAGGCCACACTGAAATGACCTGGTGGCTAAAACGCAACATGGAACGAGCTCTGAGAAGGTGGTATCTCTACTGACCGCAGTCCCTAATCCTAACAACACAACTAGAAATAGCCGTGGGATGTTCCTGACACTCCCTCGACACCTCATCACAGCCTAAGATATAACTACCCCTAAAGAAGGAAATAGAAAGCTATCTTGCCTCAGAGAAACCCCCAAAACGAAAGATAGCCCCCCACAAATATTGACTGTGAAAGGAGAGGGAAATGACGAACACAGAAATGAAATTAGAATTCAGCAAAGGGGAGGCCAACACTAAACTAGATAGACAGAGAGCAAAGGATACTGTGCGGTCAGTATCAAAAACTACAAAATCCACGCAGAGTTTACAAAAATGAACTCCACACCGACTCACGGTGTGGAGGGGCAAATCTGCTTTCCCAGAGCTTCCAGCTAGCCTAAATAAGACATAGTGACAAGCTGGACAAAAGAGACAAAATGCAAAGCAATAGAGTCCAAACAAATGGACAAACAAACTAGCAAAACTTATCTTTTGCAGACAAGGACTGGCCATATGAGAAATCCAAGGGAAGAATCAAATCCAACCAAGAACATTGACAGCAGGCATGGACTAAAGCCCAGAGCAGGTTTAAATAACAAACCCAGGCAAGGCGATTAGTGAAGGCAGCTGCTACAGCTACCTAACGGAGCAGCAGTTCCACTCGAAACCAACAGAGGGAGCCCAAGGGCAGAACTCGCAAACATACCATTAGCAACCACAGGAGGGAGCTCCAGAACGGAACTCACAACAGTACCCCCTCCTTGAGGAGGGGTCACCGAACCCTCACCAGAGCTCCCAGGCCGATCAGGACGAGCCAAATGGAAAGCATGAACCAAATCGGGAGCATGAACATCGGAGGCAACAACCCAAGAATTATCCTCCTGGCCATAACCCTTTCACTTGACCAGATACTGAAGCTTCCGCCTCGAAAAACGAGAATCCAAAATCTTCTCTACCACATATTCCAATTCCCCCTCAACCAACACCAGAGCAGGAGGATCAACGGAGGGAACCATAGGTACCACATATCTCCGCAACAAGGATCTATGGAACACATTATGAATGGAAAAGGAAGCTGGAAGGGCCAAACGAAAAGACACTGGATTGATAATTTCTGACATCTTATAAGGCCCAATAAAGCGAGGCTTGAACTTAGGGGAAGAAACCTTCATAGGAACATGACGAGAAGACAACCAGACCAAATCCCCAACACGAAGCCGGGGACCAACACACCGACGACGGTTAGCAAAACGCTGAGCCTTCTCCTGAGACAACGTCAAATTGTCCACCACATGAGTCCAAATTTGCTGCAACCTGTCCACCACGGAATCCACACCAGGACAGTCAGAAGGCTCAAGCTGCCCTGAAGAAAAATAAGGATGAAAACCAAAGTTACAAAAAAAAGGCGAAACCAAGGTAGCCGAACTAGCCCGATTATTAAGGGCAAACTCGGCCAACGGCAAAAAGGTCACCCAATCATCCTGATCAGCAGACACGAAGCATCTCAAATAGGTTTCCAAGGTCTGATTGGTTCGCTCCGTTTGGCCATTTGTCTGAGGATGGAATGCAGAAGAAAAAGACAAGTCAATGGCCATCTTAGCACAAAAGGACCGCCAAAACCTAGAAACGAACTGGGAACCTCTGTCAGACACAATATTCTCCGGAATAGCATGCAAACGAACCACATGCTGAAAAAATAATGGAACCAAATCAGAAGAGGAAGGCAACTTAGGCAACGGCACCAAATGGACCATCTTAGAAAACCGGTCACAAACCACCCAGATGACAGACATCTTCTGAGAAACAGGAAGATCAGAAATAAAATCCATGGAAATATGCGTCCATGGCCTTTCAGGAATAGGCAAAGGCAAAAGCAACCCGCTGGCACGGGAACAGCAAGGCTTAGCCCGAGCACAGGTCCCAAAGGACTGCACAAACGAACGCACATCCCGCGACAAGGAAGGCCACCAAAAGGACCTAGCCACCAAATCTCTGGTACCGAAAATCCCAGGGTGACCAGCCAACACCGAACCATGAACCTCAGAAATTACCCTACTAGTCCATCTATCAGGAACAAACAATTTCCCCACAGGACAGCGGTCAGGTTTATCAGCCTGAAACTCCTGAAGTACCCGCCGTAAATCAGGGGAGATGGCAGAAAGAATCACCCCCTCCTTGAGGATCCCAGCCGGCTCAAGAACTCCCGGAGAATCAGGCAAAAAACTCCTAGAAAGGGCATCAGCCTTCACATTCTTAGATCCAGGAATATATGAGACCACAAAATCAAAACGTGAGAAAAACAAAGACCACACCGAGCCTGTCTAGGATTCAACCGCTTAGCAGACTCGAGGTAAATCAGATTCTTGTAATCAGTCAGGACCACCACGCGATGCTTGGCTCCCTCAAGCCAATGTCGCCACTCCTCAAATGCCCACTTCATAGCCAACAACTCCCGATTGCCGACATCATAATTATGCTCAGAAGACGAAAATTTTCTGGAGAAGAAGGCACATGGTTTCATCAAAGAGCCATCAGAATTTCTCTGAGACAAAACGGCCCCTGCCCCAATCTTAGAAGCATCAACCTCAACCTGAAAAAGGAGAGAAACATCTGGCTGACGCAACACAGGGGCAGAAGTAAAATGACGTTTAAGCTCCTGAAAGGCCTCAACAGCCGCAGAGGACCAATTCACCACATCAGCGCCCTTCCTCGTCAAATCGGTCAGAGGCTTCACCACACTAGAAAAATTAGCAATAAAGCGACGATAAAAATTGGCAAAGCCCAAAAATTTCTGAAGGCTCTTTACAGATGTAGGTTGAGTCCAATCATGAATGGCCTGGACTTTAACAGGGTCCATTTCAATAGCCGAGGGAGAAAAAATGAAACCCAAAAAAGAAACCCTCTGAACTCCAAAGAGGCACTTAGACCCCTTCACAAACAACGCATTAGAACGAAGGACCAGAAACACCATCCTAACCTGCTTCACATGAGACTCCCAATCGTCGGAGAAAACCAAAATATCATCCAAATACACAATCATAAATTTATCCAGATAATTCCGGAAGATATCATGCATAAAGGACTGAAATACCGATGGAGCATTAGAGAGCCCGAATGGCATCACAAGATATTCAAAATGGCCTTCAGGCGTATTAAATGCTGTTTTCCATTCATCACCTTGTTTAATACGCACAAGATTATACGCCCCTCGGAGGTCGATTTTAGTAAACCAACTAGCACCCTTAATCCGAGCAAACAAATCAGAAAGCAAAGGTAACGGATACTGGAATTTGACAGTGATCTTATTGAGAAGGCGATAATCTATACAGGGTCTCAAGGAGCCATCCTTCTTGGCAACAAAAAAAAATCCCGCTCCCAACGGTGATGAAGACGGGCGAATATGCCCTTTCTCCAAGGACTCCTTTACATAACTCCGCATAGCGGCATGCTCTGGCACAGACAGATTGAAAAATCGGCCCTTAGGGAACTTACAGCCAGGAATCAAATTAATGGCACAATCGCAGTCCCTATGAGGAGGCAGGGAACTGGACTTGGGCTCATCAAATACATCCTGGAAATCCGACAGAAACTCAGGAACTTCAGAAGAAGGGGACGAGGAAATGGACATCAAAGGAATATCACTATGTATCCCCTGACAGCCCCAACCAGTCACAGACATAGATCTCCAATCCAGCACTGGATTATGTTCCTGTAACCATGGAAAACCCAGCACAACAACATCATGCAAATTATGCAACACCAAAAACAAATATTTTCCTGATGTGCTGGAGCCATGCACATGGTTAACTGTGTCCAGTACTGAGGTTTATTCTTGGCCAATGGCTTAGCATCAATCCCCCTTAAGGTAATAGGACTCTGCAAAGGTTCCAAGGAAAAACCACAGCGCCTGGCAAACTCTAAGTCCATTAAGTTCAGGGCAGCGCCAGAATCCACAAATGCCATAACAGAAAAGGATGACAATGAGCAAATCAGGGTAACAGACAAGAGAAATTTAGGCTGCACAGTACTAATGGTAACAGACCTAGGGACCATCTTAGTACGCTTAGGGCAATCAGAAATAGCATGAGCTGAATCACCACAGTAAAAACACAGGCCATTCTGACGTCTGAATTTCTGCCTTTCTGCTCTAGTCAAAATCCTATCACATTGCATAAGCTCAGGACTTCGCTCAGAGGACACTGCCATATGGTGCACCGCCTTGCGCTCACGCAAGCACCGATCAATCTGAATGGCTAGAGACATAGACTCGCTCAAACCGGCAGGCGTAGGAAAGCCCACCATTACATCTTTAAGGGTTTCAGAAAGACCTTTTCTGAAAATAGAAGCCAGCGCCTCTTCATTCCATTTAGTGAGCACAGACCATTTTTTAAATTTCTGGCAATATAACTCTGCCGCTTCCTGACCCTGACACAGGGCCAACAGTGTTTTCTCAGCATGTTCTACAGAGTTAGGTTCGTCATTAGTGTTGAGCATTCCGATACCGCAAGTATCGGGTATCGGCCGATACTTGCGGTATCGGAATTCCGATACCGAGATCCGATATTTTTGTGATATCGGGTATCGGTATCGGAAGTGTAAAATAAAGAATTAAAATAAAAAATATTGTTATATTCACCTCTCCGGCGGCCCCTGGACATCAGCGGGAGGATCCGGCGTCCGGCACGGCTTCTTTCTTCAAAATGCGCGCCTTCAGGACCTGTGGTATGACGTCCCGGCTTCTGATTGGTCGCGTGCCGCCCATGTGACCGCCACGCGACCAATCAGAAGCCGCGACGTCATTCCTCAGCTAAAGTCCTAGAATGAGCGCCTTTTAGGACCTGAGGAATGACGTCGCGGCTTCTGATTGGTCGCGTGGCGGTCACATGGGCGGCACGCGACCAATCAGAAGCCGGGACGTCATTCCACAGGTCCTGAAGGCGCGCATTTTGAAGAAAGAAGCCGTGCCGGACGCCGGATCCTCCCGCTGATGTCCAGGGGCCGCCGGAGAGGTGAATATAACAATATTTTTTATTTTAATTCTTTATTTTACACTTTAATATGGATCCCAGGGCCTGAAGGAGAGTTTCCTCTCCTTCAGACCCTGGGATCCATGAGGATACATTCCGATACTTGATGTCCCATTGACTTGTATTGGTATCGGATATCGGTATCGGCGATATCTGATATTTTTCGGGTATCGGCCGATACTATCCGATACCGATACTTTCAAGTATCGGACGGTATCGCTCAACACTATTCGTCATACAACAATCCGAGTGCCTGAAAAAATACATCTACATTCAATAATGCCGGATTCCATGTTTCAAGAGCAAATGCCCAGTCTTGAGGATCACCACGCAGTAAGGATATGATGATTTTCACTTGCTGAATGGGATCACCAGAAGAACGGGGTTTCAAAGCAAAAAACAATTTGCAGCTATTTTTAAAGTTCAAAAACTTGGATCTGTCCCCAAAAAACAAATCAGGAGTAGAATTTCTTGGTTTTAGAGCCGGAGTCTGAACAATATAATCTTGGATACTCTGGACTCTTGCAGCAAGTTGATCCACATGAGAAAACAAACCCTGAACCTCCATACCAGAGCATATATCCAGCACCACCCAGATATCAAGAGGAAAAAAAAGGCAGAACAGAGCACAGAAAAAAAAATGGTTCAGAACTTTTTTTTTTTTCCTTCTTTTGAGACGCATTCAATTCATTCTTGGCCTGCTGTACTGTTATGACCTGGTGGTTAAGAGGCCACACTGAAATGACCTGGTGGCTAAAACGCAACATGGAACGAGCTCTGAGAAGGTGGTATCTCTACTGACCGCAGTCCCTAATCCTAACAACACAACTAGAAATAGCCGTGGGATGTTCCTGACACTCCCTAGACACCTCGTCACAGCCTAAGATATAACTACCCCTAAAGAAGGAAATAGAAAGCTATCTGGCCTCAGAGAAAACCCCCAAAAGGAAAGATAGCCCCCCACAAATATTGACTGTGAAAGGAGAGGGAAATGATGAACACAGAAATGAAATTAGAATTCAGCAAAGGGGAGGCCAATACTAAACTAGATAGACAGAGAGCAAAGGATACTGTGCGGTCAGTATCAAAAACTACAAAATCCATGCAGAGTTTACAAAAATGAACTCCACACTGACTCACGGTGTGGAGGGGCAAATCTGCTTTCCCAGAGCTTCCAGCTAGCCTAAATAAGACATAGTGACAAGCTGGACAAAAGAGACAAAATGCAAAGCAATAGAGTCCAAACAAATGGACAAACAAACTAGCAAAACTTATCTTTTGCAGACAAGGACTGGCCATATGAGATATCCAAGGGAAGAATCAAATCCAACCAAGAACATTGACAGCAGGCATGGACTAAAGCACTGAGCAGGTTTAAATAACAAACCCAGACAAGGCAATTAGTGAAGGCAGCTGCTACAGCTACCTAACGGAGCAGCAGTTCCACTCGAAACCACCAAAAGGGAGCCCAAGGGCAGAACTCGCAAACATACCATTAGCAACCACAGGAGGGAGCTCCAGAACGGAACTCACAACAGTCATCTCATGGCAAAGAACTCTCTGAGGATCTGAAAAAAGAATGGTTGCTCTACATAATGATGGCCTAGGCTATAAGAAGTTTACCAGCGCCATGAAACTCAGCTGCAGCACAGTGGCCAAAACCATATAGCGGTTTAACAAGACAGGTTCCACTTAGAACAGGCCTCACCATGATTTACCAAAGGAGTTGAATGTATGTGCTCAGCATCATATACAGAGGTTGTCTTTTCAAAACAGACATATGAGTGCTGCCTGCATTACTGCAGAGGATAAAAGGGTGGGGTTCCAACAGTCAGTGCTCAAATCATATGCAGAAACAGCATCAAATTGCTCTAGATGGCTGTCATCCCAGAAGGAAGCTTCTTCTAAACATGATGCACAAGAAAGGCTGCAAACAGTTTGCTGAAGATGAGCAGACTAAGGACATGGCTTACTGGAACCACATCCTGTGGTCTAATGAGACCAAGAAAAAGATATTTGGCTGAGATAGTGACAAGCGTGTGTGGCAGTAACTAGTGTTGAGCATCGGGTATCGGCCGATATTTGCTGTATCGGTATTCCGATACTGAGTTCCGATATTTTTGCAATATTGGATAACTGGAATTGGAAGTTCCCATAGTGCAATGATGCACTATAATGGAGTGTGGGCGGTACGTGGGCAGAGGCTGCGTGTGAGTGTGTGCAGGCGGGGTCTGTGCATGACCGTGGGGGCTCTATGCAGCTTGTGGGGGCTCTGTGCAGGCTTGCTGGGGCTCTGTGCAGGCTTGCAGGGGCTCTGTGCGGGCTTGCCGGAGCTCTGTGCAGGCTTGCCGGGGCTCTGTGCGGCTTGCAGGGGCTCTGTGCGGGCTTGCTGGGGCTCTGTGTGGGCTTGCCGGGGCTTTGTGCGGCTTGCAGGGGCTCTTTGCGGGCTTGCCGGGGCTCTGTGCAGGCTTGCCGGGGCTCTGTGCGGGCTTGCCGGGGCTCCATGTGGCTTACGGGGGCTCTGTGCGGGCTTGCCGGGGCTCTGTGTGGCTTGCCAGGGTTCTGTGTGGGCTTGCCGGGGCTCTGTGCGGCTTGCGGGGGCTCTGTGTGGGCTTGCCGGGGCTCTGTGCGGCTTGAGGGGGCTCTGTGCGGCTTGCATGGGCTCTGTGCGGGCTTGCCGGGGCTCTGTGCAGCTTGCGGGGGCTCTGTGTTGGCTTGCGGGGGCTCTGTGCGGGCTTGCCAGGGCTCTGTGCGGCTTGCAGGGGCTCTGTGCGGGCTTCCTGGGGCTCTGTGCGGGCTTGCCGGGGCTCTGTGCAGGCTTGCCGGGGCTCTGTGCGGCTTGGGGGGGCTCTATGTGGGCTTGCCGGGGCTCTGTGTGGGCTTGCCAGGGCTCTATGTGGGCTTGCTGGGGCTCTGTGCGGCTTGCAGGGGCTTTGTGCGGCTTGCAGGGGCTCTGTGTGGGCTTGCCGGGGCTCTTTGCGGCTTGCGGGGGCTCTGTGCAGGCTTGCCGGGGCTCTGTGTGGGCTTGCCAGGGTCCAGTGTGGGCTTGCCGGGGCTCTGTGCAGCTTGCGGGGGCTCTGTGCGGGCTTCCCAGGGCTCTGTGTGGGCTTGCCGGGGCTCTGTGCAGCTTGCCAAGGCTCTATGCAGGCTTGCTGGGGCTCTGTGCGGGCTTGCCAGGGCTCTCTGTGGGCTTGCCGAGGCTCTGTGCAGCTTGCGGGGGCTCTGTGCGGGCTTGCCGGGGCTCTCTGCGGGCTGCCGGGGGCCTGTGCAGGCATCGTCCGATGGACTACAAATCCCATCGGACGATGCCTGCAACAGTGACAGTGATTGACACATTAGCCAATGATGAGTAGTAGTCCCATCATCCGGCTAATGTGTTGAATGTAAAAAAAAAAAATACTACATACATACTACATACATACATACTACATACATACATCATACATACTACATACATACTTCATACATGCTATACACAGTACATTCATACATTACATACAATACATACATACAGACATACAGTACATTAAGCATAGAGTTCATACTCACCATTACTTGTCACTTTGATTCCTGAAGCCAGTGTCATCTGTAAAAAAGATTAAAATAACAAACAACCAATATACTCCCTGTCCGCAGAAATCCACGAGTTTTCCATGACGATCTCCCGTGGAGAACGGCAGCATCAGCTGTTGCGACCGCTCTTTATGGGCCCCAGGAACACAATGACAGGAGGAAGGTATCCTTCCACACTGTTTTCCTCCGCCGCTGTAAAAAAAATAGTCCCTAGTCTCACTTTTGGCATTGCTGTATGAGAAATTTTCCCATGCAGCAATTGCCATAAAGTGAGACTTTGTCCTAAGGTAACCTCTCAGCGATGCACTACAGGAGCCATTGTCTCCTATCACTGTGTCACTGAGGGTCCTATAGAGCAGTGACATCACCCAATGTCACTGTTCTATAGTGGAGATCGTCGTGGGACACTCAATATTAATTGGACTATGGAGGACAGGTAGTATTCGGTTTATTATTTTATGTTTTTTGCAGGCGCTGAAGTATGGTAAATATGGTTAAATGAAGAATATTAAAATATTTTTTTTCTTAATGTGTGTGTTTTTTATTAACCCTTTATTACTATTGGATTAATAATGGATAGGCGTCTTATTGACGCCTCTCCGTTATTAACCCGCCTTAATGTCACCTTACAATAGCAAGGTGACATTAACCCCTTATTACCCCATATCCCACCGCTACACGGGAGTGGGAAGAGAGGGGCTAACTGCCGGAATTGGCTCATCTTACAGATGCGCCATTTCTGGGGCAGCTGCAGACTGGTATTTGTAGCCGGGGGGGCAATATCCATGGCCCCTCTGTAGGCTATGAATATCAGCCCGCAGCTGTCTGCGTAGCCTTTCTGACTATAAAATATAGGGGGACCCCACGTCATTTTTTGGGGTGGTCCCCCTATTTTAATGGCCAGTAAAGGCTACGCAGACAGCTGCGGGCTGATATTCATAGTAGGCTACAAATATTGGCCTCCGGCCGTCGGCTTTCTCCCTCTGGCGCAGAAAACTGCGTGGGAGCCCACGCCGTTTTTTTCCTTTTTTAAAAAATGCAATGCTCATTAAGGCCTCTTTTACACTTGCCTCGGTACGGGTCCGTCGCTATGCGTCAGTCCGATGTACCGACGCACGTTGTGAAATTTGTGCACGACGTCGGCAGCGGATGCAGTTATTCAACGCATCTGCTGCCCATTCTGAAGTCCGGGGAGAAGGGGGTGGAGTTTCAGTGGCGCATGTGCAGTAGAAAATGGCGGATGCGACAGACAAAAAAAACACTCACTTGAACGTTTTTTTGTGCCTACGCTCCGCCAAAACACGATGGATCCATTGCACAATAATACAAGTCTATGGGTTAAAAACGCATCCTGTGAGCACATTTGCAGGATCCGTTTTTTTCTGCCGGATCCGTTTTTTTCTCATAGAATTGTATTGGCGCCGTATTGCGCCTGATGACCACACGTTTCATCCGTTTTTTGCTGGATCCGTCAAAAAAGCTGTTTCCGCCGGACGGAAAACACATACAGAGAAACGTTTTTTCTGTCCAGCGAAAAAATGCACAGCGATGGATCCGGCAAAAAACTAACGAAACTGAGATGTGAAATGATGAATCTGGCCTCCAAATCCGTTTTTTCATGCATGTTTCCATTCAAATCATGCACATTTTCCGTTTATTAATTTATTTCCAAAAACTGCATCAAAAACCTCACCAAAAAGTGCATCAAAACCTGCATCAAAAACTGCACCAAAAACTGCATAAAAAAACACATCAAAAACTGCATCAAAACCTGCATCAAAAACTGCACCAAAAACTGCATAAAAAACGCATCAAAAACTGCATCAAAACCTGCATCAAAAACCGCACCAAAAGCCAGCATCAAAAACCTCACCGAAAACTGCATCAAAACTGCACCAAAAACTGCATCAAAAACAGCATCAAAAACCGCACCAAAAAACTGCACCAAAAACTGCATCAAAACCTGCATTAAAAAATTGTGCAGTTTTGATGCAGTTTTTGGTGCGGTTTTTACACGATTTTTGATGCGATTCTTGATGCAGTTTTTGGTGCAGCTTTGATCCAGTTTTTGGTGCAATTTTTGATGCTGGTTTTTGGTGTGGTATTAGATGTAGTTTTTGGTGCAGTTTTGATGCAGGTTTTGGTGCAGTTTTTGGTGCAGTTTTGATGCAGGTTTTTAGTGTGGTTTTTGATGCGTTTTTTGATGTTTTGGTGCAGTTTTTGGTGCAGTTTTTGATGCAGGTTTTGGTGCAGTTTTTGATGCAGGTTTTTGGTGTGGTTTTTGATGCGTTTTTTTATTCTGTTTTTGGTGCAGTTTTTGATGCGTTTTTATGCTGTTTTTGGTGCAGTTTTTGATGCAGGTTTTTTGTGCAGTTTTTGGTGCAGTTTTTGATTCAGGTTTTTGGTGTGGTTTTTGATACGGCTTTTGATGCAGTTTTTGGTGCAGTTTTTGATGCAGGTTTTTGGTGTGGTTTTGATGGTTTTTTATGTAGTTTTTGGTGCAGGTTTTGGTGCATGTTTTTGGTGTGGTTTTTGATGCTTTTTGATGCTGTTTTTGAAAAAAATGGATCCAGCGGAAAAAAAAACGGATTTGGGGGAAAAAACAGATCCTCCGGAAAAAAGCAGATCCTGTGAAAAATACAAGATGTGGTGGGAAAAACAGATCCGGTGGAAAAAAACGGACCCGGCAGAAAAAAAAGGATCCGGTGGAAAAAAACGGATCTGGCGGAAAAAACGGATCCGGTGGAAAAAAAAGATTTGACGGAAAAAAACGGATCCAGTGGAAAAAAACGGATTCTGCGGAAAAAAGCTGATTCATTGGAAAAAATGGATCCTTTTGTTTCCCCTTTTCCCCACCCCTCGCAGTTCCAACCTGTGATCGCTGACGTACTTAGCCCTTGTCATCAACCCCAGTGCGCATGCTCCATCTCTGTTCCATCTTTGCTCCTTTCTGCCGCGCTCCGTCTGTCCAGAGGCTATACTGCGCACGCGCAGTGTCCGCATCCCACCTCTGAGTTCCGGGAGGCGCCGACCCACGTGACCGCAGTGCGTTCCACTGCGTGTCACGGTGCGCAATCCCGGAAGTCCCCTTAGCAAGGTGGGACGGCGCTTCAGCGCGCGCAGCCCCAATGCTTCCTGTGACACCCCCGGAACCGGCATCACACCGCGTCTTCTACTTAAAGATTCTCTATACCTTCCTAACTTGTCCTTGCCCCCACTGGAAGAAGCTACGGCGAAACAGCGCTTGTCGGGCGCCGGGGATCCGCACCTGCTCTCCACCATTTGCGGTAGGCAGGCACCTTTGCATTTCCATCTATACCCCAGGTAATTGATCTACTTCGCCATTTTGCAGGATTATCTCCTTCTCTCGTTCTGTTAGGAACTTTTCCCTGTCTGACATTTATAGGGAGTCACTTTCCAGTTTGTTAGCAATCAGCACTGCTGGATATAATTACAGACTTGCCGTGTCAGTAAATATCTTTTCATAGGATAATCCTCAATACACGGATTTATTTCCTAGGGGACATTTATATTAATATTGTGTGCCTTTCTCTGCCGCTTTGTACATATATGATTGTATCACCATAAAACTACATCACATGTGATACTCGGGGTTCTAATGTACTATACTTAGACCCCTGGTGGTATGCTGCAGGTTCGTCTCCCCTTACTTTTGTCTGGTGGTTTAACCCCCCCCCCTTGTTTGTTTTCATTTACCCCACAGTTTCATGTACAGTGTTGTACTGTTTTAACTATTGTTAATAAATATTATACCTTTTAATATCATCCCCTTTTCTTCACTTCTTTTTTCCTTTGTGATATTTCTCACAAATGAATATGTTAGTTAATGCCAAAAGTGAGACTAGGGACTATTTTTTTTACAGCGGCGGAGGAATACAGTGCGGAAGGATACCTTCCTCCCATCATTGTGTTCCTGGAGCCCCTAGAGAGCAGCTGATGCTGCCGTTCTCCACGGGAGATCGTCGTGAGACACTCGTGGATTTCTGCGGACAGGGAGTATATTGGTTGTTTGTTATTTTAATCTTTTTTACAAATGACACTGGCTTCGGGGATCAAAGTGACAAGTAATGGTGAGTATGAACTCTATGTTTAATGTACTGTATGTCTGTATGCATGTATTGTATGTAATGTATGAATGTTTTGTATGTAGTATGTATGTAGTATGTACATAGTATTTTTTTTTTACATTCAACACATTAGCCGGATCACTGTTGCAGGCATCGTCCGATGGGACTTGTAGATGCCTGCACAGACCCCCGGCAGCCCGCAGAGAGCTCTGGCAAGCCCGCGCAGAGCCCCCACTCAGAGCCCCGGCAAGCCCGCACAGAGCCCCCGCAAGCCGCACAGAGCCCTGTGCAAGCCACACAGAGCCCCGGCAAGCCAGCACAGAGAACAGAGCCCCCGCAAGCCACACAGAGCCCCAGCAAGCCCGCACAGAGCCCCTGCAAGCTGCACAGAGCCCCAGCAAGCCCGCATAGAGCCTCGGCACACTGCACAGAGCCCCGGCAAGCCCGCACACAGCCCCGGCAAGCCCACACAGAGCCCAGGCAAGCCCACACAGAGCCCCTGCAAGCCGCACAGAGCCCCGGCAAGCCCACACAGAGCCCCGGTAAGCCCGCACAGATCCCAGGCGGGCCACACAGAGCCCCGAGATGCCTATACAGATCCCCGGCAGGCTCGCACACACCCCACCCACACACACAGAGACGCACAGTGTCTGCCCATGCACCGCCCACACTCTTCCCCCTCTGGAACATGATGTAGAAGGACAGAAAGGGCGTATTTACATTCCGATATTTGTGTCCCATTGACTTGCATTGGTATCAGGTATCAGTTTTGGTAATATCCGATATTTTTTGGATATCGGCCGATCCAATCCGATACCGAATCGCTCAACACTAGCAGTAACCAAATGAGGAGTACAGACACAAATGTGTCTTGTCTATAGTCAAGCATGGTGGCTGGAGTGTCATGGTTTTGGGTTGCATGAGTGCTGTCAGCTATGGGGAGCTACACTTCATTGAGGGAAACATGAATTCCAACATGTACTGTGATATACTGAAGCAGAGCATGATCCTCTTTCTTCAGAAACTGGGCCGTAGGGCAGTATTCCAAAATGATAACAACCCCAAACACACATCCTAGCTGATCACTGCCTTTCCTAAACAAACTGAGTGTATAGGTGCTGGACTGACCAAGGATGTCTCCAGACCTGAATTCTATTGAGCATCTGTGGGACATCCTGAAATGGAAGGTGAGGAGCACAATGTCTTTAATATCCACAAGCCCGTCATAGAGGAGTGGAAGAGAATTCCAAAGGCAACCTGTGAAGCTCCGGTGAACTCCATGCCCAAGAGAGTTAAACCAGTGATTGAAAATAACGGTGGCCACACAAAATATTGACACTTTGGGCGCAATGTGACTATTTGCACTTAGGGGTGTGTTCACTTTTGTTGCCAGCTGTTTAGAGATTAATGGCTGTGTGCTGAGTAGTGTTGAGCATTCCGATACCGCAAGTATCGGGTATCGGCCGATACTTGCGGTATCGGAATTCCGATACCGAGATCCGATACTTTTGTGGTATCGGGTATCGGTATCGGATCAATAGGGATGTGTAAAATAAAGAATTAAAATAAAAAATATTGATATGCTCACCTCTCCGGCGGCCCCTGGACATCACGCTGGTAACCGGCCGGCTTCTTTGTTTAAAATGAGCGCGTTAAGGACCTGCGAATGACGTCGCGGCTTCTGATTGGTCGCGTGCCGCTCATGTGACCGCCACGCGACCAATCAGAAGCCGCGACGTCATGCTCATTCACTAAACTCATTCTAGGAATTTAGGTCCTGCGAATGACGTCACGGCTTCTGATTGGTCGCGTGGCAGTCACATGAGCAGCACGCGACCAATCAGAAGCCACGACGTCATTCGCAGGTCCTTAACGCGCTCATTTTAAACAAAGAAGCCGGCCGGTTACCAGCGTGATGTCCAGGGGCCGCCGGAGAGGTGAGCATATCAATATTTTTTATTTTAATTCTTTATTTTACACCTCACTATGGATCCCAGGGCCTGAAGGAGAGTTTCCTCTCCTTCAGACCCTGGGAACCATCAGGATACATTCCGATACTTGATGTCCCATTGACTTGTATTGGTATCGGATATCGGTATCGGCGATATCCGATATTTTTCAAGTATCGGACGGTATCGCTCAACACTAGTGCTGAGTTATTTAGAGGGCACACCAAATTGACACTGTTATACAAGCTGTACCCTGATTACTTTACATTGTATCAAAGTTTCATATCTTCAGTGTTGTCCCATGAAAGGATATGATATTCGCAAAAATGTGAGGTGTGTGCTCACTTTTGTTATACAGTGTGTATATAATATTATATATATATACATATATATATATATATATGTATATATATATATATATATATAAATAAAAAAAGGAAAACAGCACAAAAAACTCAAAAAAAGTGGACTTTATTGCCCAAACGGCGTTATTGCCACGCCGTTTGGGCAATAAAGTCCACTTTTTTTGAGTTTTTTGTGCTGTTTTCCTTTTTTTTTTCTATTTTGAAAGCCATTTGAATATTGGCTGGGGAAGCTTTGCATGACTCTAAGGTAGTATCTGATGCTGATCCAATTTTTTTTCTTTTTATATATATATATATACAGTGGGGCAAAAAAGTATTTAGTCAGTCAGCAATAGTGCAAGTTCCACCACTTAAAAAGATGAGAGGCGTCTGTAATTTACATCATAGGTAGACCTCAACTATGGGAGACAAACTGAGAAAAAAAAATCCAGAAAATCACATTGTCTGTTTTTTTATCATTTTATTTGCATATTATGGTGGAAAATAAGTATTTGGTCAGAAACAAAATTTAATCTCAATACTTTGTAATATATCCTTTGTTGGCAATGACAGAGGTCAAACGTTTTCTGTAAGTCTTCACAAGGTTGCCACACACTGTTGTTGGTATGTTGGCCCATTCCTCCATGCAGATCTCCTCTAGAGCAGTGATGTTTTTAGCTTTTCGCTTGGCAACACGGGCTTTCAACTCCCTCCAAAGGTTTTCTATAGGGTTGAGTTCTGGAGACTGGCTAGGCCACTCCAGGACCTTGAAATGCTTCTTACGAAGCCACTCCTTCGTTGCCCTGGCGGTGTGCTTTGGATCATTGTCATGTTGAAAGACCCAGCCATGTTTCATCTTCAATGCCCTTGCTGATGGAAGGAGGTTTGCACTCAAAATCTCACTATACATGGCCCCATTCATTCTTTCATGTACCCGGATCAGTCGTCCTGGCCCCTTTGCAGAGAAACAGCCCCAAAGCATGATGTTTCCACCACCATGCTTTACAGTAGGTATGGTGTTTGATGGATGCAACTCAGTATTCTTTTTCCTCCAAACATGACAAGTTGTGTTTCTACCAAACAGTTCCAGTTTGGTTTCATCAGACCATAGGACATTCTCCCAAAACTCCTCTGGATCATCCAAATTCTCTCTAGTAAACTTCACACGGGCCCGGACATGTACTGGCTTAAGCAGTGGGACATGTCTGGCACTGCAGGATCTGAGTCCATGGTGGCGTAGTGTGTTACTTATGGTAGGCCTTGTTACATTGGTCCCAGCTCTCTGCAGTTCATTCACTAGGTCCCCCCGCGTGGTTCTGGGATTTTTGCTCACCGTTCTTGTGATCATTCTGACCCCACGGGGTGGGATTTTGCGTGGAGCCCCAGATCGAGGGAGATTATCAGTGGTCTTCCATTTTCTAATTATTGCTCCCACTGTTGATTTCTTCACTCCAAGCTGGTTGGCTATTGCAGATTCAGTCTTCCCCTCCTGGTGCAGGGCTACAATTTTGTTTCTGGTCTCCTTTGACAGCTCTTTGGTCTTCACCATAGTGGAGTTTGGAGTCAGACTGTTTGAGGGTGTGCACAGGTGTCTTTTTATACTGATAACAAGTTTAAACAGGTGCCATTACTACAGGTAATGAGTGGAGGAAAGAGGAGACTCTTAATGAAGAAGTTACAGGTCTGTGAGAGCCAGAAATCTTGATTGTTTGTTTCTGACCAAATACTTATTTTCCACCATAATATGCAAATAAAATGATAAAAAAACAGACAATGTGATTTTCTGGATTTTTTTTTCTCAGTTTGTCTCCCATAGTTGAGGTCTACCTATGATGTAAATTACAGACGCCTCTCATCTTTTAAGTGGTGGAACTTGCACTATTGCTGACTGACTAAATACTTTTTTGCCCCACTGTATATATATATATATATATATATATATATATATACCATGTTAGTAAGGTATGCCCGATTCAGGCTATTACAATTCAATTGAATTTGTATGTATGTTAATTCAATAAAACAGCAGAATGTTCATGATTTGCTTCAAGTCAAAAGATCAAGCACCAAAGCTTACATTTACATGAAATTTTAGGTGTGCTTAGAAAAAGTCTGGAAAAGGTTTCTGTGTAAATAGAGTATACTTTAAAATAATTCTTCTCTATTTAGGAAGTGTAAAAGACATAGAAATAAAAAATCTTTGCATCCTACTGTGTTGACCTTCACTGTAGGCAGGAAGAATGTGCTTAAAAATTATCAAGCAATTTCATGCCTTAATTTCAGTTTTTCAGATTGTGCCGCAGGCCACTATAATTGGAGTTAGTCCAAGATTCAGTCTTGTACCAAATGAGCATCTGAAACTCATGCCTGACAATATTTCTTTCCTTAGTTGAGCTTGTTCTTAGATGTTTTATGTAATATTGCCTGCTGTTTTATGGATTCAATCAAAAATGTAAAAATTGCTTGCTCAGTATTAATATTTTAAACTATGAAAAAAGCATTAATGGAACATGTATATGGCCTACCCTTAGCTCCATTTACTAGTACCTCACAGTATGTATATTGTGCTGCAGTCATTGTCAAGGTGAGTAGCATGTATGAAAATGTATGAAAATGGCATACTAGAATAAAAGAAGGGCAGCTAAGCAAATGAAATGAAAAAGTACTGTTAATTCAACACTGGTCACAGATAGGTTGCGACATTGCTCTATTCATTGAATGAGAACTAAGAAATTGTAGAGCTTTCCTGCTGGGTGACAGCTCACTGCTATAGGCCGGTTTCACACGTCCAGATAATTCCGGTACCGGAAAAAATCGGTACCGGAATTATCCGTGTCCGTGTGCCCCTACGTTTCTGTGGCACATCAGTGTGGCACACGAGCGGCACACGTGTGCCGCCCGTGTGCCCACTGGGTACCACACACACCATGCTGGGTACCACACGTACCAGCATCTGGTGCTGAAGCTGCGATTCATATCTTCCCTGCAGCAGCGTTTGCTGCAGAGAAGATATGAATAATAGTGTTCAAAATAAAGATCTATGTGCCCCCCGCTCTCCCACCCCCTGCGCGCCCCCCCCCCCCCGCTGTTCTGAAAATACTCACCCAGCTCCCTCGTTGGCTGTCGCTGCTTCCTGTTCTGGCCGCATCTTCTCCTGTATGCGGTCACGTGGGGCCGACGATTACAGTAATGAATATGCGGCTCCACCCCTATGTGAAAGGCAAAGGGGTCTTCAGGGATCTCAACCGTGAGTCTATCCTGATTACATGAGAGACAGAAAGGTTTGAAGCATCAACTCATACAAGATCGTGGTATGCTAATGAACTTTGACTATTCCGGTGAGGCATTCAATCACTGATACTACAGTAGGATCAGAAGCTGCAGTAACGTCCTCTGGATTTAACTTAGAGTCCCTGCACTGACTGTATCTTAACAGTTTGTGCTTTCCCCACCATCTCTCCTCCCCTGTCAAAGCTCTGCTAACAACAAACAACAAAGCAAAGGAGTGCAAAATGTGAGTACTCCATCAGTGTGGGGGCTGTCAATTACATTTAGAAGGTGTCACTGCAGTTTCTGAACCCTGTCTAGACTTATTAGTAAATGTTTCACCAGACTAGTCCTGGTTCATTAGCAATTCCCTAAAACAATACACTCATTACTGGAATACATGAATAAAGCTTTTTCTAAGCATTAGAGGACCTGACAGGTTCCCTTTAATACTATTATTAATTTTGATTGTTCTTCATGTTACTTGTACCTATTGTTCTTATCATGGGCCACATTGAATTGCTGTGTAACAATGCGTTCAGATGTATTGTTCACTTATATGTTTTGCTATTATTTATTTTGTTTTAATCTTTTGTTTCATTTCCTTATTTGTTGATGTATTGCCATAATTGATAAATGATTTATTTAGGCTCTGCTCACCCTTGCTTATTGACTTCTATTATGACATAAGAGATGGTAGATGTATTCTTTGCATGTGGAAATCAATGGGTTCATCAGATTTATTTTGTCTATTGGCACATTAGCATGGACTTCATAAGTTGTTCGCTCTGTATACACTGACTATAAATCTAAGAGATGCTGTAAATTGAGCAAAAGCTTCACATTGGCCCTTATTCCCAGTTTAGTTTATAAGCCAAATACAACTAGATAGCTAAAATCAGCTAAACATTATTAGCACAAATGCAGTACCTTCCCTGGATCAGAATTAATATCTCATTATGTAATGTTTAGATGTAGTGATCAAATGCTTTTAGCAGTGATATATATTAATTAATTCATATTCTACCATTTTGAAATCATCACTCAACTGCAAAATTCTGATAATTTTTGATGTAAGATGGACTAGGGACTTGCTAATTGCATTAATTAGTGTATTGCAATTGATTATTATTTGCCAGACATATTGTAGCTACTTTTAATTTGGGTTGCATAAAGCTTTATCAATTTGAGACTAGAGATTACTGGTATATATCAATATTTATTTTTTTAAAGTGAAGCTTATTGAGAATTATACCATCCGTTTCACAGGAGAAAAAGGTTTATTGTATTTTTAATACTGAAATGATCAGATAAAAACTTTTACTTGGCGACCTGTTGGGTAAAAAGCGTAATGCTAATCAAAAATTTATGGAGTAGTATTGAGTTATTACAATCCAATTAAGCCAAATCATAACCATTTGCGGAATTTCTCTCTTTACACAGTTTCAAAGACAGAAAATAGTTTTATGAAAACATATATTTAGTTATTTTGCAGCACAATGTACAATGAGTGACTTGCTATGCAAAAACATGGAAAAACTAATTTTCCTAATAAGTCAATAAAAAGTGTTCAACTTACATAAGTGCATAATTTCAACAACATTATAATTAAATTTTGCAACGTATTACATCAGACTACCTTAAATGACAACAGCAATTAGAATAAAGTGTATAATATTCCATTTATAAAGGCATAACCAAAAGTGAGTAAAACAAATAAAATGTGTTTAGTAGACAATTTCAGTAATCAGTGCTGAATATTATCGCAATAGTTGGTTTCCTGAACAACTAAATGGACAATCTTTCACTTTGCTTTTAGTACAGAATAAAGTGTAGGGTTTTCTTAAAAAACTTGTCACAAGATATATACAGCCTAATGAAAAAACAGTAATCCATCAAGGCAATTTATGAGTTACTGCTTTGTTCTATTCCTGTCCTTTCAAAGTAACAGCCATTTTATTTTTAAGATTAAATTCCGCTATAAAATGGAAGGAACTTTTAATAATGAAAGCACAACTTTTCCCTGCTTAACAAAATACTTTCAATTTTATAGCCCACAATGATACATTTTTGACCATACAACTGAAACAAATGACGTCACTCATAACATTACCATTAAATAATTCTAATTAAGATTGCTGTATGGATGTCGTTGTTGAAAATAGAGACGACACTGGGATCTACTCAGAATAGTACATTGCAGATCTCATCTTATGTCAGATCTATATGTGTGTATTCAAATTTGTTCCAGGTCAATTATTGCTGAAATGGGGAAAAAAATAAAATTTGGGGCTAATTATGGAGCACTATTAAATTATCCCAAAGCAACTAGACAGTATGCCTAAAATTCTTACCTGGTCTGTACAGGAGCAGCTCATCTTGTCACAAAAAAGTATAGAAAAAGACATTTGCCAGTGTAATGCCCATGCTTATTGCCTGTATCTCCCAGCTAGTCACATACTTCTCATATCGCCAGAGTGTAAGGCACATTATATTTTGTATGTGTTTGTATGCAGCAATGACCCAAAAAGACCATTGTTGAAAATGTTGTAACCTAAGGCCATTGTTAGTTGAAGTATTGCTATACAGATATACAATATAAAGCTGGCCGTTAGCTAGCTGTCGGCCAAACTATTGTTCAGCTGAAAGCTGTCTCTTCTGACTTCTCCACACACAGGAGCATTGTTTAGGTAAAATGTTTATTTGTTCTATATCAGAGATTCACTATCAGAATCACCTGGTGGCAACTACGTATCCATCGAATCTTTTCAAATTTGCATGTGCACCAATTACCTACCTTAACATAATCACAGACTTATTAATGTCCTAATTACCTCAACACTTCGAATTAGGGAAAAACATAGTAACTGGTGGTAACCAATATCCCAATTAAAAATACACTGCAGTAAGAGACTTTTTAGGCTACTTAAATTGCCAAATAGGTCGAAAAATTATCCCTTAGCTTTAGAAAAATGTGAAAAAATGCAAAAATATCCACAATAGTTAAGATTTTCAACAAAGCACAGGAAGTCGATAACAATATTCAAGAAACTGCAAATGTGAAAATGAATTAAATGCTGGAAATATAACCCAGAGATGATTATATTATGCACTACAAACAGCAACAATAATCACACTGCTGAGACAACTGGTGCAACTGGCACCTAATTGACCACCGGCATAGACTGTTAAAAAGTCTGGTTGCCCTTAAGAGCCTTCCATCAGTGACTACAAGTAGAAAAAAATAAAAGCCCAGGAGAAATCCTGTGTCATATTAAAGATATAGTATTAAAAATGTAGGTATTTAAACCTTCTGACGAGCGTACAATAAACACATGGCAAGACACCAGGGCACATCGGATAGTGATGTCCCTGGTAATTAAAGGAAAGCAAACTGGTATGTGCAGGGTTGCCAACCATTCAGAAACTCCTGGACAGTCCATAAAAATAGGGCACTTTTTCCCTGTCTGTAAAAAAAATGTGATGCATCTGTAGGAGTGGTAGAGCTCCTTGACACTCTAAAGGGTTAAATGTATTTGATATTTATGTTTGTTATAAAAGGATCACACTAACTAGGGCTGCAATTAGCTTAAACAGGGTTAACTGTACTTTCTGACCCAGCTTGGAAGAGACAACTGAGAGTTATTGTCAAGTGCAAGAAGTAACAGAGTCAGTGAGTGCTGAGCAGTGAGAATTAACAGGCTCAGAACTGGGGTTGCTAGTGACTAGCATGAGCCCAGAACTTTGGGGCAGTTGATTGGCAGAGAACCCCTCTACACGAGTCCCCTTTTCCCACCTGGGAAACCTCGAGATAGATGTCAGGGCCAGGGGGCATACTTTTTTTGTGAAGCTGCAGGAGAAATTAGACTCAGTGAGAAGTGGAGTGAGATGGAATCAAGATATACTGCTAGAAAAGAAGATCCCCTAGAACTAGAAGAGATAGTAGCAGGGATATACTACCTACACTGAGAAACAGGGCTGAAGTTGTATCCGGTACCTGTGGGAAAGATGACAACCCATTAGGCCTCTTCGGCATCTTTGGCACCCATTAGGCATCATACATTTGGTATAGTCAGCAGGATGAGAGTGCCTCACACAAAGAAAGCGGGGAAGAAATGGCTCATGGTGCAGATGGAAGAGCGCTGGAATACATGAGGCCCAAGATGGCAGCCCAAAGCATGGATTCCAAGATGGTGACGGCGGCAGTGAAAAGAAGAAGAAACACCTCTTATTAAGGACAGCACATGAGGGCACGAAAAGGTGTTCAACCTCCACGAGTGAAGGATGGGCCCATTGGCCAGAGATAAGCCCGGAATGGGGGGTACGCTCTGGAGGATGGCATGGCGTAGTGTGAGGAGCGCCCACTTAGTGGAAGATTGCGATGGAATGGGGCGTGGATGAAGGCAAAGCCGCTAAGAGTGAAGTGTGAAGTGGCAGTCGAGTCAGAAGTTCGGCCTAAGAAAAGGAGGAGCCTTGCGCACCGGAAATGCATGACTGGGAAGCAGGGAGGTTAGGATCCAGTGAAATTGGCACAAAGTGGACAAGATTGTCAAATGGACACGAGATGAGAAAGAGGTTCCAGAAATGATCACCCCAGGGTTGCAGCAGGGACTTACGATATGACAGGCAAGGCCCAGGGGTCGGTGCCATCTTCAGAAATGATGATTAAGTGGTTGACCACGCCACAGCCAGACACGGGTCTCTTGCTACATGAACTGAGAGTGCTCTGCTGGAGCCAAGTAAGTGAAGTCTCCTTCAACCAGAGAGGTCCTTGAAATGGGTATAAGAATACCTGGGCCCAAGAGAGAGGGGCCGAAGGTAAAACTGGCTTGCCGGAAAGCGCCATACATAAATTGTGGGAACATAGATTGGGATATTCTTTTACCCGGCGACTGATAGCCCCTGTGAATATCGCCTGCTGTGTCAAATGATGCAGTCACCAGAAATGGACTTGCAGGCCCACCAGAACTGGATGGATCACTACCTGAGAGGGTGGCTGGGGGTCCAACAGTGCCCAAGGGGGTTATAAAACAAGCCTAAACACGAGATAGGTCACCAGTTTTGACTTCCCAAATTGATTAAAATTCCTGGAGGAGTGGACAGGGCATGAAGTGAACATGAGCTGCGACTTGGTCATACCTAACTGCCTGTCTTATAGACTCCATAATCTACTCCCAAGCGAGGTGGCAGAATTTGTGAAGTGTGAAGCGGGATAAGAATGGTACATGGCAGCCATCGTGCATCCCTACGCTTACTGTAAAAGGACATGGGAGGTCCTTGAGCGAAGGGCTCAGAGACAGGCCTTCTAAGGAGGAGCGGAACAGTCCCTGCAGAAATGGTACATGTGCCCAGGGCTGAGCATCCTTATGGGGAGAAGATAACCAATGAAAGGTTTCCTGAAGAGCTGGGGGATTCTGATTGAAACCCCTCAAAAGGCCTCCGACCGGCTGATTCTTTCAATGAGGAATAACCATCTAGTGTGCCGGACCAGCAGGCTGGGAATGTGAGCCTCACGATACCAAGACTCGGCGAAGACAACTGGGCTGTATCAGGTAAGGTGGTCCAAAGGTTTAGGGTCACCAGCTATGGACTTGCAGGCCCACCAGAACTGGATGGATCAGTACCTGAGGGGGTGGCTGGGGTCCAACAGTGCCCAAGGGGGTTATCAAACAAGCCTAAACACTAGATAGGTCACCAGTTTTGACTTCCCAAATTGATTAAAGTTCCTGGAGGAGTGGACAGGGCATGAAATGAACGTGAGCTGCGACTTGGTCATACGTAACTACCTGTTTTATAGACTCCATAATCTACGCCCAAGCGAGGTGGCAGAATTTGTGAAGTGTGAAGCGGGATAAGAATGGTACATGGCAGCCATCGTGCATCCCTATGCTTAAAAGGACATGGGAGGTCCTTGAGCGAAGGGCTCAGAGACAGGCCTTCTAAGGAGGAGCGGAACAGTCCCTGCAGAAATGGTGCATGTGCCCAGGGCTGAGCATCCTTATGGGGAGAAGATAACCAATGAAAGGTTTCCTGAAGAGCTGGGGGATTCTGATTGAAACCCCTCAAAAGGCCACCGACCGGCTTATTCTTTCAATGAGGAATAACCATCTAGTGTGCTGGACCAGCAGGCTGGGAATGTGAGCCTCACGATACCAAGACTCGGCGAAGACAACTGGGCTGTATCAGGTAAGGTGGTCCAAAGGTTTAGGGTCACCAGCTATGGCCCTATTCAGGTGGGCTGTGGGAGTGTGACAACAGGGGAGGAGGACCCTGGCCCAGTTAAATTTCCCAATCAGCCTTGGAGATGGAGGATGCCACCAGTCTCTACTGCCTGGCTATCTTCATGGAGGAGAGAAGGAAGTCCTGGGCAAGGCCTTGAAGAGAGAAGAAGTTTGAGGTTCAATGTCCATTCTTTCTTAATCACTAAGAGTTGTAGTTCTGTAGTACTGCTGATTTTGCCCAGAGAAAGTTTTTAAGGACTTTTGCCTGTTTTCCTTTGGGGCCAAAAAGTCTTGAACCAGCTGAGTTCCTTAACACCATTGTTTGTTTTCCTTTTTATTGCACCTATTATGCCTATTCTGCTGAAATAGCAGACACTGGTACTCTCTGAGGGTTTTGGGATCCTCAGCAACAGAGACTGTACGTTCCTGGCCTGTGTTTCAATGAAAGACTACTGCTGTGTTGGCCTACGCACCCTATTGATAAAATGGACATGGGCACTTTGTTTCCAGGGTTCTTAGCAAGAAGTATCAGTGCTACTAAGAATTTTATGAATACAGACTGCCACGCTTGCCATTCCGAGGTCCTTTACCGAGAAGGGCCGGATCTACACAAATAAGAAGACGTTGGAATCAGCCTGCAGTCTGATGTTCTATAATGTTTAGTAGAGTTTTATAATGCCTATTTTTCTTCATTTTTATCTGTCACAATATCTGCTACCAAATTTCTGATTTGAATTTCTCTGGATTTGTGAATTTCAGGACATTTGACTCAAAGTTGTTTAGAAGCAGTATAAATGATCAACTCAATTCCCTGCGGAAAAAATAAAGTTTAGAATATTGAATTCTAACCACCCGATCCTTATTTCACTGTCATATTCTGTTTGACCAACTTTTTTTGAATATTTATTGGTGTTTTAACACATTCATAGTGTTCTATTATAAAGTTGTAAACCAAAAGGAAGCTTTATTTTGACTTTTGGATAGGTTTGAATCTCATTTGGCAGTATACTTTTTAATGTTTAGCACAACTGATGTATATTTTGGGGCTATTCAAAAAAGAAACATACCTCCTTTTAGAGACTACAGAGCCACATGGAAGTGTCATATTGTGGCATACACTACCTATATAGAATCATAGAGACTAACAGTGCAGACAATCAGACGTCTTGCACACAACCTTGCTGAGCAAAAGAGGTCTTGATGGACGATTTTCTCTAATGACAGTGTTTCCCAGCATTTTCTATACACTTTGAAAAAAATGAAAGTGCACTTAAGTATTGCTCCTACAAGCTACCTGTGAATGAATCCCATATAACTACAGTATGTATTTGCCTGAATTAAGTTTTTTTTCACTGCATGGTCTTTAATTTTTTTATGTATTATGTCAATAGTGTAATCCACAAAACTAAATAACCTTTTTAGAAACAAAAAATGAAGATAGATGTTGTCTTTGCTACTTTTGAGGGTAGAGAAAAATAATTACATATTTTACTTTGAATGTTTAACAGTCAATTAAGCAACTACAGTTATTGTGATGTTTGTCAGACACTATTATGGTTTTGGGAAAGACATGTCCACTATTTTTTCTTTACCTGTCAACCCATATCTCCATTTAAAAAAAAAGACTGATCATGTTGCCTTCCTATTTATGTGTGCAGTGATGCGAGTCTGTGTGTCTTTAAAACAAAGCAACTGTTACATGCATTGTTTTAACTGTGAATAATAACAAATATCAAAAAGTAATTGTTCAATCTATTCTTTCATATGCATGCACAGGAGAATACAGACAAAGAGAATTAAATGTAAATTGTCCTACTATTCATGAGTGTCTGACAGATGCCAGGCTGGGACATATCTGTTTATATTTGCTGGGAACTGATAACCCTTATCATAGAGAGGCAATGCATATCTTGCTCCTGTGATAAACTCAGAGGCTTCAGGCCACAGTGATACAATAAAAGAGCACATTTTTGTTCCAGAGATTTTGTAATTCTACTGTCAAAAATAATGAAATTTAAGTGCCTCTGCGAAAAGTACTAAGCTTCTCAAATGCAATTTTGTATTATTTTAAGACACAATAAAAAACATAATCTGAAATTTGAGCAAAACTATGAAGGACAAGTTAAGGATACAGTGTATGAATGGTAGTTTCCTAACGATTATATTCTTGGGGCACACAGATTAGCCAAAAGATTAGAATTTATTGGCTTATCAAAAAGACATGTTGGGGAAATCATAAGTTGAAACTTCCGCCTATACTAAAAAATATGGTCCTTGAGTATTGTTACATTGCATATGTATTCAAAATGTTACAGTACATATTTCTATATGTGTATTATATAAAAATATATATGTAGTATATTTTTTCATAAATGGCTAATTATTTGAAATGTGTAAATTGCTGTGGGTTTAATCTAATATATAAAGCTGAATGTGTATATGTATGTGTGTATGTCCGGGATTGGCATCTGCACCGTCGAAGCTACAGCCACAAAATTTTGCACAGTCACACGTCTGGACCCTGAGAGCGTCATAGGCTATGTTGTGAGGTGAAATTTTAACCCCACGCTTTCCAATTCATTAAACAATTTTTCCCCTATCTACATAATGGGGAAAAAGTGAAAGGAAAAGTGATGGAGGCAAATTGACAGCTGCCAGATGTGAACAAGGGGGAATTAAAGAATGAGAGAGATGGCGCCAAAGAGTATATACCGTACAGTTGGTAAGGTGGGGCCCCGACATGGGATACTAACCACACACGGGGATATGAACACACACACACAAAATGCGCAACACATTACCACGTGCTTGAACACATATCACCCTCAGCACACATTTCACCACACATACACCAACCTCACCACATAAAAGTCGAAACACAAAAGTCGCCACTCAAAACTCGCCACATGCAAAACTAGGCTCACGCAAAATTCGCCAAACGTGCAACACTCACCTCATGGAAAACTCGCTACACGCAAAACTTGCACACGTGGAAAAATTTCCACATGCACAAAAGATGCAACACATGCAAAAGTTGCCTCACACAAAACTTGCACATACTCAAAACGCACCACACATAAAACTCGCCACGCGCAAAACTCGCCATGCGCAAAACTTGCTGCACACAACTTGCCACACTAACCTGTCACACAAAAAATTGCTACACGCATGTCACCACACAAAACTCATCTCACAAAAGTCGCTACATGCATGTCGCCACACGCAACTCAACACACACAACTTGACACATGAAACTCGCCCTAAAACACACACAGGTCTGGTATTATCCTTCAAAAATAAAAATCTGATTAATAAGCAGACAAACTGCAAGAGCAACAACTGTACCATATAGGAAATACGGCAGCTGTCAGTCACATGACCAGTCTAATATGTGTATGTGTGAGCGAATATATACTGCCAGGGGGGAGTGCTTCCTGTTGGCTGGGGATCTATCAGGCTGCCAATTTAGCTTACAAATACTGAGGTAAAATATTGAGCAAATAATGTGTGAACGCAGTCTAATACAGGAGGAGATGACATACAGATATATACTATATAGAGGGGAGATGACACATAGGTTTATACTATATACAGGAGAGATGACACACAGGTATATACTATATACAGGAGAAGATGACACACAGGAATATACTATATAGAGGAGGAGATGACACACAGGTATATACTATATACAGGAGGAGATGACACACACACATATATACTATATACAGGGGAGATGACACCCAGGTATATACTATATACAGGAGGAGATGACATACAGGTATATACTATATACAGGAGGAGATGACACACACATATATACTATATACAGGGGAGATGACACACAGGTATATACTATATACAGGAGAAGATGACACACTGGTATATACTATATACAGGGGAGATGACATACAGGTACCTACTATATACAGGGAAGATGACACAAAGTTATATACTATATACAGGAGGAGATGACACACAGGTATATACTATATACAGGGTAGATGACACACAGGTATATACTATATAGAGGAGGAGATGATACAGGTATATACTATATACAGGAGGAGATGACATACAGGTACATACTATGACAGATGTGAGGTCGAAATAACAAGTGTTAGTGGGGAATGAGAGGAGTGAGGGGGAATGAGAGGAGTGAGTGGGAAAATAAGAGTGAGGGGGATAATGAAAGGTGTAAGGGAGAAAATGAGATATGTGAGGGGAAAATGAGAGGCGTGATGGGAAAATAAGAGAAGTGATGTGCTATAACTAACCACTGATATTTACTATGCCCAGGCAACGCCGGGCTCTTCAGCCAGTTTAGTTCTATAATAAGAAAATAAAGTATATTTGTGATTAGGGAAGAGCGGACCTGTGGAAGTTCAGGTTCTGGTACCCAGCCCAAAATTTATTCCAAGGTTCGGTTTGAGTACCAGAACTGTACCTAAACTTGAACCAGAACTCGAACCCCATTGAAAACAATAGAGACCCGAACTTTGGATCTAAGAAATAGAAAAAATCTCTCTCTCTTCCCATTTAGCACCAGACACTAAAGATTCGATACCAATGTTGAACTTTTTAAGTTTAGGTTTGCTCATCTCTATTTGTGATTTATCTTAATACTGGTTTTGTTGATTTCATTGTTATTATTCACCTTGGTTTTATTCTGCAATCTTTAAGTGTGTTCCACCTGTACTCATTGCTAGAAGGCTAGTTGTTGTTGATGGGCCTTTTGTCTTAACCCCTTATTGACAGAGCCAAATTTTAAAAATCTGACCAGTGTCACTTTATGCAGTAATAACTCTGGAACGATTTGACAAATTCCAGTGATTTTGCGATTGTTTTTTCGTGACACATTATACTTTATGATAGTGGTAAATTTAGGTTGACATATTTTGTGTTTATAAAAAATATCAGAAATTTGCAAAAATGTAAAAAAATAAGCAATCTTCAAACTTTGAATGCTTATCCCTTTCATTCAGATAGTCATACCACAGAAATGCATTAATAAATAACATTTCCCACATGTCGGCTTTACATCAGCACAATTTGTAAAATGTTATTTTATTTTGTTAGCATTTTAGGAGGTTTAACAATGTAGCAGTTATTTTTTATTTTTTTCATGGACATTTGCAAAATTATTTTTTTAGGGACCTATACAGGTTTGAAGTGACTTTGGGGGTTCTATATATTGGAAACCCCCTAAAGTGATACAATTTTAAAAACAACACCTCCTGACATACTGAAAACGGCTGTCAGGTAGTTTGTTAACCCTTCAGGTGCTTTTCAGGAATTAATATAAAGTGGCATGATAGGAATTAAATAGTGTAATTTTGCCACTTAAATGTCGCTGACTTTTGAGCAGGTCACTATAGCCGGCACACTCTAAGGCCGCTATTTGCTCGTGACCACACTATCATGATCTCAAGATGCCGACAGGGATAAAGAGGAAGCCCCCACACTATTAACCATTTATATGATGTAGTCATTATTGATTGCAGCATCTAAGGAGTTAAACAGATATGGACGGGACAACACTCATCGTGGCTGATGCAGTAAGTTGTCAGCTATAGTGTACAGCCAACAGCTGCTGGATTGTTACCTGTATGGGGATGCTATTCTCTTAAATCTCAGGTCAGTTAAAAGACGTATTGATGGTTATTAAGGGTATTGTTAATGGGCCTATTGTTTTAACTTATTAATGGCTTAGGTTGAAACTTGAAGCTGGCAATACGCATTAGATAGCTGTCAGACAAAAGATTGTTTCACTGGCAACTATCTCTTCTAGCTTCCATATGCAAAGGAACTGTTGGCCTATCCTTCCAGCTGAGATCAGGGCTCTGTGGTGCCATATCAACACTTCCAGGACTTTTTGTTCTTATTGCCGCTAAACATAGTTCTTAATGACATTGGCTCTATGTTGGGAGTTATTGCCCAGCTGAAGAATAAATTTAGAGCTAATCAAATAACTGATGGTATTGCCTGATGAATAACTATCTGCCTGCATTTCTTAGCATTACATAGTAGCAAAGTAACATAGCTTTAAGGTTGAAGGAAGACTTTAAAGGGAACCTGTCACCCCGTTTTTTGAGATTGAGCTATAAATACTGTTAAATAGGGCCTGCGCTGTGCGTTACTATAGTGTATGTAGTGTACCCTGATTCCCCATGTATGCTGAGAAATACATTACCAAAGTCGCCGTTTTCGCCTGTCAATCAGGCTGGTCTGGTCAGGTGGGCGTGTTCACAGCGCTCTTTTCTTCCCCAGCTTTCCGTTGGTGGCGTAGTGGTGTGCGCATGTCCAGAGTTCCGACTTCCCTGCGCCCACGTGAAGACACAGCGCGCGATCTGCGCTGTAATCCCTTGCATCGGTGGGGGCGGCCATCTTCCTGGGGCCGCGCGTGCGCAGATGGAGTGCTCTGCAGCACGGGGCTTCAGGAAAATGGCCGCGGGATGCCGCGCGTGCGCATTAGAGATCGCGGCGGCCATTTTCCCAAAGCCGAGTTTGCATCTCGGATGTGTGGTGAGCACTTTGAACCCCCAAGTGCTTCACAGAAATTTATAACGTAGAAAATAAACAATCTTTTTTTTCTCAAGGGTAACATGAGAAATTGGACCACAATATTTATTGGGCAATTTATCCTGAGTATGCTGATACCCCATATGTGGGGGAGGACCACTGTTTGGGTGCATGGAAGAGCTCGGAAGGGAGGGAGTGCCACTTTGGAATGCAGACTGTTAGGAGTCGAGTTTCCTCTGCTGCACAGGGGGAATCTCGATCCGTCTCCGCTGCGGTCTCCCATTCTTCTCCAGCCGCAGTGGAGTCTGCTCAGCAGGGACGTCGATCTCAGTGTCTCGCTCAGTCTGACTCTGTGCGAAGAGTTACTGCTGCTTCTCCTGCTTCAGCCATTGAAGCCAGTGCTGGGCAGCGGCGAGTGGACGTTTCTGGATCTAAGTCCTGCTTTTCTCTGTCTGAGCATGCCCAGGGCAGGGTCACCCATTGGAGGTCGAGGGCCACATGTTCGGTTACATGCTCAGGTGCTGCAGTACATTCCATTGGTCCTTCTGGAAGGTCCTGAAAGGGCAAAACATGCTCAGATACTGCAGCACTTTCCATTGGTCCTTCTGGAAGGTCCTGAAAGGGCAAAAACTTCAGTAGCAGCTTTCTGTGCTGCAACTACATAAACTGTGCATGACCACACGGCCATGCGCTAGTATTGTCTTGATATTATGTGTGTGTGTAGATGGATGTATGTCGATGGATGAAAGCTCCTAAGTATCCCTCCCTAGAGTTGTTGACTGCTCGCGGATGATGGTAGCTATCTAGCGCCCGACTAACCATCTGCACGTAACACACATCACAGCGTCCTGTTGCTGTGTCCGCCAGTATGGCGCCGTGCGCTTCCTCTGCGCTTTCCTTACCCAAGCCTGGGTGGTTAGTTGCGTCCGTCAGTGCGGCACCGCACGCACTCTCGTGCCTATTGGTTTTATTTTCTAAGTTTCCTTACACACCCAGTTGCGGTGTTGTGCCAGCAAGTGTCTAATCGGACTTCAATCCTGTGTAGGGGTTGAGTTCGCTGACTTCTTGCTCGCGCTCTATGTGCGGTACTGCGCTCCTGTGATGCAACAGGATCGCTTCCTTCACGCAGGGTGAAGTTAACCCATGTGTGTATTCTTAGTACCGCCATATAGTCCGCCTTACTAGCAGCAGGGTCTTTTACCTGCACGGTGGACCTCGGACTGCGAACGCACCTAGTGTCATATCATCTATACTTGGTGCGTTCCGCCGGTCCTTAACATAATACTAGCGCCAAGGTCTGGCTAGTAAATGGCGGACGGTCAGCGTCTACAGCGGTACATCCAGCAGTTGGAGGGTAGGTTGGCGGCTCTAGAGCGTGCAACCTCAGCTGTGGACGTTACTGCTGTCGCTGTTCAGGCTGCTAGTGCAGCTGCAGCCAGTTTGTCCACTGCCACCCCTGCTCCGACCTTATCCCGTCTCCCGCTTCCAGACAAGTTTGCTGGTGACAGTAAGCTATGTCGGGGATTCGTGAGCCAGTGCTCCATACATCTCGAGCTGCTGGCTGCACGTTTTCCTACGGAACGGGCGAAAGTGGGATTCATTTTATCTCTTTTGTCGGGCAGGGCGTTGGAGTGGGCAACGCCGCATTGGGAACGTGGTGATCGTGTGGTACAGAGTGCTCCTATCTTCCTGGACGCTCTGAGGCAGGTCTTTTTGGGACCCCGTGTCACCCACGATACCGCGCTCCAATTGTTGGCAATTA
Source organism: Ranitomeya imitator (assembly GCF_032444005.1). Lineage (NCBI taxonomy): Eukaryota > Metazoa > Chordata > Amphibia > Anura > Dendrobatidae > Ranitomeya > Ranitomeya imitator. Next base: position 241,096,543 of record NC_091285.1, on the reverse strand, counting down.
CTCAGGCTTCGTCCATGGTCAGCCAGTTCGCCATCCTATTCCGGACTCTAGCTTCTGAGCTGGAATGGCCGGATAAAGTTCTTATTCCGGTGTTCTGGAAAGGACTGGCAGATCATGTAAAGGACGCCTTGGCCACCACGGAGATTCCCGCCACACTGGAGGAGCTTATTACTATTGCTAGCCGCATCGATCTCCGTTTTAACAAACGGAGGTTGGAGCGGACCCAGTGTAGGCAGAGGTTTCGGCTGGCTCCCACCTTTTGCCAAACCTCTAGAATCTCCTGTAATGGCGTCCGACTCCCATGAGGCCATGGAGGTTTCTCGAGCGGGACCTAGGTCTCAGACCGCTCGAGTACCTGTGGTGTGTAAAAATTGCCAGCAACCGGGACATTACGCTAATAAATGTCCACGGCGGTCGGGAAAACGGTCACGTCCAGTGTCCATTGGAGGAGGTTCACTGGACACAGAGGCATTTTCCTCCAAATTGTCCTTTAGAGGGACAATCCTGTTAGGCACATCCACTCTTACAGTAGAGCTTTGTGTGGATTCAGGAGCAGAGGGAAATTTTATGTCTTCTGCTTTTGCTCTGCGCCACGCAATACCTCTGGTTATGCTTGCCAAACCAGTAACCGTTAGAGTGGTGAATGGGTCGACATCTTCCGGGATATGCTTTCCACCTCGGTTGTAGTCTATCTGGATGATATTCTCATCTTCTCTCCAGATATTGACTCCCACCGGAGAGATGTTGGCAGAGTCTTCGACCTCTTACGGGCAAACTCTCTTTACGCAAAGTTGGAGAAGTGTGTGTTTGAGCAGGAGTCTTTACCTTTCCTGGGCTATATCATCTCTGCCCAGGGATTGGCTATGGATCCTGCCAAACTACAGGCTGTGATGGACTGGCAAGAACCCCATTCACTTAAAGCGGTGCAGCGCTTTATGGGGTTCATTAGTTATTACCGCCAGTTCATTCCCCATTTCTCAACTTTGGTAGCTCCCTTGGTAGCCCTCACCAAGAAGGGAGCAAATCCCAAAGTGTGGTCTGAAGAGGTCTCCAGGGCCTTTTCTTCTACTAAGTCTCATTTTGCTAGTGCTCCCATCCTACATCGTCCCGATGTCGATAAGCCGTTTATAATGGAGGTGGATGCCTGTTCCGTTGGTGCTGGAGCAGTCCTCTTCCAAAAGGATGCTCAAGGTCGGAAGCATCCATGCTTCTTCTTCTCCAAGACCTTCACACCAGCGGAGAGGAATTATTCCATCGGGGACAGGGAGTTGCTAGCGATGAAATTGGCTTTCTGAGAGTGGAGACATCTCTTGGAGGGGGCTCGTTTTCCCTTTCAAGTTTTCACAGACCACAAAAATTTGCTATATTTGCAAACAGCCCAGCGGCTAAATTCTCGCCAGGCCAGATGGTCCTTATTCTTCTCCCGATTCCACTTCACCCTCCATTATCTCGCTGGGGAGAAGAACATTCGAGCTGATGCTCTTTCTCGCTCTGTTGTGTTATCTGAGAAGGAGGAAGGAGAGCCTCGGCTTATTGTTCCTTCTGAGAGCTTGAGAACCGTGGCTCCGGTGTCGCTTGAGTCTGTGCCTCCGGGCAAGACTTTTGTGCCCATAAATTTGCGACCGGAGGTTCTCTCTTGGGCTCATTCCTCCAGGGTGGGTGGACACTTTGGGACAAAAAGGACATCTGAGCTGCTGGCGAGGACGTACTGGTGGCCGCATATGCTGCGAGATGTCAGAGATTACGTTCTGGCGTGTGTCTCATGCGCCAAAAATAAGTCTCCTCGACAACGGCCGTCTGGGTTACTCTATCCCTTGCCGGTCGCAGACATGCCCTGGGAGATGGTCGGGATGGACTTTGTGGTGGGTTTGCCCAAGTCTCGCGGCTGTACCGTCATTTGGGTCGTTACCGATCATTTCTCGAAAATGGTGCATTTGGTGCCGCTCCCACGGTTACCTTCTGCACGGGCCTTGGCAGCGTTGTTCATAAGACACGTCTTCCGCCTACACGGCATGCCAGACAAAATTGTCAGTGACCGGGGTCCCCAGTTTGCGTCTCGGTTTTGGAGAGAGCTTTGTCGTCTTCTCAGCATTGAATTAAATCTCTCTTCCGCATATCATCCCGAGACGAATGGGTTGGTGGAGAGGGCCAATCAGACTCTGGTCACATATCTGCAACATTTTGTTTCTGCCAGGCAGGATGACTGGGCATCTTTATTACCATGGGCAGAGTTCGCCCTTAATAACGCTGTAGCTGACTCCACCGGTCAGACTCCTTTCCTCCTTAATTACGGCCAGCATCCGCGGGTTCCTGTGCCTATGCCCGTGTCCTCTGCTGACTCCAGAGTGGCAGACTGGGCAGTGGAGGCACGGGACATTTGGGACCGCACTCAGGATGCCATTCGGGCCTCAAAGGAGAGAATGAGGTCCTCCGCCGATGCACATCGGCGCCCTGCCCCGACCTTTGCTCCTGGCGATTTAGTGTGGCTCTCCGCCCGTAACATCAGGCTGCGTGTGGAGTCCACTAAGTTCGCACCTCGCTACTTGGGTCCCTTCAAGGTCCTCGAACAGGTTAATCCTGTGGTCTACCGTCTGGCCCTTCCGCCACGCCTGGGTATCACCGACACCTTTCATGTGTCCCTCTTGAAACCCGTGTATATGTCCCGGTTTTCCGAGTCATCTGCTGGGACATCGGGTTCGTCTACGGACGATTATGAGGTGAACGCTATTTTGGGGTTCAAGGTGGTACGTGGCAAAAAATTTTATTTGGTAGACTGGAAGGGTTATGGCCCCGAGGACAGGTCCTGGGAGCCTGTTGAGCACATTTGGGCCCCGCAGCTCATTGCTGCCTTCGAACGTAGCGAGGCCCAAGGAGGGGGGGGGCCCTAGGAGGGGGGGTAATGTTAGGAGTCGAGTTTCCTCTGCTGCACAGGGGGAATCTCGATCCGTCTCCGCTGCGGTCTCCCATTCTTCTCCAGCCGCAGTGGAGTCTGCTCAGCAGGGACGTCGATCCCAGCGTCTCGCTCAGTCTGACTCTGTGCGAAGAGTTACTGCTGCTTCTCCTGCTTCTGCCATTGAAGCCAGTGCTGGGCAGCGGCGAGTGGACGTTTCTGGATCTAAGTCCTGCTTTTCTCTGTCTGAGCATGCCCAGGGCAGGGTCACCCATTGGAGGTCGAGGGCCACATGTTCGGTTACATGCTCAGGTGCTGCAGTACATTCCATTGGTCCTTCTGGAAGGTCCTGAAAGGGCAAAACATGCTCAGATACTGCAGCACTTTCCATTGGTCCTTCTGGAAGGTCCTGAAAGGGCAAAAACTTCAGTAGCAGCTTCCTGTGCTGCAACTATATAAACTGCGCATGACCGCACGGCCATGCGCTAGTATTGTCTTGATATTATGTGTGTGTGTAGATGGATGTATGTCGATGGATGAAAGCTCCTAAGTATCCCTCCCTAGAGTTGTTGACTGCTCGCGGATGATAGTAGCTATCTAGCGCCCGACTAACCATCTGCACGTAACACACATCACAGCGTCCTGTTGCTGTGTCCGCCAGTACGGCGCCGTGCGCTTCCTCTGCGCTTTCCTTACCCAAGCCTGGGTGGTTAGTGGCGTCCGCCAGTGCGGCACCGCACGCACTCTCGTGCCTATTGATTTTATTTTTTAAGTTTCCTTACACACCCAGTTGCGGTGTTGTGCCAGCAAGAGTCTAATCGGACTTCAATCCTGTGTAGGGGTTGAGTTCGCTGACTTCTTGCTCGCGCTCTATGTGCGGTACTGCGCTCCTGTGACGCAACAGGATCGCTTCCTTCACGCAGGGTGAAGTTAACCCATGTGTGTATTCTTAGTACCGCCATATAGTCCGCCTTACTAGCAGCAGGGTCTTTTACCTGCACGGTGGACCTCGGACTGCGAACGCACCTAGTGTCATATCATCTATACTTGGTGCGTTCCGCCGGTCCTTAACACAGACTTTGATAGAATGGTCTGCGGGCATTATGTTGCGTTTGCAGAGCCCCTGATGTACCTAAACAGTAGGAACCCCCACAAGTGACCCCATTTTGAAAACTAGACCCCCCAAGGAACTTATCTAGATGTGTGGTGAGCACTTTGAATGCCCAAGTGCTTCACAGAAGTTTATAATGCAGAGTCATGAAAATATTTTTTTTTTCCACAAAAATGATTTTTAGCCCCCAATTTTTTATTTTCCCAAGGGTAACAGGAGAAATTGGACCCCAAAAGTTGTTGTACAATTTTTCCTGAGTACGCTGATACCCCATGTGTGGGGGAGACCACTGTTTGGGCACACATCAGGGCTTGGAAGGGAAGTTGTGATGTTTTAAAATGCAGACTTAGATGGAATGGACTGCGGGCGTCATGTTGCATTTGCATAGCTCCTGATGTACCTAAACAGTAGAAAACCCCACAAATGACCCCATTTTGGAAACTAGACCTGCCAAAGAGCTTATCTAGATGTGTGGTGAGAACTATGAACCCCCAACTGCTTCACAGAAGTTTATAATGTAGAGCTTTGAAAATAAAAAAATCATATTTTTTCCACAAAAATTATTTTTTCACCCCCAAATTTTTACTTTCACAAGGGTAACAGGAGAAATTGGACCCCAAAATGTATTTGGCAATTTATCCTGAGTACACTGATAGCCCATATGTGGGAGGGACCACTGTTTGGGTGCATGGCAGAGCTCGGAAGGAAGGAGCGCCATCTTGGAATAAAAAAAGGGGATTGAGTTCCAGCTCCTTAAAATAAGTCTTTTATTCATGCCATTAAAAACATATTGTACAGGTTGTACATTCTCCCTCCGGTATGTGCCGATAGACAGTAGAGACACGGCGACGCGTTTCGATCAAACAATCTTTGTCAAAGCCATACTCCGATCTGATTGATCACCTTTCTTATAGGAAACATCCTCCAATCAGATCTCATCTACTTGTCACATGACCTATAGACAGGTCCTACAATAAAATCAAATGCAAACATATAGACAATACATAAAAACTCATCTCATAATTAACAATAATGCAGCATTACTTCGTTGCGCTTATTCAATCCTGTGGGGAATCGAGTATTTAAATGAAAAATCCAAAATGATTCTCTCGTAAGGAGACACCGCCTGATGTCTCCACCCCGCGGTAATGCATTAACATGTTCTATTCCCTGGACTTGGAAATACATTGTGCTACGATCATGGTGCATAATAAAGTGCTTGGCTGCTGCTGATACATTTCTATTTATATTGTGAATATTTTTTATATCATATAAGTGTTCTCTTATTCGTGTTTTTAACTTTCTGGACGTACATCCCACATATGATAGGTTACATTTATTGCAGTCAATTTTATATACAATATTGGTGGAATTACAATTAATGTATTGTTTAATGTCAAATTTTACTGTTCCATCTGCATTGTAAAAACTTTTTTTTCCCTCTCAAGAAATTATAAAAGAAAGGGATTTAATTTTAAGAGAGGGACAAAACTTGGGGGTTCTAACCAAAAAACAAATAGAATACCTCTCAGTTGAAAATCCAATTCTTTCGATCATATATGGAGTACCCAAAGTTCACAAAAAAGATGGCATTCCCCCAATGCGGCCTATAGTGTCGGGAATTGGGTCAGGTAATGAAAGTTGTGCCAGTGGGTAGATTCATTTATTACTTCAGCCCTTAGTAAAATGAACCCCAGGCTATATTAAAGATTCTAAGGAGATTCTGCAGATTTTTTGTGATAGAACTTGGCAAGCCAATTATTCCTGGCTGTGCTGTGACGTCATATCTTTATATACATGCATACCTCATGATCTGGCAATGCGACCTGTAAACTTCCATCTAACCAAATTTAGTGATTACTCTGAGGATCTGACACAGTACCTATTGTCGGTAATACATTTTTTGTTAACTAATAATTTTTTTCTATTCAATAAGGAGTATTATCTGCAAAGGGCGGGGGTGGCCATGGGTGCTAAGTTCTCACCCTCCCACGCTAATTTGGTTATGGCTTATTGGGAGATGGAATTTTTCTTTTCTGTGGCTAACCCATTTTTGGAGGATATAGTGTGGTATGGCAGATACATAGATGACACCCTCATTATATGGGGGGGCTGTGTGTCTGCCATACCATGCTTCATTGATTATCTTAATTCAAATGAATATAATATTAGATTTACCCACAAGCATAATTTGACTAGTATTTCTTTTTTGGATTTGAAACTTAATGGACAGGTGGCTAAAAATATAATAACTAAGACATATCATAAGCCACTGATAGGTAACACCATCTTGCATGCTCAAAGCAGTCATTTCAAACACACTATTAAATCCATCCCAGTAGGTGAGTTCACCAGAATCAAACGAAACTGTAGTCTAGGAAAAGATTTAATGGGCGAATTTGGAAGAGTGACTAAAAAAATTAAAAGATCGAAAATATCCTCAATGGACAATAAATCGGGCAAGGGGAATTGTGGACAGAAAAAATAGAAAAGAACTAGTAATTAGTGTTGAGCATTCCGATACCGCAAGTATCGGGTATCGGCCGATATTTGCGGTATCGGAATTCCGATACCGAGTTCTGATACTTTTGTGGTATTGGGAATCGGTATCGGATCCATAGTGATGTGTAAAATAAAGAATTAAAATAAAAATTATTGATATATTCACCTCTCCGGCGGCCCCTGGACATCACCGCTGGTAACCGTCAGGCTTCTTTGTTTAAAATGAGCGCGTTTAGGACCTGAGAATGACGTCGCGGCTTCTGATTGGTCGCGTGCCGTCACGTGACCAATCACAAGCCGCGACGTCATTCTCAGGCACTAAACTCCTCATTCTAGGAATTTAGGACCTGCGAATGACGTCGCGGCTTCTGATTGGTCGCGTGGCGGTCACATGAACGGCACGCGACCAATCAGAAGCCGCAACGTCATTCTCAGGTCCTAAACGCGCTCATTTTAAACAAAGAAGCCTGCCGGTTACCCGCGGTGATGTCCAGGGGCCGCCGGAGTGGTGAATATATCAATATTTTTTATTTTAATTCTTTATTTTACACATTAATATGGATCCCAGGGCCTGAAGGAGAGTTTCCTCTCCTTCAGTCCCTGGGAACCATCAGGATACCTTCCGATACTTGGTATCCCATTGACTTGTATTGGTATCGGATATTGGTATCGGCGATATCCGATACTTTTCGGGTATCGGCCGATGCTATCCGATACTGATACTTTCAAGTATCGGACGGTATCGCTCAACACTACTAGTAATGTCTAATAAGAAAAATAATAGCAACTCAGAAATGGAAACAAAACCATATATATGTTTTCAGTATAGCCCACAATTCACCAAAGTTAGAAGCATTATACACAAATACCTGCCCATCTTATTTGAGGACCAACAACTTTATCACATACTGGATTTAGGTATAAATGTAGTGTCAAGAAGAGCACCAACAATTGGAAACAAAATAGCCCCCAGCATGTTTTCCACTGAAGGGAGTAAGTGTACAAGAACCTGGTTAAATTATTTGGTCTTTTTTAGGTGTGGAACAAATAACTGTATGACTTGTCAACATGCTGGAGTCTCAAAAAGTTTTTACAATGCGGATGGAACAGTAAAATTTGACATTAAACAATACATTAATTGTAATTCCACCAATATTGTATATAAAATTGACTGCAATAAATGTAACCTATTATATGTGGGATGTACGTCCAGAAAGTTAAAAACACGAATAAGAGAACACTCATATGATATAAAAAATATTCACAATATAAATAGAAATGTATCAGCAGCAGCCAAGCACTTTATTATGCACCATGATCGTAGCACAATGTATTTCCACGTCCAGGGAATAGAACATGTTAATGCATTACCGCGGGGTGGAGACATCAGGCGGTGTCTCCTTACGAGAGAAGCATTTTGGATTTTTCATTTAAATACTCGATTCCCCACAGGATTGAATAAGCGCAACAAAGTAATGCTGCATTATTGTTAATTATGAGATGAGTTTTTATGTATTGTCTATATGTTTGCATTTGATTTTATTGTAGGACCTGTCTATAGGTCATGTGACAAGTAGATGGGATCTGATTGGAGGATGTTTCCTATAACAAAGGTGATCAATCAGAAACGCGTCGCCGTGTCTCTACTGTCTATCGGCACATACCGGAGGGAGAATGTACAACCTGTACAATATGTTTTTAATGGCATGAATAAAAGACTTATTTTAAGGAGCTGGAACTCAATCCCCTTTTTTTTTTCTATGGAATACTACGCTTGTCGGCAGCGGAGTTCCGAGCACCTGTGGTGAAGACTGGTGAGCTGGCTTATGTTTTATTTTTGTTATTGCCATCTTGGAATGCAGTCTTCGATAGAATGGTCTGCGGGCGTTATGTTGCATTTGCAGAGCCCCTGATGTATTTAAACAGTAGAATCCCCCACAAGTGACCCCATTTTGGAAACTAGACCCCCCCAAGGAACTTATCTAGATGTGTGGTGAGCATTTTGAATGCCCAAGTGTTTCACAGAAGTTTGACGCAGAGCCGTGAAAATAAAAATATTTTTTTTTCCACAAAAATGATTTTTTAGCCCCCAATTTTTTTTTCAATTTTTGCAAGGGTAACAGGAGAAACTGAACCCTAAAAGTTGTTGCAAAATTAGCTGTCTCGTTTGGAGACCCCCTAATGTACCTACACAGTTGAAACCCCCCAATTCTAACTCCAACCCTAACCCCAACACACCCCTAATCCTAACCCGATCCATAATCCTAATTACAACTCAAACCATAAGCCTAATCACAACCCTAACCCTAATCGCAATACACCCATAATCCCAACCCTAACCTTAACCCTAAACCCAAACCTCACCCAAATCCCAAACATAACCCTAATGCCAACCCTAACCCTAATCCAAACCCTAATCCCAAACCTAAACCTAATCCCAACACTAATCCCAACTTTAGCCCCAACCCTAGACATAACCCTAACTTTAGTCCCAACCCTAACTTTAGCCCCAACCCTAACCCTAGCCCCAACCCTAACCTTAACGTTAGCCCCAACCCTAACCCTAACTTTAGCCACAACCCTAACCCTAGCCCTAACCCTAACCCTAACCCAAACGCTAACCATAACCCTAGCCCTAACCCTAATTGGAAAATAGAAATACATACTTTTTTATTTTATTATTTTTTACTAAGGGGTGATAAAGGGGGGGTTCTTTGCTATTTTTTTTTAAATTTGATCACTGTGATAGGATCTCAAAGTGACCAAAATAAAAAAGAAGAAATCTTCCTCTGCCGGCCGGCAGATCACGGCGGGTGCACAGTGCATGCACCCGCCATTTTCTTACCGAAGTAAGAAGACAGTGGCCAGGAGAGGTAGCAAGATGACCCAGGGACACCGGTAAGTATATCAGGGTCCCCGATCTCCCTATTTTTCTGGCCTCTGATGTGCGATCACATCAGAGGACAGAGAATAAAACACCACATTTTTTTGCGGTCGCCGTTAAATAGTTATTTACCGGCGATCACAAACCAGGGGTTGGTAAAAACCGACCCCGATCATGTTCTTTAGGGTCTTGGCTACCCCTGGCAGCCGAGACCCCAAAGATCTTCTGGTTGCCTGCTGGCGGGCGCATTTTTTTGCTGGAAGAAGATGGCGGTGCCCATGCGGAACCACGAGGAGCACCGGGGGAGATGGGTGAGTATCGGGGGGCGATCGGGGACCCCATTTCTCTGTCCTCTGATGTGCGATCACATCGGAAGCCAGAAATTAAATGGCAAATCGCTTTTCTTGCGACCGCCGGTAAACGGTTATTTATCGGCGATTGCAACTCTGGGGTCAGTAAAAACTGACCTGAATGATGTTCACTGGGGTCTCGGCTACCCCCTGCAACCGAGACCCCAGAGAAAATCTGACTCTGGGGGATGCTATACACTTTTTCCACAGCGCTGTTAATTAACGTCACTGTGGTTTAAGTACCCTTAACTGCAGTCATTAAAAGGCGTATCGGCGGTCGTTATGGGTTAAACATGTTATGTTTATTATGCTCTGAGGTCTTGATAGGCTCGAGCATAATAAGGGAAATTCAATTCAAAGAAAATAAATTCACTGCAAATCAAATTTCCTTGAAAAATCCACACTATTTGTCAAATTGGAATTTCAACTGATTCGCTTATTTCTAATTACTAAGAAATGAACAGGAAAGTATTAAATCATTTTTTTCTTCCTTTAGGTGTTTTAGCTTCTGTGTTCCGGAGTCATGCTTCATGCAACACAAAATGTAGAAAATGGTGCATTTTTGATGGGCCAGTGGATGCTGTATGGGTAGAAAACATGAATACTGTTTTGGATGATAACAAAAAGGTATTACAAATGTTGTTTATATAATTAAATATTAATATCATATTTCTATTTTCTTCTGTGATATTAGTATTCATTTTCTCCATGTAACATATACATACGTAGAAATATACATTATATAAAGGGTACTATCTAATCTCTTTTGACCATGTAGTACAATATAATGAATAATTTAGTATTCATACCTGGTAAAATAGCAATTTGCTTGTCTTCTTCGCTAACTTAGTATCTTAGGTTTTATCTCTGGAAATCCAGTGGTTTTGCCTTTATATTTAGTAATCAAATTGTTTTCATTGGTGATCAATATTAATTCAGAAGATTGCCACTGGCTAAGCATACTAAATTGGTGAAACATTGTTTTTATATCTGTCTCAAGTCCCAATAATGAGAGAAAATCGCTCTTTCCCAAACTTTTTCTTTATGTTGAGACAGAAAGCCTAATGTGATAAGGTTACTTATGTTTCGTCTGCATTTTTCTCTTATTCTGCCAAAAGAGTTACTTATAGCCATAGGTTCTCTGGTCTAATAAGCTTATTACCCCCAACCCTCTTATATATGAATTATTGTGCTGAATGTCACATATATTGGTATTGAATTAATTATATTTTCAACAATTTAGCTCTGTCTGATGAGTGGAGAAATAATTCAAATGAGTCCTCAACAGAACATTATTTTTGAGGTGCTAGATCTTGAGCAAGCATCTCCAGCTACAGTAAGTAGGTAAGAAAAATCAAGATTGCTGTTACAATAAAAATATTCAGTGTATTCAGAATGAAAAAAAATGACCACACGTATAGCTTGAAATGAACTTCTGGAGTGAGTTTGCTGCACTGAAAGTAAAGGAGCTGAATATTGCATGCCCAACTTTTCAGTTTTTGAATTTCCACAAAAATTTAAAATAACCAATACATTTTGTTGAACTTCACAATTGTGTTCCACTTGTTGTTGATTCTTCACCAAAAATTTACATTTGGTATCTTTATGTTTGAAGCATTATATGTGGAAAAGGTTGAAAAGTTCTAGGAGCCGAAAACTTTCGCAAGGGACTGTATATTATGGATACAGATAAATGTGTATCAATTTGCATGTGATGGATCAAATTGTGTTTAAGAGATGCACATGGATCTGCATCTATTTGTTTAGGGATGTGTCCTAAGATATAGAAGAAAATAATATTAGCATGCACCATTTAATCATGTATTTATTTTTGTTTCTGGGGATTTTCCCAGCAGCCAAAGTGATGCCATAGGTTACAATGGCAGAACCACCACAATACTTAGAATGAAAGGGCTGCAATGGCAAGTTAAAGGGGAGCAGCTTGATTTCTCTCCCCAATCTGTTAATATGTGGAAGTAGCTAAAGACAAGGCCATCCTTCCATTAAGCTAGATAGTGTTAGGGGTCGAGTTCCCGCCTCTGCACAGGGGGAGTCTCGAACCCTCTCCGCTGCGGTCTCCCAATTCTTCTCCAGCCGCAGTGGAGCCTGCTCAGCGGAGACGTGCATCTCAGCGTCTGGCTCAGCCTGATACTGTGCGGATAGTTAATGATGCCTTTCCAGGCTCAGCCATTGTAGCCAGTACTGGTCAGCGGCGAGCAGACATCTCTGGGACTAAGTCCTACTTTTCCCCTTCTGCGCATGCCCAGGGTAAGATCTCTCATTGGAGGTCAGGGGTCACATGCTCAGGTACTGCAGCAGCTCCCATTGGTCCTCTAGGAAGGTCCTGAAGTTGCTCAGGTACTGTGGCAGCTCCCATTGGTCCTCTAGGAAGGTCCTGAAGTTGCTGCAGCTATAAAAGGTTTGCTTGGCCACACAGCCATGCGCTAGGATCAGCTTATGTCATGAGCTTTTGATATTCAGTGGTCTTGTCTGCTTCTGGTCAGGGTCTGGCTGAAATAAGTAACTATAATACCGGCACCTCTGGTGAGGAGTTTTGTATGGTAAATTCAGGGCTGGCGTAAAGCCATAAGAATTCCGGCTCCACCGGAGAGGAGGTGTTTGTGTGCTTGCTACTCCCTGACCACTGATTTTGCTCTGTTAGGCAGCTGTGTTCCCCTGTGATGATAACAGGGCACAGCGTTTTCCCTTCTGTGCGACTCTGAGAAGTAACAGAATTCTCTTATACCTCCATATTGTGCCGCCGTTTGCCAGCAGCAGGTTCGTCTCCTGCATGGTGGACCCGGGGCTGCAAACGCACCAATAATTATATCTAAATATAGTCGGTGCGTTCCGCCAGCCCTAACAGCTAGTCAGTTCATCCATTAGGAAAAAAATCAATGTTTAAATCAATTTGCAATTGAAGATGAAGTGCTTAGGAGAAGGCTGCTTTAGGTGACAAATAAGGCTGGGAAGACAGAGACTTGGCAAGTGCTTTTTAGTGTTCAGAGCACTTCAGCCGTATTTGCATATTGATTCAAAGATAGATGTCTCAATAACGGAGGAAAGGATTGGCTAGCTAAATGTAAGGTTGGACTTGTCTTTTTAAGAGTTACATACATATTTAAACAGTTTGATTGGGGGAGTGAAATCAAGCTGACAGTTTCTCTTTCAGTATTGCAGCTCCTCAATATTTTCCTATATAACATCACTCCTATCCATCAATCATCTGCAACACTGACTTAATTACTTGGATAGAACTATATCAAAAATTCCTATTTTCCATAACCTGCCCACAGGATTCTGCCCCTTTGTTTTCAAGTTTGTCAGCTTCCTAGTGGTTAACAAAATGCAATCACTTATTAAAAGGTGTTGTCCAGACACTAACCAAATTTTGAGATGGAGCCAACATAATGAAATCAGGCATATTCACCAGCTGTTACCCCTATGGATCCAATGCAGACAGCTTCATGGGTCTGTGCTGGGGCTGATAGTGATGAAGTCCCATTGTTTGGTCACCTGACCACTTATGCCTGTGATTGGTTACAGCAGTTGGGTAATTTAAACAATGCATTATGAGAGTCATATCTATGTTCCTTAAAATAATTTTGGAATCAATATTCTAGCCAACATTTGAAATGGCTGAAAAACAATTCAAGGAAATACTATGGAGTTGTTGTCTGGAATAAATATTTGTTCAACCAAAGACTTGTGGTTGTATGAGATAATAAACAGCCGTTATTCACCGTCATCAACTTTAAAGCTGCCCCTGCCACATTACTCAGGTCATTGTTAATAGGTTGCAGCAGTGACATCCCACTCAAGTGCGTGTGGCCGCTGCAGCCAATCGCTGAACTCAGAGACTCACACTGTCTGCATGAGCGAAGTGATTGAACACAGTGATTAGCTGCAGTGGTCTTGTATGCTGTCCAATGTGACATTACAGCTGTAGACTATCTACAAAGAGTGGAACTGTGGCAGAAACAGCTCTGCTTATTATTTTATACAGTATGTCTAGAAGTTTTTGTTTTTTCTAAAAGCTTACTCTGGAAAACCTCTTTAACCTTATATATTATGTGTATAGTTTTGGGTATATTCTTATGAAAGGCTATATAAAATGATTATGTTATTTATTGAGATGCAGGTTGAAGCCTTTTTACAATTCTAGTCCACTCTACACCTGCAATTTTCCAATAACCAATAAATCATCTAATCTAAGCTTTGCTAAGTGCATTGATGTGTTATATTAAAATTGTCTTCCTGTCCTACAATGTGATGAGATCAGTAATTCTATAATTAGCAAACCTTCATCGAGTTGAATCAATTGATTTGCTCCAGTGGACATTTTAATGTGCTCGTGTTATTGTTATATATCAAGTAAAAGAGAGCCAAGTTCTTTAAAAAAAACGTTAGAAAACAAGAAAATAATTTTAATAATTCTCATTTTGCTGCATCATTTAATGAGGCTGAAGCAGTGGATACAGCTTTTCTACATTACCATTTAGTATATACTCTATTTACATATCATCCTTTAAAGCGCTGAATATTAGGTAATTTTAAAATATTAGTTTTGCTGCCTGAAAGCAAATTGATCATATTTAGGAAAGTTTCAAAACTAGATTAACATTTTATTTTTATATTTAAGGTAAATACTAATTTCTATGTTTCAATCTTTCAGAACAAGAATAGATATATTGAAGCTATTAGCTAATATTAAAGGGATTTTCTGGTTTCAGGAAACCCCCATATATTCTGGATTGTAGTAACAATAAACAATAACAATAAACAATAAAATGTACCACAATAGGAGATGAGCGAACCCTAAAACTTAGTGTCTTGAGTTAAACTTTAGACGCGGACTTATCATGGAAGTCCATTTTAAATTTCAGAGTTCCAGGCCTAGTCGGGGAGAGGAGGGAGAGAGAGAATTTTCCATCTCCAAAGTTCGGGTCTCCATTGTTTTTAATGGGGTTCAGATTCAGATTTAAGTTCGGGTCAAGTTCTGGTATACGAACCAAAGTATGGACTAAGATTCGGGTCCGGTACAGAACTCTAACCTCTAGTGGTCCTTTCATACCTAATCAAAATATGTATATGTGTAATTTATGATTAAAATCTAAAGGATTTTTCACTTTTCCCTCATTAATGTTGTCAGAGGATATGTGTATTTATCTACATGCCTGTGAGATGGTAAACTACATGTCGCATGCATAGTCAAGGGCCCAATCAGATGTGGTCCCTGCAATGATGTGATATCAGTATAGTGTGACATGAATGGTCGGTTTGCTCATGTGACATAGTTCTCATGTGGATAGCCAACCACCAAACAATAGAAAAAAGAAAAATTCCAATTGGAATTCTTAAAAGTGGAAGTGAGGCAAACAATCTTTTTTTCTCTCTAGTGTATAAGATTAAAAAACATTGAAGATTGTGAAAAGACCTTTTCTAAAGAAGCTATATAAAATATTTGAAGGACTATTGGTTCAGGTCCCTTTAAACTATATTTGATATTCTATTTGTTTAGGTGTGGCATGATTTATATGGAAGCAAAAGACTTAGGTTGGGAGCCACTAACTGAGTCATGGATATCTGCAAACCTTCCATCACTACTTACTGCCGAAGAGAGCGAGATTGTGCAGGTATTACCAGTGTTTACCATATTAACGCTTGAAGGAAAAAATATATTTTCTCATACAGACTAAACAATTTTTTGCCTCTTAAACAAGGTGGGCATTTCAACCCATAATAAATAACCCAGGCTGCAGACAGGACATGTTTTTCCTTATTTTGATACCCTTACAGAAGTAATCATGCCTCCTGTCAGGTGCTGTACAGATAAAGACAAATGTTCTGCATTGCAAGACTGTCTGCGCATTTTACTGAAAACAATGAAATGCGTGATAGCTGGATATTTGGAGAATACCATTTGTCTTGTCATGTGTGCTAGAATAGCTAAACCACACAAATAAAAAAGAAATCAGTTAAAATTTGCATTATGTAATTTCAAATAAGTTACATTATAACTTAATTCTGACTATTTAAAATTAGTACATTCAATTTATTTCTGATCATTTATTAGCGAAGGAGGAAACTTAAAACGTTTAAAAAACAATTTGACCATAATATGTTAAAGGATTGAACTAAGTAAAAATTGTATGTTTAGCTTATTTTTTAACCTTATCTGTTCCACTGGGGTCTGTGGTATTTTTATTTTGGGAAGGAAGTTGGGAAGGAAGTTCTTAATGCTTTTAGCAGTAAATTTATTTTGTATTTTGGACTAATACTTTTACTGATAATAAAAAAATAAAACATGTCACATATAAATATATAGAGATATACGTATCTCTCTCTATATATATCTATCTATCTATCTATATATATTGCTAGGGTTGGCGGAATGCACCGAATATATTTATTAGATGGGATTGGTGCGTTCGCAACCCGGGATCCACCATGCAGGAAAGAACCTGCTGCTAAGTAAATGGCGGCACTATATGGCGGTATGAACCAGCTCTGTTAGCTTCACAGAGCAGCCGAGAAAGCAAGGCTCTGTGCCCTGTTAGACTTTCACAGAGGCACAGGCTAACTACCCAACTGAGGGCAGTCAGTGGTCACGCATGCACACAAACCTCCTCACCGGAGGTGCCAGCATTCTAGGGGCTTATTTCAGCCAGGTCCCTGAATACACATAAACACAATCTCCTCGCCGGAGGTGCCAGCATTCTAGGGGCTTATTTCAGCCGGGTCCCTGAACACATACAAACACATGACCACACTGGCGCAAAGCACATAACTTAAGAAGATAGTAGCGCATGGCCGTGCGGCCATGCGAGCCTTAAATAGTTGCAGCACGTACAGGACCTTCAAAGAAGGACCAATGGAGTAACTGCTGTACCTGAGCATGTGACCCTAGATCTTCACTGAGAGATCTTGCCCTGGGCATGCTCAGTGTGTGCAAAGCAGGACTTAGTCCTAGCACCTACAGGACCTTCCAAGAAGGACCAATGGAAGTTGCTGCAGTACTTGAGCATGTGACCATAGATCTTCACTGAGAGATCTTGCCCTGGGTATGCTCAGTGTGTGCAAAGCCTGGTCGCCGCAGATCAGTGCAGGGTACAATAGCAGAGCCTGGAGAGTCAGCAGTAACCCTCTGCACAGTATCAGTCTCAGTGAGACGCTGGGACCGATGTCTCCGCTGAGCAGGCTCCACTCCGGCCGATGCAGAATGGGAGACCGCAGCAGACACGGATCAAGATTCCCCCTGTGCAGCAGAGGAAACTCGACTCCTAACATATATATACACATATATGTGACATATTTTACATATATACAGTATTTACACATGTAAAATATATAAATATTTATATATCATATTTTGAGGATTTTAAGATGCACCAGATTATAAGACGCACCCCAAAAATTTTGGTAAGGAAAATATTTTTTTTAAATAAAATGGTGGTGGGTCTTATAATCCACTTTTACGGTAGCTTGCTTATGGGTCAGCAGTGGTGCAGTAAAGTCCGAGGTGGCAGGGTTGCTGCTGCAGAAAGCTGGCTGCAGTATGTGCTCTGGACAATGTTCTGTTGGGAAACCTTAGGCCTTAGAATTCCTGTGGATGTTACTTTAACACATGCCAACTATCTAAACATTGTTCCAGTCTAAGAGTAATTTCACAATGCGATTTCTATTACATTCAGTGGCCCCAATGGGGCTTATTCCTGATCCCCCTGCAAAATGATTTAGGTGTATGTGCTGATGGGGCGCAAAGTTCTATAGCCAAATTGGTTCAGAGATGAAAAAAGCTAAACCTGACTAATTTTATTCTGCTGAAAATGAAAACGATGCTTAAATTTGCTGATTGGCTCTAATTTTCAAGATCCAAATGAGCTTGTAATTATTTATGACACCTTTCATTCGGCTTATAGAAAAATAGCCTAATTATTATTTCATCATCATCATTATTGCATTGTTAGTAAGTAGTTTATCATCTATTTAGTCTATTGAGCCTTCGGCATTCTATTATTTTAGGGCAGCCAATCAAAAAACACTAACTAAGCTCTGATGATATAATCCTAAATACAGTTTAGAGATGAATGAATGTTTCAGTGTTCGGTTTGGATTGCGATTGCCAAATTTGCAATATTCACCGATTTATTCGTCAAATTTTCGCCGAACATAGACAAACACCATTCAAGAAAATGGGAGGCAAAAGCAAACATATGCACAACACCTTCAAATGGCCCCAAAAGCTGCCAGAAAAAAATCAAATGAGGGACAGACACCAGGAAAAGGGGCCTCAATTCACCCACAGTACAAATTGTAGCATGGCACGGCAGCAATCAGCCATGCATGATGTATCGTGATCTGGGCCAGCATTTACAGTTTTCAATTAAATGTCAAAGTAAGATGAGGTGGGTGAGGGATCGGTGTAGGCTTGTTGCGCTTTGAGCCCAGATACCACATGCAAAAGCTTAACCTGCTGTCATGCTCAGCCACACTCTGGTGGCATCAATATCAAGTTTCATAGACTACTATTGTCATAAAAATGTAAGGATAGTAACACTGGTAGTTGACTCCAAGGAAATGGAAACCTGACAGTCTCAAATGCCTACTGCTTAAAGCAACACACATGATTGAGACCCAACCTGGAGTCTACACATTTTTAAAAACTAGTGGCAGACACCAACAAAGTGGCATCAATTGCATTAGAGTAGAACTAGTATAGTGGGAACTGACACCTCCTCCATTACAGCCAACCCAGCAGATGTAGACTTTAACGGGCAAGGTGGTGGAACCACTGTGCATTATCACTCAGAAAGCCTGGAGGGGGGTAACTAGGCAGCCTACCAAATCTCAACTTGGATAAGAGGCAGCAGGCTAAAGCTGCGACCCAAGGAGACAAGGAGAGACTAGGAGAGGCACCAGGTGCTAATCCAGGGCTGACCTGAAAGATGGCAGCTGACCTCCTACAGCTGGTAAGCTGCTACGGCCCAAAGGAGAGATGAAGAATGCAGGTAGGAACTGTAGGAACACTGGAACCACAGTTGCCGATGGGACCAGATGAGGAACAGAAAAGCAGTGGTAGCTTTGGTCTGGAGCGGGTGTTAGACAGATGAACACTGGGAGGTGCGATCTGGACCGGCTGATGGTCAGAAGACCACAGACAAGTATGAACAGATGGCACAGACAGGTGAGAGCAGATGGGTACAGGGTAGACTAGCAAACGGGTGGACCTGGGGAGCCTGACAACTAGCAAGCATGCAAGGCAAACTAACAACGAAGCTCAGGCACCTCCATATAGGAGGAGAAGCCTTAAATAGAATGTGTCACCCAGCTATATGCTGGGAATCCCTTAGCTTGATGTTGGCGGTCCCTTGAAGAGGGAGGGAGTGGGCGCTCCCTAATCATAGTGCCTGGGCCTACAACTGAACCTTGGGAGACACTGACACATAGGGGTGAAATGAGGTGGTGGTGTGTGAGTGGAAGACACTGAATGTCCTTTCTGTTAGATATGAGGAGATTCAACAAAGGGCTAAGTCTGTAATGTCAACAGATCAGACAGTCTGTAGTAAGAGGGAATGATCCAGTGTGTCAAAGGAAAAGGCCAGGTCTAGGAGAAGAAGGAGGACAAACTCGCGTTGCTTTCATTTGGCGGTTAGTATGTCGTTGGTGACAGGGCAGTTTCAGTGGAATGGTGCAGTCTGAAGACAGATTGTAAGTGGTCAAAGAGGGAGCGAGAGGAGAGGTAGGAGGACAGGTCAGAATGGACATGTTGTTCCAATAGTTTGAAGGCATAGAGGAGAAATGATATGAGGCAACAGGTAGACACAGAGAACGGATCAAGGATGTTTTTTTTGAGGATGGGTGTGATCTAGGTATGTTTAAATCAAGAGGGAAGACACCAATTATTAGTGACAGATTGAAGAGGTGGTTAATAATAATAATAATAATAATAATTTTATTTATATAGCGCCAACATATTCCGCAGCGCTTTACAAATTATAGAGGGGACTTGTACAGACAATAGACATTACAGCATAACAGAAATACAGTTCAAAACAGATACCAGGAGGAGTGAGGGCCCTGCTCGCAAGCTTACAAACTATGGGGAAAAGGGGAGACACGAGAGGTGGATGGTAACAATTGCTTTAGTTATTCGGACCAGCTATAGTGTAGGGCTCAGGTGTTCATGTAAAGCTGCATGAACCAGTTAACTGCCTAAGTATGTAGCAGTACAGACACAGAGGGCTAATACTGCATAAAGTGTATGAGAACATGATGCGAGGAACCTTTTTTTTTTTTTTTTTTTTTATTATAAATAGGCCACACAGGGATCGTTAGGTTAATGCATTGAGGCGGTAGGCCAGTCTGAACAAATGAGTTTTTAGGGCACGCTTAAAACTGTGGGGATTGGGGATTAATCGTATTAACCTAGGTAGTGCATTCCAAAGAATCGGCGCAGCACGTGTAAAGTCTTGGAGACGGGAGTGGGAGGTTCTGATTATTGAGGATGCTAACCTGAGGTCATTAGCGGAGCGGAGGGCACGGGTAGGGTGGTAGACTGATACCAGGGAGGAGATGTAGGGTGGTGCTGAGCCATGGAGTGCTTTGTGGATGAGGGTAGTAGTTTTGTACTGGATTCTGGAGTGGATGGGTAGCCAGTGTAATGACTGGCACAGGGTAGAGGCATCGGTGTAACGGTTGGTGAGGAATATGATCCTGGCTGCAGCATTCAGGACAGATTGGAGCGGGGAGAGTTTTGCAAGAGGGAGACCGATTAGTAGAGAGTTACAATAGTCCAGACGAGAATGAATAAGTGAAACAGTCAGAGTTTTTGCAGAGTCGAAATTAAGAAAAGGGCGAATTCTAGAAATGTTTTTGAGATGCAGATAAGAAGAGCGAGCCAGTGATCGGATGTAGGGGGTGAATGAAAGGTCAGAATCAAGGATGACCCCAAGGCAGCGGGCATGTTGCTTTGGAGTAATGGTGGAACCGCACACGGAGATGGCAATGTCAGGCAAAGGTAGGTTAGTAGAGGGAGAGAACACGAGGAGTTCAGTTTTTGACAGGTTTAGTTTCAGATAGAGGGAGGACATGATGTTAGAGACAGCGGTAAGACAATCACTGGTGTTTTCTAAAAAGGTCGGTGTGATATCGGGAGCAGAAGTGTATAATTGGGTGTCGTCAGCATAGAGATGGTACTGGAAACCAAATCTACTGATTGTTTGTCCAATAGGGGCAGTATACAACGAGAAGAGTAGGGGGCCTAGGACTGATCCTTGAGGAACCCCAACAGTAAGGGGAAGGTGAGAGGAGGAGGAACCAGCAAAACATACAGTGAAGGATCGGTCAGAGAGATAGGAGGAGAACCAGGAGAGAATGGTGTCCTTGAGGCCGATGGAGCGGAGCATAGTGAGGAGGAGCTGATGATCCACAGTGTCGAATGCTGCAGAGAGATCCAAGAGAATTAGCATGGAGTGGTTAGGCTTGGGATTAAGACTGTGGTAAGGTTTGGAATGAGGTGGATTGTTATTGTGTAAAGTTTACAGGTGATGAGGCAAAGTCTTTAGCTGACATGAGAGGAGAGGGAGGGGGAGCTGGTGGATAGAGGAAAGAATTGAAAGTACTGAATAGCTGTCTAGGGTTGTGAGACAGGCAGGATATGAGGGATGAGAAGTTGGTTTGTTTCGCTGAAGTGAGCAATTGTGCAGCATTTTTATAACTTCTGTTACTGGACAGGCTACTCTACTCCCTTTCTTTGGCAGCCATACAGCACTATATTTTGTAGATGAGGGCCAGAAAGAACATGTGCATCAGTAGATGGCAAGTGCTGCATCAAGTGGCATCTGCCTTCTTCCTACACCTTAACATCATACAAACAGTACAGTCCTCAGTGGTGGCACTCCAATTACCCTTGCTTTCTTCCACATCACAACTCTCCAACTGCCCAACTCACTGTTGGAAACCACAGATGGCTTAGTCTGCAGATCTGTTCACATAATGTTTGCCATGGGCATCAGGAGTGTACTGCAAAGATTCACAGAGTCAAGAGGAGGAAATCATCTGCACCAATGGCCAAATTGTTTTTCAGTTTGATCCAGGGCTGGACAAAGTTGGGTCCGAGCATAAACCAAACTCTCGTCAATAGTCGTTAACCCAGTTTGGTTAAAGTGATCTTTTCATGATGAGATTGAGATACTTGAAGTGCCCGTGGACTGTACTGTGCTGTGAGAGCAAGAAGAGGAGGAGGGCAACTCTCAGAGTGAGAAGTGGGAGACCAAAGAAAACGAACAATGGGTTAGTAGATCACACTTGGTGTAAACCCAGAGGTATGCTGCTGAGTAGCTCAGCAGAGGAGGATGAGGAGGAAGACAAGGAAGGTATGTAGGCACAGAGTTATGCAACCACAACCACCAGAGTTATGAGCCCCAACTCTGGCAGTCAACAGCAGCGTTCGCGGTTCTGCAGTTGCCTAGCTTGGGACTTTTTTTCATACCGGCATAAATATAAAAAATCATGTTATCTGTCAAGTTTTGTAAAAATGACATAGTAGAGTTAAAAAAGAAGAAATAATTTGAGTAGCACATGCACGATCAAAATGTGTTAATCTGGGAAAGTCACTGTGCTAAAATGAAGACTACGGGGCCTTGCCAACCACCGTCCACCCCCGTCCACCCCATCAACTGCATCTTCTCATTCTTCCTCTTCCTTCACCGTGGCAAGTATTGTCATACAGGATTCAGGCAGCAGAACCTCCACTTGTTTATTGGACATGTTGGACATGCCTGCTGTTTTCCACTGAGCTTACATACCAAGAACAGCCCATGTTTCTGAATCCACAATAACATTTCCGCCTGCACCTCTCTCACAGTTCAGCAGCTTGTTGTTTTCAACCTACTCCACCCTGTGTCAGCACAGCAGCAGTTTTTGAAAGATGATAGCCATCGCAGTCCCTCAGTACCGGTTGCCTAGTCACCGTTACTTCTCTAAGAAAGATTTGCCTGCAGCAAATCACAGACAACATTTTTCCCAGAAAAATTCTATGTCTGTCAGGGTGCATTTCAACACTGACACCTGGATAAGTAAGCACAGGGGAGTTACATAACGATAACTGGGAACTTGGTGACTCTGGTGGCAGCGAGGGCAGGTGAGGAAGGGGCTGCTACACAAGTTTTGCAATCCCCAAGGCTTGAAGGGCACTTGGGGATGGAGAAATAAACCAGTAAACACTAGAAGATGCATAACTAAACTCATAGACAACAGGGGTTAGAGAACTAACCTAATAAACAACTGTGATTGCAAAACAAAACAATTTAACACCAGAACATGGAGAACTAAACTAACAGACAACAGGGGTAAGATAACTAAACTTCTAAAAAGCTGTGATGTTTTTTAAAAAACGGCTCAGGTTGTCCTGCATTTTTGATAAACAGCCAGACAAAACTCATAGCTTAGGGGCTGCAATTCACAGTTGTCAGCTTCAACAAAGTTGGCTATCAAGAATAGAGGGGTCCCCATGCCATATTTTTTAATTATATAAATAAATAATTATAAAAACGGCATGGCGTTTTCCCCCCATTTTAGACAACCAGTCTTGCTAAAGCAGGCAGCTGTGGGCTTGCATTACCAGGCTGGTAAGGGGCCATGGATATTGACCCACTCAGCCTAAAAAGAGTAGCCCGCAGCTGCCCAGAAAAGACACATCTATTAGATGCAACAATTCTGGTGCTTTGCCCAGCTTTTCCCACTTGCCCTTTAGTGGTGGCAAGTGGGGTTTATTTTTGTGGGGTTGATGTCACTCTTCTAATGTCAGGTGACATCAAGCTCACGAATTAGTAATGGAGAAGTGTTGTGAATTCTGTTTTCGAACTCCCTCCTGTGGTCATGAATGGTACTTCGGCGAGTTCTGTCCATGGACTCCCTCTGGTGGCTGTGAGTGGAGCTGCTGCTTCTGAGGTTCCTTCCACAGGTGACGTAGTTTATTCTTTGGCTGGCTGTTCTATTTAACTCCACTCAGACCGTTACTCCATGCCAGCTATCAATGTTCTTGTACTGGTTCAGTTCACTTTTGGATCTTTCTGGTGACCTGTCTACTCCAGCAGAAGCTAAGTTCCTGCTAGTTATTATTTGTTCATTGTTTCCTTGTCCAGTTGGCTATCATGATTTTGCCTTGCTAGCTGGAAGCTCTGGGATGCAGAGTGGCACCTCCGCACTGTGAGTTGGTGCGGAGGTCTTTTTGCACACTCTGCGTGGTCTTTTGTAGTTTTTTGTGCTGACCGCAAAGATACCTTTCCTATCCTCGGTCTGTTTAGTAAGTCTGGCCTCCCTTTGCTGAAACCTGTTTCATTTCTGCGTTTGTGACTTTCATCTTAACTCACAGTCAATATATGTGGGGGGCTGCCTTTGGGGAATTTCTCTGAGGCAAGGTAGGCTTTATTTTCTATCTTTAGGGTTAGTTAGCTCTTAGGCTGTGAAGAGGCATCTAGGTCGTGTTAGGTACGCTCCACAGCTATTTCTAGTTGCGTGATAGGATTAGGGGTTGCGGTCAGCAGAGCTCCCACTTCCCAGAGCTTGCCCTGTGTGAGTTTAACCATCAGGTCGTTCCGGGTGCTCCTAACCACCAGGTCCATAACAGTACAGCTGGCCCAAAGTATTAATGCATCTCAATAGAGGGATAAGAGAAGTTCTGAGACCATTTTTTTTCTCTTCAGTGTTTTTTGTCTTTCTTTTCCCCTTACCCTCTGGGTGGTTCAGGACGCAGGTGTAGATATGGACATTCAATTTCTGTCCTCGTGTGTGGATCATCTCACTGTAAGGGTACAAAACATTCAAGATTTTGTGGTTCAGAATCCGATGTTAGAGCCTAGAATTCCAATTCCTGATTTGTTTTCTGGGGATAGATCTAAATTCCTGAATTTCAAAAATAATTGTAAACTGTTTCTAGCGTTGAAACCCCGCTCCTCTGGTGACCCCATTCAACAAGTAAAGATCATTATTTCTTTGTTGCGTGGTGACCCTCAAGACTGGGCATTTTCCCTTGCGCCAGGAGATCCTGCATTGCGTGATGTAGATGCGTTTTTTCTGGCGCTTGGATTGCTTTATGATGAACCAAATTCAGTGGATCAGGCAGAGAAAATCTTGCTGGCTTTGTGTCAGGGTCAGGATGAAGTGGAGGTGTACTGTCAGAAGTTTAGAAAGTGGTCTGTGCTTACTCAGTGGAATGAGTGTGCCCTGGCGGCAGTTTTCAGAAAGGGTCTTTCTGAAGCCCTTAAGGATGTCATGGTGGGATTTCCCACGCCTGCTGGTCTGAATGAGTCTATGTCCTTGGCCATTCAGATCGATCGGCGCTTGCGTGAGCGCAAAGCTGTGCACCATTTGGCGGTATTCTCTGAGCATAGGCCTGAGCCTATGCAATGTGATAGGACTTTGACCAGAGCTGAACAGCAAGAACACAGACGTCAGAATGGGCTGTGTTTTTACTGTGGTGATTCCACTCATGCTATCTCCGATTGTCCTAGGCGCACTAAGCGGTTCGCTAGGTCTGCCACCATTGGTACGGTACAGTCTAAATTTCTTTTGTACGTTACTCTGATTTGCTCTCTGTCATCCTATTCTGTTATGGCATTTGTGGATTCAGGCGCTGCCCTGAATTTGATGGACTTGGAGTTTGCCAGGCGCTGTGGTTTTTTCTTGGAGCCCTTGCAGTATCCTATTCCATTGAGAGGAATTGATGCTACGCCTTTGGCCAAGAATAAGCCTCAGTACTGGACTCAATTGACCATGTGCATGGCTCCTGCACATCAGGAGGATATTCGCTTTTTGGTGTTGCATAATCTGCATGATGTGGTCGTTTTGGGGTTGCCATGGCTACAGGTCCATCATCCAGTATTGGATTAGAAATCTATGTCTGTGTCCGGCTGGGGTTGTCAGGGGGTACATGGTGATGTTCCATTGCTGTCAATTTCGCCTTCCACTCCTTCTGAAGTCCCTGAGTTTTTGTCAGATTACCGGGATGTTTTTGAAGAGCCCAAATCCGGTGCCTTACCGCCTCATAGGGATTGCGATTGTGCTATTAATTTGATTCCTGGTAGTAAGTTTCCTAAGGGCCGACTGTTTAATTTATCTGTGCCAGAGCAAGCCGCTATGCGGAGTTATATAAAGGAATCCTTGGAGAAAGGTCATATTTGCCCGTCGTCATCACCGTTGGGAGGAGGGTTCTTTTTTGTGGCCAAGAAGGATGGCTCTTTGAGACCTTATATTGATTACCGCCTTCTTAATAAGATCACAGTCAAATTTCAGTACCCTTTGCCGCTGCTGTCTGATTTGTTTGCTCGGATTAAGGGGGCTAGTTGGTTCACCAAGATAGATCTTCGAGGGGCGTATAATCTTGTGCGAATAAAACAGGGCGATGAATGGAAAACAGCATTTAATACGCCCGAGGGCCATTTTGAGTATCTGGTTATGCCATTCGGGCTTTCTAATGCTCCATCTGTGTTTCAGTCCTTTATGCATGACATCTTCCGAGAGTACCTGGATAGATTCATGATTGTATATTTGGATGATATTTTGGTCTTTTCGGATGATTGGGAGTCTCATGTGAAGCAGGTCAGAATGGTGTTCCAGGTCCTTCGTGCGAATTCCTTGTTTGTGAAGGGGTCGAAATGTCTCATTGGGGTTCAGAAAGTTTCATTTTTGGGTTTCATTTTTTCCCCTTCTACTATCGAGATGGACCCTGTAAAAGTTCAGGCCATTTATGATTGGACTCAGCCGACATCTGTGAAGAGCCAGCAGAAGTTCCTGGGCTTTGCTAATTTTTACCGTCGCTTCATCGCTAATTTTTCTAGTGTTGCTAAACCGTTGACTGATTTGACCAAGAAAGGTGCTGATGTGGTCAATTGGTCCTCGGCAGCTGTAGAGGCTTTTCAGGAGTTGAAGCATCGTTTTTCTTCTGCCCCTGTGTTGTGCCAGC
Organism: Ranitomeya imitator; assembly: GCF_032444005.1. NCBI lineage: Eukaryota > Metazoa > Chordata > Amphibia > Anura > Dendrobatidae > Ranitomeya > Ranitomeya imitator. Next base: position 241,069,840 of record NC_091285.1, on the reverse strand, counting down.
CAGATGTTTTGCTCCCGTTTCAGGTTGAGGTTGATGCTTCTGAGATTGGAGCAGGGGCTGTTTTGTCACAAAGAAGTTCTGATGGCTCGGTGATGAAACCATGTGCCTTCTTTTCTAGAAAATTCTCGCCTGCTGAGCGCAATTATGATGTTGGCAATCGAGAGTTGTTGGCCATGAAGTGGGCATTCGAGGAGTGGCGACATTGGCTTGAAGGAGCCAAGCATCGCGTGGTGGTCTTGACGGATCACAAGAATTTGACTTATCTCGAGGCTGCCAAACGGTTGAATCCTAGACAGGCTCGATGGTCACTGTTTTTCTCCTGTTTTGATTTTGTGGTTTCGTACCTTCCGGGCTCTAAGAATGTGAAGGCTGATGCCCTGTCAAGGAGTTTTGTGCCTGACTCTCCGGGTGTTCCTGAGCCGGCGGGTATTCTCAAAGAGGGGGGTAATTTTGTCTGCCATCTCCCCTGATTTGCGGCGTGTGCTGCAGAAGTTTCAGGCTGATAGACCTGACCGTTGTCCAGCGGAGAAACTGTTTGTCCCTGATAGATGGACTAGTAGAGTTATCTCTGAGGTTCATTGTTCGGTGTTGGCGGGTCATCCTGGAATCTTTGGTACCAGAGATTTGGTGGCTAGATCCTTTTGGTGGCCTTCTTTGTCACGGGATGTGCGTTCTTTTGTGCAGTCCTGTGGGACTTGTGCTCGGGCTAAGCCCTGCTGTTCTCGTGCCAGTGGGTTGCTTTTGCCCTTGCCGGTCCCGAAGAGGCCCTGGACGCATATTTCCATGGATTTTATTTCAGATCTCCCTGTCTCTCAAAGGATGTCGGTCATTTGGGTGGTTTGTGATCGCTTCTCTAAGATGGTTCATTTGGTACCCTTGTCTAAATTGCCTTCCTCCTCTGATTTGGTGCCATTGTTTTTCCAGCATGTGGTTCGTTTGCATGGCAATCCGGAGAACATCGTCTCGGACAGAGGTTCCCAGTTTGTTTCGAGGTTTTGGCGGTCCTTTTGTGCTAAGATGGGCATTGATTTGTCTTTTTCCTCGGCTTTCCATCCTCAGACAAATGGCCAAACCGAAAGAACTAATCAGACTTTGGAGACATATCTGAGATGCTTTGTTTCTGCTGATCAGGATGATTGGGTGTCCTTCTTGCCTTTGGCTGAGTTTGCCCTTAATAATCGGGCCAGCTCGGCTACTTTGGTTTCACCTTTTTTCTGTAATTCTGGTTTCCATCCTCGTTTCTCTTCAGGGCAGGTTGAGCCTTCGGACTGTCCTGGTGTGGATACGGTGGTGGACAGGTTGCAGCAGATTTGGACTCATGTGGTGGACAATTTGACATTGTCCCAGGAGAAGGCTCAACGTTTCGCTAACCGCCGGCGCTGTGTTGGTCCCAGACTTCGTGTTGGGCATTTGGTTTGGTTGTCATCTCGTCATGTTCCTATGAAGGTTTCCTCTCCTAAGTTTAAGCCTCGTTTCATTGGTCCGTATAAGATTTCTGAGGTTCTCAATCCTGTGTCATTTCGTTTGGCCCTTCCAGCTTCTTTTGCCATCCATAATGTGTTCCATAGGTCGTTATTGCGGAGATACGTGGCGCCTATGGTTCCCTCCGTTGATCCTCCTGCCCCGGTGTTGGTCGAGGGGGAGCTGGAGTATGTGGTGGAGAAGATTTTGGATTCTCGTATTTCGAGACGGAAACTCCAGTACCTGGTCAAGTGGAAGGGTTATGGTCAAGAAGATATTTCCTGGGTTTTTGCCTCTGATGTTCATGCTGCCGATCTAGTTCGTGCCTTTCATTTGGCTCATCCTGATCGGCCTGGGGGCTCTGGTGAGGGTTCGGTGACCCCTCCTCAAGGGGGGGTACTGTTGTGAATTCTGTTTTCGAACTCCCTCCTGTGGTCATGAATGGTACTTTGGTGAGTTCTGTCCATGGACTCCCTCTGGTGGCTGTGAGTGGAGCTGCTGCTTCTGAGGTTTCTTCCACAGGTGACGTAGTTTATTCTTTGGCTGGCTGTTCTATTTAACTCCACTCAGATCGTTACTCCATGCCAGCTGTCAATGTTCTTGTACTGGTTCAGTTCACTCTTGGATCTTTCTGGTGACCTGTCTACTCCAGCAGAAGGTAAGTCCCTGCTAGTTATTATTTGTTCATTGTTTCCTTGTCCAGTTGGCTATCATGATTTTGCCTTGCTAGCTGGAAGCTCTGGGATGCAGAGTGGCACCTCCGCACCGTGAGTCGGTGCGGAGGTCTTTTTGCACACTCTGCGTGGTCTTTTGTAGTTTTTTGTGCTGACCGCAAAGATACCTTTCCTATCCTCGGTCTGTTTAGTAAGTCTGGCCTCCCTTTGCTGAAACCTGTTTCATTTCTGTGTTTGTGACTTTCATCTTAACTCACAGTCAATATATGTGGGGGGCTGCCTTTTCCTTTGGGGAATTTCTCTGAGGCAAGGTAGGCTTTATTTTCTATCTTTAGGGCTAGTTAGCTCTTAGGCTGTGAAGAGGCGTCTAGGTCGTGTTAGGTACGCTCCACGGCTATTTCTAGTTGTGTGATAGGATTAGGGGTTGCGGTCAGCAGAGCTCCCACTTCCCAGAGCTTGCCCTGTGTGAGTTTAACCATCAGGTCGTTCCGGGTGCTCCTAACCACCAGGTCCATAACAGAGAAGCGTCTATAACACACCTATCCATTACTAATCCTATAGTTACATGGTAAATAAACACACAACCAGAATAAAGTCCTTTATTAGAAATAAGACCAAACACAGTTTTCCATTTTATTTAAAAACTAGATGGTGGCCAGATTCTAACGCATCGGCTATTCTAGAATATGCATTTCCACGTAGTATATTGCCCAGTCACGTAGTATATTGCCCAGTCACGTAGTATTTTGCCCAGTCACGTAGTATAATGCTCCATGCAGTTATGGCCCCATAGATGCTCCATATAATGCTCCATGCAGTTATGGCCCCATAGATGCTCCATATAATGCTCCATGCAGTTATGGCCCATAGATGCCCCATATAATGCTCCATGCAGTTATGGTCCCATCGATGTCCCATATAATGCTCCATGCAGTTATGGCCCCATAGATGCCCCATATAATGCTCCATGCAGCTATGGCCCCATAGATGCTACATATAATGCTCCATGCAGTTCTTTATGGCCCCATAGATGTCCCATACAATGTTCCATGCAGTTCATTATGGCCCCATAGATGCCCCATATAATGCTCCATGCAGTTCATTATGGCCCCATAGATGCCCCATATAATGCTCCATGCAGTTATGGCCCCAAAGATGCCCCATATAATGCTCCATGCAGTTATGGCCCAAAGATGCCCCATATAATGCTCCATGCAGTTATGGCCCCATAGATGCCACATTTAATGCTCCATGCAGTTCTTTGTGGCCCCATAGATGCTTCATTCAGCATTGTGCCACATGTAATGCTGCTGCTGCAATAAAAAAAAATCACATACTCACCTCTCATCGCTGCCCCTCAGCGTCCCGTCTCTCCGCACTGACTGTTCAGGCAGAGGGTGGCGTGCACACTAATATGTCATCGCGCCCTCTGACCTGCACAGTCACTGCAAGAGGACGGGAAGACGGAGCTGCGCGCGGCACATGGAACGCGGACAGGTGAATATTAAATGCTCACCTGCTCCTGACGCTGTCCCTGCCTGTTCCATGGTACCGCAGCTTCTTCGCGCCTGCGCGAGAAGGACCTGCCATAATGTCACGGTCACATGACCGTGACGTCATGGCAGGTCCTTCTCGCGCAGGTGCGCAGGGCCTGTGATGACATCGCGGTCACATGACCGTGACATCATGGAAGGTCCTTGTCTCATACCATCCTTAGCACCGGAACATCGCGAAGAGCGGGAAAGGCGACGGAGGGTGAGTATATGATGATTTTTATTTTTTTAAATTATTTTTAACATTAGATCTTTTTACTATTGACGCTGCATAGGCAGCATCAATAGTAAAAACTTGGTCACACAGGGTTAATAGCGGCGGTAACGGAGTGAGTTACCCGTGGCATAACGCGGTCCATTACCGCCGGCATTAACCCTATGTGAGCGGTGACTGGAGGGGAGTATGCGGGCGCCGGGCAGTGACTGCGGGGAGGAAGGAGCGGCCATTTTCTTCCGGACTGTGCCCGTCGCTGATTGGTCGTGAATATTTTGCCGCGACCAATCAGCGACTTGGATTCCATGACTGACAGAGGCCGCGACCAATGAATATCCGTGACAGAAAGACAGACAGACAGAAGGACAGATGGAAGTGACCCTTAGACAATTATATAGTAGATAGCAAACACAGTTATACTCACCTAACGCCATATAACGTTGTATAAAGTGCTAAGAAAGTTAATAGGGCAAATAGTATAAAAACAGAAATATTACATGAATACCTGAGCCATGCGATGGTGCCACTGCCTCTATGCACATTTTGGCAGCGTGCCTTCATGAGGGTCTGACTCTCGCTGTTTGTTTTGGGGCAAACAAACAGGCTCTCCATGCATTTGTCGTGACTGTCACACAGCCGCGACATATGCAGCTGTGGAGCCAAAGAGCTGATCAACCAGAGAGACCGTGGAAGCCGGGTTCCCTCTGCAGCTTATTCGGTAAGCGCTATAGCTTGCCGAATAAGCCCTGACCCGATCAAATTCGGTCATCTCCTCTATTCATGACACTTTCAGAAACCTTGTGAATTCTGTGCCTTTTTGGGTGCATGAGGGGGACCTATATAACATTTGACAAGTTGATTTACAAATATAGATGATTGTAGCTCAGAAGCAATTAACATTGAAAATTGTCTCTTCAGAGAGGAATAGGTCTAGAACTCTAGTGCCACCTATTGGAAGTAGCAATCCTAACAGTCAATGTCGACCCTTTAACGAGCCTTGTCACATGACTTAGGATAATAGCCATACCAGAATCTCAATTTGCAATTAACATTGTAATTTATACAACCACTCCTTCACCTTGTATCATAACAGCAAATAAAACATTTATCATGCCAAATAAACATTGAAGAATGTGCTATTTAAGATTACTGGATCAAAACTCACAATTTAGCATAGAAATAGAAAGAAAAAATCATAAAACACACAATACATAATATAATAAATATTACACAATTATCATCTTCACTAGTGATATGCGAACCTTTAGATGTTCGGGTTCGCCGTGTTCGGCCAAGCTTTTTAAGAAGTGTGGCTAAATCATCTTCCTCTGAGCTGCTCATGTCACTAGTATGGCCTCTGCTCTATGTGGAGTTTAGGACCTCATCATCCCCCATATCATCTTCCACCAACTCCTCAACCCTGCCCTCCGTGCTGGTTTGCACACTGCCAGGGCCGGTTTTAGACAAAGTAGGACCCTGGGCAAAAGATTAAAGTGGGGCCCCAAATGGTCACATATTGCACCATCACACAGAACCATTTCTGTTGTATTTATAAGCGCTCAAGTTCAAGCCGCTAAACAAGTGCAATGGACAATATTGAAGTCATTTGACACTTGTTTCCCAGCCTCTTTAGGGTAGGTGCGCACGTTCAGTAATTGGCAGCGCTTTGGATGTAGTACATGTCCTCTGTGTCCAAAGCGCTGCTGGTTATTGAACACAGGTGAATCCTCATGTGTTCATTGAACTGTGCAGATTTATCACATCCAATACATTGGATGGGTTAAATTTATCTTGCGGAGACAAAAAAAGATAAACAGACATGCTGCGGTCTGGAAAGACGCACCACGTGTCCGTCTCTGCGGGTGAGCTGTGGGCATCTGTGCACGCATAATGGGCATGGGATTTCTTAAAATCCCATCAACTATTCTGTAACATCTGACTGCTGCACAACTATGCAACATCCAACCCGCATCGCTTACTGACCGTGTGCTCCTGACCTTACTCCAGCTGAGGAAGAATGATGGGGACAGATAGTCCTCAATACAGTATAATGCAGGTCCCATATAGCACACATAATAAAATGCACTCCCCATGACCCTTGGTAGAGTATAATGCAGCCCCCTCAGAGTATAGAGTATAATGCAGCCCCCCACACAGTATAATGCAACCCCCTCAGAGTATAATGCAGCCCCACACACAGTATAATGCAGGCCCCACAACCAGAAACACACACAGTATAGTACAGCCCCCTTCACACACAGTGTAATGCAGCCCCCCACAATAGAATGCAGCCCCTCAGATTATAAAACAGCCCCATCAGAGAATAATGCAGCCCCCTCAGAGTATAAAGCAGCCCCCTCAGAGTATAATGCAGCCCTGCACACAGTATAATGCAGCCCCCACTAACACACACAGTATACTGCAGCCCCCCACACACAGTATAATGTAGCCCTCCCACACGCATAGTATAGTGCAGGCTCCCCTCACACATACAGTATAGTGCAGCCCCAGCACACAGTATAGTGCAGCTCCCACACACAGTATAGTGCAACCCCCACACACAGTACAATGCATCCCCCCACACACAGTATAATGCAGCCCCCACACACACAATATAGTGCAGTCTCCCCACACACAGTATAGTGTAGTACCCCCACACACACTATCCTGCACAGACACACACACACACTATAATGCAGACACACACACTAGTTAATTCTCCTCCTCATTCCCCAACTGCTCTAACTTCTGCAGAGCCTCTCAGAGTCTGATCAGCTCCACTGCTGAAACACGCTGAGTCAGAGGCAGAGGCGGAGTGATGGTAAATGGAGCATAACATGATGCTCTCTCCTCCATCAATGCTTTCAACTTTATCAGCATCTATGATGCCAATAAGTTGAATGCACGATGCAGGGAGGGATCAGCCCCGGACCCCACTTACTCAGGGACCACATAGCAGCCTCTGGCTGGGGGCCTTGGAGGAGTGGAGCCCTAGGTCTGCCTGCCCCTAACGCCGACTCTGCACACTGCAGAAAGACACCTATTTGGCAACTGAGATTCGTCATCATCCGACATGTCCTGCAGTGGTCCACTGACTGTGTGCACTAACCCTCCCATGTACTCATCTTCCAACCTAACAAATGCTTGGGCATCAGAGCCCTCAGTCTCTTTGACTTCTGGGGCAGGGCAAGGTGGATGAGTCATGTAACAACAGCCAGTGGAGTCATCAAAAAGAAAAAGAGACCGATGAATGATGGGGCTCAGACTGATTGGCTGATTTGAAACGGGGTGAGGTAGAAGCCGGATGACCATGGTCCTCAGGTGCCAACTGTGCACTTTCTGCAGCAGACTTGGTGAAAGATAATGCGTAGTAACTGTAGCCATACTCAGCCATTCAATTTAACACCTTTTCAACATCTTGTGCCCTCAAAATTCAAGCAACGGTTTTCAGACCTACAAAAGAACGCATAATGTCCTGATGCTTGCGTACTCCAGAGGAAGGTGTTGTACTTGGGAATGTAGCAGGTACAGAACCCTGCATCAGCTACGCCACCACTAATTGCAGCACCACCATTGCCACGTCCTATGTTGTGTGCTCTCCTAAATTTTTGGAATATATTTTTCTAAATGCTACTAGCAATGAGATGGCAGAAGAGTAGATTGATTTATTTGCAACAGTACTAGAAAACACATGTGCTCCTGAAAAATTACTTTTTTGTGCCTAGAAAAATCAACGAGATGACTGATGCCAACTATTTATTTCCCAGACTACTAAAAAGAAAACACAGAAAAATTAATTTTCATCCCTAGAAATGACAACTATACAGCTGACACCAATTATGTATTTCCCAGACTACTAAAAAAACAGAAAGTAGTCCAGAATTTTTTTTTGATGCCTAGAAATGGCAACAAGATGGTTGATGCCAATTATTTATTTTATTTTTTAAAGTATTTATTTTTTAAAGTACTAAAAAACATACATCAGCTTAAGGGACAGTACTCCCAGAGGTGTCGAGGGTTCAGTGTATACACAGTGAATTAAAGGACAGTACTTCCACAGGTGGTGTGGTGCACTGTGCACACAGCGGCTTAAAGGACAGTACTCCCACAAGCAAGGGGGAGGCAGAGTACACACAGCACTTTAAGGACAGTACATCCGTAGGCATGGTGGTACAGAGTATACAAAGTGGCAGCGACATAAAGTACAGTACTCCCTCAGTTATGGGTGGAGAGTGCACACAGTGGCTTTAAACACAGTAATAGAACAGTACTACTACAAATATGGGTTGCTGAGTACACACAGTGTTCCTCACTACAGCTGTGCTGTATCACTACATAACCGAAAGCACAATTGGGAGGCATCATGATCTGGTGGTCTTTATGCAGGTCAGATCACGTGCTGTGTCAGCCAATTACAGCCATGTCAATACTTATCATGGCTGTCATGGCTTCGGAAGTGCCCACAGTCTAAAAATGTGTTGACTAGCTGCGCTGTAGCCTTTCAGAAAACTTTATTAGACTGGAGATCACAAACAGGAAACTAGACATAGAGTAAAAAGTCTGTGTTTGGGTTCAGTAATGGGCACTAAGTGTTCAGTACGGACGCCGAACTTTCCAGTTCGGTTTCACTGATCTCTAGTCATTACCAATAGAATCTGACTGATCATTGGCCAGTGGAAATGTAGTTTTACACATACCACCTCAGGGCAATTGGAGACTTTATAATACTTTAATTTTGTTACATATAGATTATGCACAAATAGCGTTTGGGCAAAAATTCAGCAAAACTGGTGAAATTGACTTTTAAATGAATTGATAATAATAATCTATTTATATAGCGCCAACATATTCCGCAGCACTTTACAGTTTTTGCACACACTATCAGCGTGGTCCCCGATAGGGATCATAATCTAAATTCCCTATCAGTATATCTTTGGAATGTGGGAGGAAACCGGAGAACTCAGAGGAAACCCACACTAACACGGGGAGAACATACAAACTCTTTGCAGATGTTGTCCTTTGTGGGATTTGAACCCAGGACTCCAGCACTGCAAGGATACAGTGCTAACCACTGGGCCACCATGCTGCACTATGTGATTTTCTCTAGTAAACCTGAAATACATTTATGATTCTGTGCAACATTTGTAATGACTCAGAATTAGAAATTAGCAAAATTATACTAGCTGTTAGGAGTCGAGTTCCCGCTTCTGCACAGGGGGAATCTCGGGCTGCTTCTGCTGCGGTCTCCCATTCCTCTCCTGCCGCAGGTAACCCTGCTCAGCAGAGACGACGGTCCTTGTGTCTGGCTCAGTCTCACTCGGTGCTTAGGCTTGCTGTTGCTTCTCCAGCTTTTGCCATTAAAGACAGTGCTGGGCAGCAGCGAGCGGGCTTCTCTGGGACTAAGTCCTTATTTGCACACACTGAGCATGCCCAGGGCAAGATCTCCCGTTGGAGATCGAGGGTCACATGCTCAGGCACTGCAGCACATCCCATTGGTCCTCTTGGCAGGTCCTGAAAGGGCAAAACTTCTGTAGCTACTTCCTGTGCTGCAACTATATAAACTGCGCATGACCGCACAGCCATGCACTAGTGTACAATTGTATACGTGTGTTTGTTGTGAGTGCAAGTCGTTCATTAAATACCCCTACCCTATTGTATGACTGTTCGCGTTTGGAGTATGGCTGCTATCTAGCGCCCGACTAACCACTCAACGTGTCACACACGTATCAGCGTCTATTACTGTGTCCGCCAGTGCGGCGCCACGCGCCAGTAGTGCGCTTCCTGACCCACGTCTAGGTGCTTAGTGGTGTTTGCCAGCACGGCACAGTTCACACTTCGGTGCTCTAATTATAATAGTTACCTAACACACCCAGTTGCGGTGTTGTGTCAGCAAGTGGTCTAATCGGACTTCAATCCTGAGTCTTGGGGTTGTGTCCGCTGACTCCTTGCTTGCACTCTTTAGTGCGGTATTGTGGACCTGTGGCTTTACCGGGTTCGCTTCCACCGCCATATTACACTGCCATTTACTAGCAGCAGGTTTTCACCTGCACGATGGACCCCGGACTGCGAACGCATCTATTACATCTTTCTTGGTGCGTTCCGCCAGTCCTAACAGAACACTAGCGCCAGGGTCTGGCTAGTAAATGGCGGACGATCAGCGTTTACAGCGGTACATCCAGCAGCTGGAGGGAAGGTTAGCGGCTCTAGAGTGTTCAACCTCAGCTGTGGATGTCACTGCTGTCGCTGTTCAGGCTGCAAGTGTAGCCACAGCCAGTTTGTCCGCTGCCACCCCTGCTCCGACTTTATCCCGTCTCCCGCTCCCTGACAAGTTTGCTGGCGACAGTAAACAATGTCGCGGATTCGTGAGCCAGTGCTCCATACACCTTGAGCTCCTGGCGTCACGTTTCCCTACGGAACGGGCGAGAGTGGGATTTATTCTATCTCTCTTGTCGGGCAGGGCGTTGGAGTGGGCAACGCCACTTTTGGGAGCGAGATGATCGTGTGGTACAGAGTGCTCCTCTCTTCCTGGACACTCTGAAGCAGGTCTTTTTAGGACGTCGTGTTACCCATGATACCGCGCTTCAGTTGTCTATTACTCAGGGCTCGTCCGTGGTCAGCCAGTTTGCCATCCAGTTCCGGACACTAGCTTCAGAGTTAGAGTGGCCAGACAAAGTTCTTATTCCGGTGTTCTGGAGGGGACTGGCAGACCATGTGAAGGATGCCTTAGCCACCAGGGAGATACCCACCACACTGGAAGAACTTATTTCTGTATCTATCTGCATCGACCTCCGTTTTCACGAGCGGAGGTTAGAGCGGACCCAGTGTAGGCAGAGGTTTCGGCTGGCTCCCACCTTCGCCAGACCTCTTGAATCTCCTGTCTTGGCGTCCGACTCCCATGAGGACATGGAGGTTTCTCGAGCGGGACCTAAGTCTCAGGCCGCTCGAGTACCCGTGGTTTGTAAAATCTGTCATCAACTAGGACATTACGCCAATAAATGTCCGCGGCGGTCGGGAAACGATCGCGTCTAGTAACCATTGGGGGAGGTTCACTAGACACAGCTGCATTTTCCTCCAAACTGTCCTTTAAAGGGACAATCCTGTTAGGCTCCTCCACTCTAACAGTCGAGCTTTGTGTGGATTCAGGAGCAGAGGGAAACTTCATGTCCTCTGCTTTTGCTCTGCGCCATGCTATACCACTAGTCATGCTCGCCAAACCTGTAACAGTTAGAGTTGTGAATGGGGCGACACTTCCACTGCAAATCACACACCAGACAGTTCCATTCTCGCTGTCCATGTCCCCTTCCCACCAGGAGATTATTTCCCTTCTTGTTCTTCCCGAGGGAATGGATGAGATTTTGCTGGGAATACCCTGGCTCCGTTTCCACTCCCCACATATTGAGTGGTCCTCAGGGAGAATATTGGGTTGGAGTAAGTCTTGTATGGGCAGGTGTGTGAGTGAGTGTGTACAGGTTTCTACTACCGAGGTACCCGCAGACCTTTCTTCTCTTCCCAAGTGCTATTGGTGCTATGCTGACGTATTCTCTAAAAAGGCTGCTGAGACTCTACCGCCTCATCGCCCCTATGACTGTCCTATTGACCTCTTGCCTGGAGCTGAACCTCCTCGGGGAAGGGTATATCCTGTTGTGAATTCTGTGGCCAAGGTCCCTCCTGTGGTCGTGAGTGGTACTGCGGCTGGTTCTGTCTATAAGCTTCCTTTGGTGGATGAGAGTGGTACTGCGGCTTCTGAGTTTCCTTCCTCAGGTGATGAGGTTAAGTCGTTAGGTGCTGCTCTATTTAACTCCACCTGGTGCTTTGATCCTGGCCTCCAGTCAATGTTCTAGTATTGGTCTTGCTTCCTCCTGGATCTTTCCTGTGGCCTCTCTATCCTGCATAAGCTAAGTTCTGCTTGTGTTATTTTTGTTTGCTATATTTTCTGTCCAGCTTGCTATATTGGTTTTTTTTGCTTGCTGGAAGCTCTGAGACGCAGAGGGAGCACCTCCGTACCGTTAGTCGGTGCGGAGGGTCTTTTTGCCCCTCTGCGTGGTTGTTTGTAGGTTTTTGTGTTGACCGCTAAGCTATCTTTCCTATCCTCGGTCTATTCAGTAAGTCGGGCCTTACTTTGCTAAATCTATTTCATCTCTGTGTTTGTATTTCATCTTTACTCACAGTCATTATATGTGGGGGGCTGCCTTTTCCTTTGGGGACTTTCTCTGAGGCAAGGTAGGCTTATTTTTCTATCTTCAGGGCTAGTTAGTTTCTCAGGCTGTGCCGAGTTGCATAGGGAGCGTTAGGCGCAATCCACGGCTACCTCTAGTGTTGTGTGTTAGGATTAGGGATTGCGGTCAGCAGAGTTTCCACGTCTCAGAGCTCGTCCTATGTTTTTGGTAAATGTCAGGTCACCTTGTGTGCTCTGAACTTCAAGGTCCATTGTGGTTCTGAATTACCTGTTCATAACAGTACTGGAGGCCCAAAGTACTAATGCTTCTCAATAGAGGGAAAAGAGAAGTTCTGAGACCATTTTTTTCTTTGCACTGTGTTCTGTCTTTCTTTTCCCCTTTACATCAGGGTGGTTCAGAACACAGGTGTGGACATGGACATTCAGGGTCTGTCCTCTTTGATGGATAATCTCACTATAAGAGTACAGAACATTCAAGATTTAGTGGTTCAGAATCCTATGTTAGAACCTAAGATTCCTATTCCTGAGTTATTTTCTGGAGATAGAGCTAAGTTTTTGAATTTTAAAAATAATTGTAAACTGTTTCTGGCTTTGAGACCCCGCTCCTCTGGTGACCCAGTTCAACAAGTTAAAATCATTATTTCTTTATTACGTGGCGACCCTCAAGACTGGGCATTTTCCCTTGCGCCAGGAGATCCTGCATTATGTAATATTGATGTGTTTTTTCTGGCGCTCGGATTGCTGTACGACAAACCTAATTCAGTGGATCAGGCAGAGAAAAATTTGCTGGCTCTGTGTCAGGGTCAGGATGAGATAGAGATTTATTGTCAGAAGTTTAGAAAGTGGTCCGTGCTCACTCAATGGAATGAATGTGCGCTGGCAGCTATTTTCAAAAAGGGTACCTCTGAAGCCCTTAAGGATGTCATGGTGGGATTTCATATGCCTGCTGGTCTGAATGAGTCTATGTCTTTGGCCATTCAGATCGGTCGACGCTTGCGCGAGCGTAAATCTGTGCACCATTTGGCGGTATTATCTGAGCATAAACCTGAGCCTATGCAGTGCGATAGGACTTTGACCAAAGCTGAAAGGCAAGAACACAGACGTCAGAATGGGCTGTGTTTCTACTGTGGTGATTCCACTCATGCTATCTCCGATTGTCATAAGCGCACTAAGCGGTTCGCTAGGTCTGCCACCATTGGTACGGTACAGTCGAAATTTCTTTTGTCCGTTACTTTGATCTGCTCTTTGTCTTCCTATTCTGTCATGGCATTTGTAGATTCAGGCGCTGCCCTGAATTTGATGGACTTGGAGTTTGCTAGGCGCTGTGGGTTTGTCTTGGAGCCCTTGCAGTGTCCCATTCCATTGAGAGGAATTGATGCTACGCCTTTGGCCAAGAATAAGCCTCAGTATTGGACCCAGCTGACCATGTGCATGGCTCCTGCGCACCAGGAGGATATTCGCTTTCTAGTGTTGCATAATCTGCATGATGTGGTCGTGTTGGGGTTGCCATGGCTACAAGTCCATAACCCAGTATTAGATTGGAAATCAATGTCTGTGTCCAGCTGGGGTTGTCAGGGGGTACATGGTGATGTTCATTTCTGTCTATCTCATCATCCACCCCTCCTGAGGTCCCAGAGTTCTTGTCTGATTACCGGGATGTATTCGATGAGCCCAAGTCCAATGCCCTACCTCCGCATAGGGATTGTGATTGTGCTATCGATATGATTCCTGGTAGTAAGTTTCCTAAGGGTCGACTGTTTAATTTATCTGTACCTGAGCACGCCGCTATGCGGAGTTACGTGAAGGAGTCTTTGGAGAAGGGTCATATTCGCCCGTCATCGTCGCCATTGGGAGCGGGTTTCTTTTTTGTGGCCAAGAAGGATGGTTCGCTGAGACCTTGTATTGATTACCACCTTCTAAATAAAATTACGGTCAAATTTCAGTACCCCTTGCCGCTGCTGTCTGATTTGTTTGCTCGGATTAAGGGGGCTAGTTGGTTCACCAAGATAGATCTTCGTGGTGCGTATAATCTTGTGCGTATCAAACGGGGCGATGAATGGAAAACAGCATTTAATATGCCCGAAGGCCATTTTGAGTACCTGGTTATGCCATTCGGACTTTCTAATGCTCCATCAGTGTTTCAGTCCTTTATGCATGACATCTTCCGAGAGTACCTGGATAAATTCCTGATTGTATACTTGGATGATATTTTGGTCTTCTCGGATGATTGGGAGTCTCACGTGAAGCAGGTCAGAATGGTGTTCCAGGTCCTGCGTGCTAATTCTTTGTTTGTGAAGGGGTCAAAGTGTCTCTTTGGTGTTCAGAAGATTTCATTTTTGGGGTTCATTTTTTCTCCTTCTACTATCGAGATGGACCCTGTTAAAGTTCAGGCCATTTATGATTGGACTCAGCCAACATCTCTGAAGAGTCTGCAGAAGTTCCTGGGCTTTGCTAATTTTTATCGTCACTTCATCGCTAATTTTTCTAGCATTGCTAAACCGTTGTCTGATTTAACCAAGAAGGGTGCTGATGTGGTCAATTGGTCTTCTGCTGCTGTGGAAGCTTTTCAGGAGTTGAAGCGTCGTTTTTCTTCTGCCCCTGTGTTGTGCCAACCAGATGTTTCGCTTCCGTTCCAGGTCGAGGTTGATGCTTCTGAAATTGGAGCAGGGGCTGTTTTGTCACAGAGAAGTTCTGATTGCTCGGTGATGAAACCATGCGCCTTCTTTTCCAGGAAATTTTCACCTGCTGAGCGAAATTATGATGTTGGCAATCGAGAATTGCTAGCCATGAAGTGGGCATTCGAGGAGTGGCGTCATTGGCTTGAAGGAGCCAAGCATCGCGTGGTGGTCTTGACTGTTCACAAAAACTTGACTTATCTCGAGTCTGCCAAACGGTTGAATCCTAGACAGGCTCGTTGGTCGCTGTTTTTCTCCCGTTTTGACTTTGTGGTTTCGTACCTTCCGGGCTCTAAAAATATGAAGCCGGATGCCCTGTCTAGGAGTTTTGTGCCCGATTCTCCGGGTTTGTCTGAGCCAGCGGGTATTCTCAAAGAGGGGGTAATTTTGTCTGCCATCTCCCCTGATTTGCGGCGGGTGCTGCAAAAATTTCAGGCTAATAGACCTGACCATTGCCCAGCGGAGAAACTGTTTGTCCCTGATAGGTGGACGAATAAAGTTATCCCTGAGGTTCATTGTTCGGTGTTGGCTGGTCATCCTGGAATCTTTGGTACCAGAGATTTGGTGGCTAGATCCTTTTGGTGGCCGTCTCTGTCGCGGAATGTGCGTTCTTTTGTGCAGTCCTGTGGGATTTGTGCTTGGGCTAAGCCCTGCTGTTCTCGTGCCAGTGGGTTGCTTTTGCCCTTGCCGGTCCCGAAGAGGCCTTGGACGCATATCTCTATGGATTTTATTTCGGATCTCCCCGTCTCTCAAAGAATGTCGGTCATTTGGGTGGTTTGTGATCGCTTCTCTAAGATGGTCCATTTGGTGCCCTTGTCTAAATTGCCTTCCTCCTCTGATTTGGTGCCATTGTTTTTTCAGCATGTGGTTCGTTTACATGGCATTCCAGAGAACATCGTTTCTGACAGAGGTTCCCAGTTTGTTTCGAGGTTTTGGCGAGCCTTTTGTGCTAGGATGGGCATTGATTTGTCTTTTTCCTCGGCTTTCCATCCTCAGACAAATGGCCAGACTGAACGAACCAATCAGACCTTGGAAACATATCTGAGATGTTTTGTTTCTGCTGATCAGGATGATTGGGTGTCCTTTTTGCCTTTGGCTGAGTTCGCCCTTAATAATCGGGCCAGCTCGGCTACTTTGGTTTCGCCGTTTTTCTGCAATTCTGGGTTTCACCCTCGTTTCTCTTCAGGGCAGGTTGAGTCTTCGGACTGTCCTGGTGTGGATACTGTGGTGGATAGGTTGCAGCAGATTTGGACTCATGTAGTGGACAATCTGACTTTGTCCCAGGAGAAGGCTCAACGTTTCGCTAACCGCAGGCGCTGTGTGGGTCCCCGACTTCGTGTTGGGGATTTGGTTTGGTTGTCATCTCGTTATATTCCTATGAAGGTTTCCTCTCCTAATTTTAAGCCTCGTTTCATTGGTCCATATAGGATTTCTGAGGTTCTTAATCCTGTGTCTTTTCGTTTGACTCTTCCGGCTTCTTTTTCCATCCATAACGTGTTCCATAGGTCATTGTTGCGGAGATACATGGCACCTGTGGTTCCATCTATTGATCCTCCTGCTCCAGTTTTGGTTGAAGGGGAATTGGAGTATATTGTGGAGAAGATTTTGGATTCTCGTGTTTCGAGACGGAAACTCCAGTATCTGGTTAAGTGGAAAGGTTATGGTCAGGAAGATAATTCCTGGGTCTTTGCCTCTGATGTCCATGCTGCCGATCTGATTCGTGCCTTTCATGTGGCTCATCCTGGTCGGCCTGGGGGCTCTGGTGAGGGTTCGGTGACCCCTCCTCAAGGGGGGGTACTGTTGTGAATTCTGTGGCCAAGCTCCCTCCTGTGGTCGTGAGTGGTACTGCGGCTGGTTCTGTCTATAAGCTTCCTTTGGTGGATGAGAGTGGTACTGCGGCTTCTGAGTTTCCTTCCTCAGGTGATGAGGTTAAGTCGTTAGGTGCTGCTCTATTTAACTCCACCTGGTGCTTTGATCCTGGTCTCCAGTCAATGTTCTAGTATTGGTCTTGCTTCCTCCTGGATCGTTCCTGTGGCCTCTCTATCCTGCATAAGCTAACTTCTGCTTGTGTTATTTTTGTTTGCTATATTTTCTATCCAGCTTGCTATATTGGTTTTTCTTGCTTGCTGGAAGCTCTGAGACGCAGAGGGAGCACCTCCATACCGTTAGTCGGTGCGGAGGGTCTTTTTGCCCCTCTGCGTGGTTGTTTGTAGGTTTTTGTGTTGACCGCAAAGCTATCTTTCCTATCCTCGGTCTATTCAGTAAGTCGGGCCTCACTTTGCTAAATCTATTTCATCTCTGTGTTTGTATTTCATCTTTACTCACAGTCATTATATGTGGGGGGCTGCCTTTTCCTTTGGGGACTTTCTCTGAGGCAAGGTAGGCTTATTTTTCTATCTTCAGGGCTAGTTAGTTTCTCAGGCTGTGCCGAGTTGCATAGGGAGCGTAAGGCGCAATCCACGGCTACCTCTAGTGTTGTGTGTTAGGATTAGGGATTGCGGTCAGCAGAGTTTCCACGTCTCAGAGCTCGTCCTATGTTTTTGGTAAATGTCAGGTCACCTTGTGTGCTCTGAACTTCAAGGTCCATTGTGGTTCTGAATTACCTGTTCATAACAATATCCCCTCTCTCTCCCAGAGACGGAGGCTATGTCTCAATACATTCAGGAGAATTTGGCAAGAGGGTTCATTAGGAAGTCAGTGTCTCCAGCAGGGGCGGGATTCTTCTTCGTACAGAAGAAGAACGGGGAATTACGTCCTTGCATCGATTACAGGGGTCTCAATGCTATCACCATTAAAAATAAGTACCCGTTGTCCCTGATATCGGAGCTCTTTGACAGGCTAAGGGGAGCTAAGATATTCACCAAACTAGATCTGCGGGGTGCCTACAACCTGATTCGCATCCATGAGGGGGACGAATGGAAAACGGCTTTCAATACCAGGGATGGGCACTATGAGTACCTGGTGATGCCCTTCGGGCTCTGTAATGCCCCAGCCGTTTTTCAGGACTTAGTCAACGATATCTTCCGGGATATGCTTTCCACCTCGGTTGTAGTCTATCTGGATGATATTCTCATCTTCTCTCCAGATATTGACTCCCACCAGAGAGATGTTGGCAGAGTCTTCGAACTCTTACGGGCGAATTCTCTTTATGCAAAGTTGGAGAAGTGTGTGTTTGAGCAGGAGTCTTTACCTTTCCTGGGCTATATCATCTCGGCCCAGGGATTGGCTATGGATCCTGCCAAACTACAGGCTGTGATGGACTGGCAAGAACCCCATTCTCTTAAAGCGGTGCAGCGCTTTATGGGGTTCATAAATTACTATCGCCAGTTCATCCCCCACTTCTCCACTTTGGTAGCTCCCTTGGTATCCCTCACCAAGAAGGGAGCGAATCCCAAATTGTGGTCGGAAGAGGTCTCCAAGGCCTTCACTTCTATAAAGTCCCATTTTGCTAGCGCTCCCATCTTACATCGTCCCGATGTGGATAAGCCATTCTTTATGGAGGTGGATGCCTCATCCGTTGGTGCTGGATCAGTTCTCTATCAAAAGGATGCTCAAGGTCGGAAGCATCCATGCTTCTTCTTCTCAAAGACCTTCACACCAGCGGAGAGAAATTACTCCATCGGGGATAGGGAGTTGCTAGCAATGAAGTTGGCCTTTTCGGAGTGGAGACATCTTTTGGAGGGTGCTCGGTTTCCATTCCAAGTCTTCACGGACCACAAAAATTTGGTCTATCTGGGTACAGCCCAGCGGCTGAATTCTCGTCAGGCCAGATGGTCCTTGTTTTTCTCCCGGTTCCACTTCACTCTACATTATCTCGCCGGGGAGAAGAACATTCGTGCTGACGCTCTCTCTCGCTCCCTTGTGTCAACTGAGGAGGAGGAGGAGGAGCCTCGGCTTATTGTCCCTTCGGAGAGTCTGAGAACCGTAGCTCCGGTTTCGCTTGAGTCTGTGCCTCCGGGCAAGACTTTTGTTCCCATCAATTTGCGACCGGAGGTTCTCTCTTGGGCTCTTTCGTCCAGAGTGGGTGGACACTTTGGGGCAAAGAGGACATCTGAGTTGCTGGCGAGAATGTACTGGTGGCCACATATGGTTCGTGACGTCGGAGACTACGTTCGGGCATGTGTCTCTTGTGCCAAAAATAAGTCTCTCCGTCAACGGCCAGCTGGTTTGTTATACCCTCTGCCGGTGGCAGACAGGCCCTGGGAGATGGTCGGGATGGACTTTGTGGTAGGTTTGCCCAAGTCTCGTGGCTGTACCATCATTTGGGTAATCACCGACCATTTTTCTAAAATGGTGCATTTGGTGCCGCTTCCTCGGCTACCTTCTGCACGGGCCTTGGCAGCGTTGTTTATTAAACACATCTTCCGCCTTCACGGTATGCCAGACAAAATTGTCAGTGACCGGGGTCCCCAGTTTGCGTGTCGGTTCTGGAGAGAGCTTTGTCATCTTCTCAGTATCGAGTTAAATCTCTCTTCGGCATATCATCCCGAGACGAATGGGTTGGTGGAGAGAGCCAACCAGACCTTGGTCACATATCTGCGACATTTTGTCTCTGCTACGCAAGATGACTGGGCATCTTTGCTACCGTGGGCGGAGTTTGCTCTTAACAATGCTGTAGCTGACTCCACTGGACAGACCCCATTCCTCCTTAACTATGGTCAGCATCCGCTGGTACCTGTGCCCATGCCCGTGTCTTCCGCCGATTCCAGGGTGGCAGACTGGGCTGTGGAGGCACGGGACATTTGGGATCGCACTCAGGATGCCATTCGGGCTTCCAAGGAGAGAATGAGGTCCTCCGCCGACGCACATCGGCGCCCCGCTCCAACCTTTGCTCCTGGCGACTTAGTGTGGCTCTCCGCCCGTAACATCAGGCTGCGAGTTGAGTCTACCAAGTTTGCACCTCGCTACTTAGGTCCTATTAAGGTCCTCGAACAGGTTAATCCTGTGGTTTACCATCTGGCCCTTCCTCCACGCCTAGGTATCACCGGCACCTTTCATGTGTCCCTCCTTAAGCCCGTGTACATGTCCCGCTTTTCTGAGTCATCTACTGGGACGTCGGGTTCATCTACGGACAATTACGAGGTGAACGCTATCTTGGGGTACAAGGTGGTTCGTGGCAAAAAATTTTATTTGGTGGACTGGAGGGGTTACGGTCCTGAGGATAGATCCTGGGAGCCTGCTGAGCACATTCGGGCTCCGCAGCTCATTGCTGCCTTCGAACGTAGCGAGGCCCAAGGGGGGGGCCCTAGGGGGGAGTAATGTTAGGGGTCGAGTTCCCGCTTCTGCTGCGGTCTCCCATTCCTCTCCTGCCGCAGGTAAACCTGCTCAGCAGAGACGACGGTCCTTGCGTCTGGCTCAGTCTCACTCGGTGCTTAGGCTTGCTGTTGCTTCTCCAGCTTTTGCCATTAAAGCCAGTGCTGGGCAGCAGCGAGCGGGCTTCTCTGGGACTAAGTCCTTATTTGCACACACTGAGCACGCCCAGGGCAAGATCTCCCGTTGGAGATCGAGGGTCACATGCTCAGGCACTGCAGCACATCCCATTGGTCCTCTTGGCAGGTCCTGAAAGGGCAAAACTTCTGTAGCTACTTCCTGTGCTGCAACTATATAAACTGCGCATGACTGCACGGCCATGCGCTAGTGTACAATTGTATACGTGTGTTTATTGTGAGTGCAAGTCGTTCATTAAATACCCCTACCCTATTGTATGACTGTTCGCGTATGGAGTATGGCTGCTATCTAGCGCCCGACTAACCACTCAACGTGTCACACACGTATCAGCGTCTATTGCTGTGTCCGCCAGTGCGGCGCCACGCACCAGTAGTGCGCTTCCTGACCCACGTCTGGGTGCTTAGTGGTGTTTGCCAGCACGGCACAGTTCACACTTCGGTGCTCTAATTATAATAGTTACCTAACACACCCAGTTGCGGTGTTGTGTCAGCAAGTGGTCTAATCGGACTTCAATCCTGAGTCTTGGGGTTGTGTCCGCTGACTCCTTGCTTGCACTCTTTAGTGCGGTATTGCGGACCTGTGGCTTTACCGGGTTCGCTTCCACCGCCATATTACGCTGCCATTTACTAGCAGCAGGTTTTCACCTGCACGGTGGACCCCGGACTGCGAACGCATCTATTACATCTTTCTTGGTGCGTTCCGCCAGTCCTAACACTAGTAGAATTGAATTCTACTTGAATTTAACAAAAAATCGCAATCTGGAGAATATGAATTTTCTGTAATTTGCTCCACACTAATTTAGCAAAATGGTAGCCAGCTGCGGCTGTCTTTTTGCTGAACAGTGGAGGGTTGGAGAAAGTTTACAAAAAATACATACTCATTTTACCACCTACCTCTATGGCTGCCCTGCAGACCCCTGCCCACTATCTGGTCCTTTGCACCTTCATCACATCACATCTGTTGCTCACAACTGGTATTCAATCGAAGTCAGGGCATCCATCTGCAATCAGGTCCTGGAGTTCACAGCTGTCAAAATTTCCAAGCTAGAGTGCAAATTGCCTCTTCAGAGAAAAAGAGGACTTGAACACTATAGCACCGCCTGTTGGAAGTAGTGATCCTACAAGTCACAATCAACCCTTTAACGAGTCTCACAATAAGACTTAGGATAAAAGCCAAATTAGCATCTCAATTCGCAGACACGGTAGAGTGAACACTGGACTGTGACCTCTGTTTCAAGGTGTCACAACGTGACTGTCCAAGCGTGACATGACCCAATGGGTGGTCGGTCACAAAGCAGTGAGACTCACAAGGGAACACCGGGGACATTTTAACAACTGTGGGCCCTGCGATAAGGAACGGGGAAATGGACAACTCCTGCACTCTCATAAGGATGTGCCCTGATCTCCCTGAAGTCCCTATACAGGTTTTTTCAACCTGTTGCCGAGCAGGATACCTAAGCCCTTGCTTGCCCTGCACCTATCCCTAAGTAGGAAATTGGCAGGTGAGAGCACTGGTCCCACCACTGCACTAATACAACACAGGGGAAGATAAAGACAATGGGACAAAGAAACAGTAACACCACACTTATCTTTCTGTGCTGCAATGCACCGCAAAGCAGAGTAAGGCACCAAATAAGAATTCAGCTGAAGAACTACAGTACTCAACCAGCTCTTTCTCCACCCAGGTTGGTCTCCAAAAGGACCTGTATAACCAACAGTCAGCTGATGCATCAGGTGACCTTAAGAAGGATGCTGGGAGTGGTTACCACTAACATCAGCTGACCCAGTAGCAATGCAATGCAATAAAACCAGTGGCCACCGGGGGGGAAACTGCATTCACCCCCAATGGCAGAAAGGAAAAAAGGTTTTAATCGAAGGAAAACCAGATCTGCCACAGATCCAAACATGGATCATGACAGCAGGTTACAAAGGCCACTGCACATGCATTGTGAACTTTGGGGCCTTTTCATGGCAAAAACCCAGTGGAGAGAGAAGAATAAGCCGGTGATACAATGCAACAAAGACGCACAGGACCAAACAGTGGGCAGGTAGCAGTGGAAGCCTCCAGAGATGTGAGCGGTGAGGTGAGTGTATGGATTTTTTTTTCATTTTATGTCTTACATTTATTGTGCTCTGGGGTGGGGAGATCGTAATGAGGGACATTACATTTGTGGAGAATAACCTCTCTGTGAATTGAATTTCCTGGTGAAGTCTGGTAAATTAAAATTTTGTCTAATCCGCTCCTCTCTACAAAAAATATATGTCACAATATGTTAAGGGGGTTTGTCATGCACAGATGTATATAATTGCATTACATTGAAAGAAAAAAAATATATATATATATTTATTTAAACATTTTCTATATGCAGTAGCTTATAGCAAACTGGGATGTAGGAAATGTGTGTTAGCTAATGGAATAACCTTCTTTATTTGATTTGGAGCCAGTGTTAGCAGAAGCTGATGAAGTGTGCTCCAGAAGTCATGCTATCAATAACTTTGAAGGAAATAACCTCACTAGGTACATAGTCTCATTTAAGAAAATGCAGTTTCATTGGCTTGACAAATAATAATATAAAATATTCCTTTTTCCTTAGCTGTCATTTATCTCACTTATCACAACCACAGGATTATTAGAATATAATAGATGTGCAATGATCCCATTACAAACAGAGACCATCACAGCATAAGGATTTATCTTATCAGGAAATATAACTTATTAGAAAGGACCTCAGCGGTGTCTTCACAAAGCTGATAGCTAAAGTTTAGGAAAGCGTCATGGGAAATGACCTGCTGACTCAATAAGGATGGATTTTATTATGTAAAACTCAGCTTTTTCTCTTTTCTGCTAGAAGATATTGACTTTTCTTCTATGACTTTAAAGTGAAATTATACTAAATGAGTCTGTAAAATTTGCTTGTGATTTCAATAAGTAATTTATTAAAAAGAATCCTGGAGCTACAAAATATGTTAAATATTGCTATTTTATTCCTATTCTACCTAAAATATTTCTCAAATGTTCCTAAGCAAAATACATTGAGTGGAACGATTACATTTCTCAATTTAATGATTACTATTGAAATGAAAAATCACAATTTTCTTTATTATTAAGCCAATTAAATTTAAAGAGCAACAGTCATTTTCATTTTAATTTCATAAATCAATAGTAGATATAAAATAAGCAACTTGGTTATATATTTTATCAGACACAGATGTTTGTTTCTCCTCTTGGATTGATCATTCACTCAATTTTTGCATAAATTCTGTATTCTGCAATGACAGATTTCTCCATTACTGAAATAGGAGATGTCAATTGCTACCTATATTGTTCTTTGGAGCGGAGAGGGGTAGAAGAAGGGATAAGCTAGAGGTAGACACCAATATCCATCTGCAAGTTTTCATAAAACAACAGATACACTGTAAGAAGGAACTGTGAACAAGTCAACAGTAGTGTTGAGCATTCCGATACTGCAAGTATTGGGTATCGGCCGATATTTGCTGTATCGGAATTCCGATACCGAGTTCCGATATTTTTGTGATATCGGAAATCGGAATCGGAAGTTCTTATAAGTTCCCAGTCATCTTCGGCGTGTGCGGTGCGTATGGTTCCCAGGGTCTGGAGGAGAGGAAACTCTCCTTCAGACCCTGGGATCCATATTCATGTAAAAAATAAAGAATAAAAATAAAAAATATGGATAAACTCACCCCTCCGGCGAACCCTGGCTGTCACCGCTGCAAGCGTCTGCCTCCGTTCCTGAGAATGCAGTGAGTGAAGGACCTGACCGCTCACGTGACCGTTGACATCATCGAAGATCCTTCACTCGCTGCATTCTCAGGAACGGAGGCAGACGCTCGCAGCAGTGACAGCCAGGGTCCGTCAGAGGGGTGAGTATATCCATATTTTTTATTTTTATTCTTTATTTTTTACATGAATATGGATCCCAGGGCCTGAAGGAGAGTTTCCTCTCCTTCAGACCCTGGGAACCATCCAGGATACGTTCCGATATTTGTGTCCCAGTGACTTGCATTGGTATAGGGTATCGTATCGGCGATATCCGATATTTTTGGGATATCGGCTGATACCATCCGATACTGATACTTTCAAATATCGGAAGGTATCGCTCAACACTAGTCAACAGTGGACAATTTTTGGTCCTATTTTATTCTTACTAAGCCTTTTTATTTAATAGTAATTTTTTAAGGTCTTTACCAAATGGTGTGGCTCACAGGATTCTCTGGAGTTTGTCTTAAGGCTGCTATGCATACTTACTCTGTGAGCCACACCCCCTTAAAGCTCATAAATATTTGACAAAATAAAGAGACCCATATATCTGACCTATATAGCAAATTTAAGGAAAAAAAAAACACAAAAAGACCCAGATTATTCAGAGAGGCAGCGCAACTAAAATAAGAACAAAAATTGCCACTTTAGACCTTGCGATATGTCCTCTACAAGTATAATTTGTGTACTATGCATGTTGTATTAGATAATAGGTTAGCCAAATAAGCAAACATCAATAAAATGAGTTATCTCTGATATATATGTAGTAATTCTTAATTTGCAATAATTAAAGGGGTTGTTAGGGCTGGCAGAACGCACCGAGTAAATAAGGAGATAGTATAGGTGCGTTCGCAGCCCGAGGTCCACCGTGCAGGAGTGGAACCTGGTGCTAGTAGATGGCGGCACTATATGGCGGTACTACACTTGAATAGACACGGGTTCAGTCACCCGATCTGTAAAGGAGTGAACCCTGTTGCTTCACAGATTCACCGGGATTAAAGGTAATGCTGTGTTCTGTTAACCTCACAGAGGATCACAGCTCTCAAATGGAGCAGGTAACATACAGTGGTCGTACAGTCAGCAACAGCACGCAAACAACTCCTCTCCGGAGGTGACAAAATTCTAGTGGCTATACGCCAGCCCTAAATTCACACACACAAACTCCTCTCCGGAGGTGCCGAAATTCTAGTGGCTATACAGCCGACCCTGAGCACATGCTGACACAGACCACAAAGTAGCTAAGCTCAGAAACATAAGTGGATACTAGCACATGGCCGTGCAGCCATGCGAACCTTTTATAGAGAAAGCTCTCCAGGACGTTCCTAGTGGTCCAATAGGAACTGCTTCAGGACCTGAGCATGTGACCACAGACCTCCAATGAGAGGTCGACCCTTGGGCATGCTCAGTAGCGGAAAAGCAGAACTTAGTCTCAGGAGTGTCTGCTCGCCACTGAGCAGTGCTGGTTACAATGGCTGAGCCTCGAAGATCCGCAGTAACCAAGCGCACAGTATCTGACTGAACCAGACGTTGGGACCGACGTCTCCCCTGAGCAGGCTCCACTGCGGCTGGAGAAGAGTGGGAGACCGCACCGGAGCTGGCTCGAGATTCCCCCTGTGCAGTGGCGGGAACTCGACGCCTAACAGGGGTAAACCGGTTTGAGAAAATACATTTTATGTAACTACTTGTGGACTGCACACAGATTTAAAAGGACCAGGTTGTCTGTATATTACTCTGCAATAACTGTTGTGAATTCTGCTCTTGGGCTCCCTCCGGTGGTTATGAGTGGTAGTGCTGCTGTCTGTGGATCGCAGCATTCATCAGGTGTGTTCAATTTGGACTCAGCTATTTAGTCCTGCTTGATCCTTTAGTCAGTGCCAGTTGTCCATTGTTTTTGGAGGATTCACTTCCCTTCTGGTCTCTCCTGTTTGCTGTGCTTTTCTACAAAGATAAGTCCTGGCTTTGTTTTTGCTGTCCACCTGCTGTGGACCTTATAGTTCTGTGCATTTTCATGTTTTGTCTTGTACAGCTTTGTCTGTGAAGGATTTTTTGCAGCCAAGCTGTGTCTCTGGAGATGCAGATATACCCTCCATGTCTTTAGTCAGATGTGGTGATTTGTATTTTCTGTGGTGGATATTTTCTAGTGTTTTAATACTGACCACATAGTACTCTGTTCTATTCTTTCTTTTTAGCTAGTATGGCCTCCTATGCTAAATTCTGATTTCATGTCTGCGTATGTTATTTCCCTCTCCTCTCACAGTCAATATTTGTGGGGGGCTGTCTATTCTTTGGGGATTTTCTCTGAGGCAAGATAGGTTTCTTGTTTCTGTCTTTAGGGGAAGTTAGTTCTTAGGCTGTGTCGAGGGGTCTAGGGAGTGTTAGGTACCCCCCACGGCTACTTCTAGTTGCGCTGCTAGGTTCAGGGTTTGAGGTCAGTGCAGGTACCACCTTCTCCATTGTCCGTCTCATGCTGCTCCTAGGCCACCAGATCATAACAAATAACATTCTAAAACATTATTGCAGAGAACGCAATTGCCCAAGATAAAACAGATACAATAGTGAGAATCTGATTTTCAGATATTGTCAGATTCCCTGTAAGGAAATCAGAGATTGTTCATTACTGTTTCTGCCTTCCTGATCTCTGTATGTACAGTGCTGAATAGGGCTGTGTGTGTACTTTAAGAAAGTTTAATTGCACAAAAATCAATAAATTAATGTATATATTTTATTATAGAATACAAATTTCAATGAAATGATAATGGAAGAATTAAAAACAAATCCTCGATACCTACGAAATTGACACCACAGGGAAAAAGCATGGAAACTGAAATAATAATGGGATACAATGATTGCAATCGGGATGTTGAAGAAAATAAAGGGAACACTTAAATAACAGAATATAACTCCAAGTAAATCAAACTTATGTGAAATCAAACTGTCCACTTATGAAGAAACATTGTTTGGCAATCAATTTCACATGCTGTTGTGCAAATGGAATAGACAACAGATAGAAATTATTGGCAATTATCAAGACACACTCAATAAAGTGTGTAACCCCTTTCTCATGTACAGCACCATGGAATTAATGGTGCTATATAAATAAATAATAATAATAATACTAATAATAATAAAGGAGTGGTTCTTCAGGTGGGGACCACAGATCACATCTCAGTAACAATGCTTTCTGGCTGATGTTTTGGTCACTTTTGAATGTTGGTTGTGCTTTCACACTCGTGGTAGCATGAGATGGACTCTACAACCCACACGTGGCTCAGGTAGTGCAGCCCATCCAGGATGGCACATCAATGTGAGCTGTGGCAAAAGGTTTGCTGTGTCTGTCAGCGTAGTGTCCAGAGGCTGGAGGCGCTACCAGGAGACAGGCTAGTACACCAGGAGACGTGGAGGGGGCCGTAGGAGGGCAACAACCCAGCAGCAGGACCGCTATCTCAGCCTTTGTGCAAAGAGGAACAGGAGGAGCACTGCCAGAGCCCTGCAAAATGACCTCCAGCAGGCCACAGATGGGCATATGTCTGCACAAATGGTTAGAAACCAACTCCATGAGGATGGTCTGAGTGCCTGACGTCCACAGATGGGGTTGTGCTCACAGCCCAACCCCATGCAGGACGCTTGGCAATTGCCACAGAACACCAGGATTGGCAAATTCGCCACTGGTGCATTGTGCTCTTCACAGATGAAGTGAGGTGGCATTTCATTGGAGGGCTGCACAGCCCTCCATGTACTCGCCAGAGGTAGCCTGACTGCCATTAGGTACCAAGATAAGATCCTCAGACACCTTGTGAGACAATATGCTGGTGCAGTTGGCCCTGGGCTCCTTCTAATGCAGGACAATGCCAGACTTCATATGGCTGGAGTGTGTCAGCATTTCCTGCAAGATGAAGGCATTGAAGCTATGGACTGGCCCATCCAATCCCCAGACCTTAATCCAATTGAACACATCTGGGGCATCATGTCTTGCACTATCCATCAATGTCACGTTGCACCACAGACTGTCGAGGAGTTGGCGGATGCTTTAGTCCCGGTCTGTGAGGAGATCCCTCAGGAGACCATCTCCCCCTCCTCAGGAGCATGCCCAGGGGTTGAATAAAGGTCATACAGGCACTTGAAGGCCACACACAATGCTGAGCATCATTTTGACTTGTTTTAAGGACATTACATTACACTGTAATTTTGTGTGAGACTCCAAATCTCCAGGCCTCCATTGGTTAATAAATTTTATTTCCATTGATGATTTTTGTGTGATTTTGTTGTCAGCACATTCAACTTTGTACAGAACAAAGTATTCAATGAGAATATTTAATTCATTCAGATCTATGATGTGTTATTTGAGTGTTCCCTTTATTTTTTTGAGCAGTGTACTGTATATGATGGAAATGTATACATTTCATATAGATCTCACTTGCATATATAGTCATATATACTCATATGTACTCGTATATACTCACAGCTAGTATATACACTATAATCAATTATAAATCAATTAATCAATTATAAAGCGATCCGGATCAATTATATAATCAACGATCCGGATCGCTGCAGCGTTGCTGTTTGGTCGCTGGAGAGCTGTCACACAGACCGCTCTCCAGCGACCAACGATGTCGGTAACCAGGGTAAACATCGGGTAACTAAGCGCAGGGCCGCGCTTAGTAACCCGATGTTTACCCTGGTTACCATCCTAAAAGTAAAAAAAAACAAACAGTACATACTTACCTACAGCCGTCTGTCCTCCAGCGCTGTGCTCTGCACTCCTCCTGTACTGTCTGTGTGAGCACAGCGGCCGGAAAGCAGAGCGGTGACGTCACCGCTCTGCTTTCCGGCTGACCGACGCTCACAGCCAGTACAGGAGGAGAGCAGAGCACAGCGCTGGAGGACAGACGGCTGTAGGTAAGTATGTACTGTTTGGTTTTTTTTACTTTTAGGATGGTAACCAGGGTAAACATCGGGTTACTAAGCGCGGCCCTGCGCTTAGTTACCCGATGTTTACCCTGGTTACCAGTGAAGACATCGCTGGATCGGTGTCACACACGCCGATCCAGCGATGTCAGCAGGAGTCCAGCGACGAAATAAAGTTCTGGACTTTATTCAGCGACCAACGATCTCCCAGCAGGGGCCTGATCGTTGGTCGCTGTCACACATAACGATTTCATTAACGATATCGTTGCTACATCACAAAAAGCAACAATATCGTTAACAATATCGTTATGTGTGAAGGTACCTTAAGGATAACAAAGTCCATGCTTTGGAGTGGCCATCACAAAGCCCTGACCTCAATCTTATCGAAGACTTGGTCGTCTCTCGGCTTTGCTCAGTGTATGATTTCACAAACTCCCCTCTCCCGCTCTCTGACCACAACCTTCTTTCATTCTCTATCCAGAACTGCCATCCCACTCAGGTCACTCCTAGTTTCCACACTTATAGAAACATGTAGGCCATTAACACCCAGAAACTCATGAAGAACATGCAGTCCTCATTGGCCCCTATCTCCTCCCTCTCATGTCCTGATTCTGCACTAAAGTATTACAATGAAACCTTGCAAAGGATGAAATTGCACCTCCTATACATAGAGTAACTCAGCACAGATGTCGACAACTGTGCAACACACTGTAAACACGTTTCCTGCAGGGGTGCTCTAGGTGCGCCGAATGTCTGTGGAGAAAATCTAATCTACCCGAAGATTTCATCCATTATAAGCTTATGCTTAAATCCTACAGCTCTGCCCTTCACCTCTCCAAACAAACCTATTTCAACCCCCTCATCACCTCACTGTCCAATAACCCTAAACGTCTCTTGGACACTTTTCATTCCCTACTCAACCCAAGAGTGCAGGCCCCAACCACGGATCTCTGTGCTGATGATCTGACCAATTACTTCAAAGAAAAAAATGACCATATCCAAGAGGAAATTATCTCCCAATCCCCTCATATCATGCACTGTCCTCCCTCCCCTACTACATCTCGCTCGCTCTCTGACTTTGAAGCAATCGCAGAAAAAGAAGTAATCAGGCTCCTTGCATCTTCTTGTCCGACCACTTGCACCAGTGACCCCATTCCGTCATATCTCCTCCAGTCCCTTTCCCATGCTGTCACCTCTGACCTAACTAAAATATTCACCTCTCTCTCTCTTCCAGTATCTTTCCCTCCTCTTTTAAGCAGGCCATCATACATCAATTACTTAAAAAAACATCCCTCGACCCAAACTGTGCCACTAACTATAGACCTGCCTCTAATCTTCCCTTCATCTCTAAACTCCTCGAACGCCTGGTCCACTTCCGTCTTATTTGCTATCTTTCAGATAACTCTCTTCTCAACCCTCTTCAATCTGGCTTCCGCTCTTTACACTCTACTGAAACTGCCCTCACTAAAGTCTCTAATGATCTACTAACAGCTAAATCTAATGGTCACTACTCCATGCTAATTCTCTTGGATCTCTCCGCAGCATTCGACACTGTGGATCATCAGCTCCTCCTCGCTATGCTACACTCCATCGGCCTTTATGACACCATTATCTCCTGGTTCTCCTCCTCTCTCTCTGACCGCTCTTTCACTGTATTCTTTGCTGGTTCCTCCTCTCCTCTTCCCCTTACTGTTGGGCTTCCTCAAGGATCAGTCCTAGCCCCCTCCTTTTCTCTTTGTATTCCGCCCCTATTGGACAAACAATCAGTAGATTTGGGTTCCAGTACCATCTCTATGCTGATGAGCCCCAATTATACATTTTTCTCCTGAAATTATGCCTGCCTTTTTAGAAAATACCAGTAATTGTCTTACCGCTTAACATCACTGAACCTGAAACTGAACCTGTCAAAACTGAACTCCTTGTATTTCCTCCCTCTACTAATATGTCTAGGCCTGACATTGCCATCTCTGTGTGTGGATCCACCATTACTCCCAAGCAACATGCCCTCTACCTTGGGGTCATACTTGATTCCGAGCTTTCATTCATTCCTCATACGATCACTGGCTCGCTCTTGTTATCTGCACCTCAAAAACATTTCTAGATTTCGACCTTTTCTTACTTTCGACTCTTACTGTTTCTCTGATTCATTCTCATCCAGACTATTGTAACTCTCTACTAATAAGCCTCCCTCTTACCAAACTCTCCCCTCTCCAATCTGTCCTGCATGCTGCAGCCATGATCATATTCCTCACTAATCGTTAAACCGATGCCTCTACCTTGTGCCAGTCATTGCACTGGTTACCCATCCACTCCAGAATCCAGTACAAACTTATTACCCTCATCCACAAAGCACTCCATGGTTCAGCACCACCCTCCCTACATCTACTCCCTGTTCTCAGTCTACCACCCTAATCGTGCTTTCCATTCTACTAATGACCTCAGGTTAACATCCTCAATAATCAGAACCTCTCACTCCTGGCTCCAAGACTTTTCACGTGCTGCTCCAATTCTTTGGAATGCACTACCAAGGTTAATATGATTAATCCCCAATAACCACAGTTTTAAGTGTGACCTAAAAACTCATTTGTTCAGACTGGCCTACCGCCTCAACACATTAACCTAACTATCCCTGTGTGGCCCATTAAAAAAAAAAAAAAATTAACCATAATGAGGTTCCTCGCATCATGTTCTCATACACTTTATGCATTTAATAGCCCTCTGGGTCTGTACTGTTACATAGTTAGGCTGCTAACTGGTTCATGCAGCTTTACATGAACACCCGTTTCCTACAAAATGGCTGGTCCGAACAATGAAAGCAATTGTTACCATCTACCTCTAGTGTCTCCCCATTTTCCTCATAGTTTGTAAGCTTGTGAGCAGGGCCATCATTCCTCTTGGTATCTGTTTTGATCTGTGTTTATTGTTATGCTGAAATGTCTATTGTCTGTTCAAGTCCCATCTATAATGTAAAGGCCTGCGGAATATGTTGGTGCTATATAAATAAAATTATTATCATTATTATTATTATTAAAGCAGAGAATTATGGAACAGCACCATTGGACTGTTACTTACAATGGGTGCCAGGCCTGCAGACAAATGTCTAGTTTGTTCCATAATACTGTATGTAGATCATAAAGAAGGCATAACCCCAATCAAAACAAAAAAAAGTTGAAAAAAGCAGACTTTTTTAAGCCCAAATGGGTAATAGTAAGGTAATAGTAAGTAATGCTTGTTGAAAACAGAAAACCAATTTCAGATATAATTTAGCAGTGTATCAGCATTATATGTCAAAAAACCATGATAGGTGTAAATGGAGTGCCCCCAAGGGCTGTGGGGTACTTGGATCCGGGCCCTTCTGTTCTCAGAGGGGATTTCATGGTGGCTGACCCAGTCCGTGGCCCTCGGGAGATCCGTTAATGAAATGGGGAAAAGGTCTTTAAAGGGATAATGTTCGTGACGCCACATGTGGTATTCGGTCAGGGTGACCGACGCTGCTTAGGGGTCCGCTGGGGTGATGTTATGGCAGCTAGATGGTATACCTTCCCACAGGTGAAGTGTGTCCCCAGGGCTTCCTAGAGTGTAGTTGGTAGATGGTGGATGTTGTAAGGCGCAGGGAATAACGAGGACACAAGGTTGCAGTCTCTTTACCTTTACTGAAGGCTTCAACATCCACAGTCCAGGGCACCAGACCACAGGGTAGGCAGAGTCCGGCCGGTCTGAAGGCACATCCAGAGTCCCCTTATCCAGGTGGAATTCAGTAGCCTCCCTATAGCGCCTGTGCGTTGTAGTACCACCCTGCTGAGCAACTCGGTAAGGTCCTAACAACTGTTGTAGATGTTCTAGATGTTATTTCTTCCAATCTGTCCCCTAGATGGTATGGATAGGACAACCTGTATGACTGATGGCCTGAGGCTTGTTTATAGGGACCCTAGAGACGCCCCGACCCCCACAGTTGCCACTGTGCCTCCTGGGTATATGGTCGGGCAGCCAACTTGGAATTGACTGTCCTGCCAGTCTCTAAAGTAAAGCGCAGAGTCTATTACTCCCTCCGTGTTCTGGCTACCGGTTCTGCGCTCCAGAAAGAGGTAGCCTTTTACAGGGCAGAACTCCTTCTGGTTTTCTTCTCCTTGTGCTATGACTTCGTTTCTCACTCTCTACAATACAATTCTCTTTGTATCCTTTCTTAGGATGCTGCTGCATGTGGGGCAGGCGCAGCTCCGTGTCTTTCTGTCTAGGCCTCTGACAGGGTCCCACCCATGTCTGGGGCCCTCTGTCTGCAGCTTTGTGGTGTTCCTCCTTTCCCGCTGTCTGCCTGACAGGAACTGACTGGGTGAAGCCCAGGCAGCGTCTGACTAACTTTCTATCCAACCCACCAGTTTAACCCTAATGTGAGGAGTGCCCTAGTAGATGGGAGCAAGGCTCCCCCTGGTAGACTGGAGTGTGAATTGTAGTGTATGGTTTGTGATACCTAGCAAGGTGAACTCCTTTAGTGCCATCAGATGTAATATTCCTCCCCCTGGTGGAAGAATAACATTACTGCAACGACCAGGACTCTGGGGCGCTGCACACCCCCCCTGTTAAATCCAGTACTCCCGGACTGGGAAAAGAAAACAACAATACATTAGCAACAGACATGCAAAATTTTGAAATGCTAATAAACAAGTTAATATATAATGAGCTTCTCTTTATGGGAGGTGAGAACACTTGAACGTTGCAAACAATAACATATTTACATTGCGTGTACAACTTTTAAAGGCAAATATAAAACAATTACTATCTAAATATGAAACACAATTACCCATACAGGTATTCTATCTACTTAATGCAAGTACCCTCTAAGGGTGTACTATCATTAACCCTTAAAGTGCTAATCAACATTTTCTTTATCTTTCTTCTACATATGCAGGACTATCTGTCTACCCCCACGGGCTTACTGCATTTCTTTCCTAAAACCTATCAATTTATTTAAAGTACATCATCTAACATTTTAGCTACATACTACCGGCTATGTAAACTTTATTACTATCTAATTACTCAACACTTTCAAACATTATTACTTTCTCTAGTAAAAGTGCGACAAATGAACATTCCCTTTAAGAGGGAAACTCAAGTTCTTTCTGAGGTAGTATAAACAATCAACAAGTCAGTTATCAACTTTTAAAACAGCAAAACTTTCACGAAGTCCTTAGGAACAGTTTCTTCGCAAAGGCTTCTTCTTGCAAAACCAGTAGGGAGCACCCTTAAGAAGGTGCAAACTATATACAATGGACAGTTTGTGACCATGCACAGTTCATGATTCCGCAGTTCTGTAGAAGAAACAGACAAACTTGTGCAAAAACATAGGATCCCTTTAACGCGGGACCCCTTTAAGGAATTAACCCTGGATAGGTTTAAACTTGAAAAAGCAGCAAAAGATTAACAGTTAACTATTTACAGTTTTCAGGACTTCGAGGTTTACTTTTATAGTAGGTTGCAAGGCATCAGTCGGTAGCAAACACTTCCTGGCCGAAGAAGGTTGGTATCCGAGTTCTCATCTTATGCTGTAGCAACGTCATGGGCTTGTCTCTCAGGTGCGGTCAAGTCACTAGTGGTCTGGGTACGGATGTTAGTTTTAGTAGCAGATTCAGTAGTAGAGATAATACACACAGTGGTGATAGTGTTGAGACACACCAGTTCAGGGACTAGAGGGATAATGTCGCTAGTCTTAGTCATTGCAGCAGATGGCGCTACTGCAGGTTCACATTGTTTAACGTTCTTAGCGTACCAACCTTGCTCACTCCAATGGCGGGTGTAGGTGACAATGTCTCCCGGGTATAAGTCTCTGTCAGGGTGTCCCTCCCAGAGGTGCGATTCCACATCCCTGCGGTTAACAAACACCTCCATGTATAATCCGGGCTCTTTAATAAAGCCCCAACCTCCCTGGAGTTTGAAGGCTACGACTTTGCCCTGCTTACGCGAAGCCTGGTCAGTGCTGCAGTCCTTGCGGGCCTGGGCCTTGACTGCTAGGTCCCGTTGGTCATGAGCCTGGAATTGGGCCTGGTATTCCTCCTCTTTCTCCTCCCACTTCTGGGCAAGTTGGGCCTGGTAATCCTCCCAACTTAGAACTTCCACTGTCTCTCTTTTTTGTCGTTCTGCCCAGGGGAACCCCATGAAATCCGATCCGGGATTCACCCAGCAGTATACAGTCCGCTCTGCCTAGATTTCACCTGTCCGGGTGGTGGGCGTGATTGGGGCCGGCATAAACTGTTCCATCCCCGTGGCCCGGTCCCAAGGCTCGAGACGCTGCAGGCGGTATGTTCCGTGCGGAGGTGGCGCTGCTACGGGGCCTACCAGTAGGTCTTCTGTCACCGGGGCAGGGTCAGTGTGCTTACCTGCCCCAGCGGTGTCCCCGATGTCGGCTGGTTCTGCTGACGATGGCGTTGGCGGTGGTTCTGGCAGCGGCTCCTGTAGCCGTGTCAGGGGCGATAGCTCCTCCGCAGGGGTCATCTGGTACAGGGCTTTGGTCTTCACCCGCAGCTGTAGAAGCTGTTTGATCAGTTCATCTACTCCAATCTGAAGGGAATCATCATCAGCGGTGGAGGCATGGTCGCTGTGTCCCTCCGGTTAGCTGGGGGAGTCCTCTGCTCCGACCCCACGCTCCAGCTCCAGGCGGCTGGCCATGGCATCCTCCACGTGGCTCGCTCTTTCCTCATCCTTTTCCCGCTCTTTCCTCTGGGGCGGTTCCTGTTTTTTTTGTCTCCGCCCGCCATTGAGGATCAGGAGGCGGATCTTGGCTGCTGATGGACACGTCCTCAAGGTACAAAGATATTTAGACTGGGAGGCCATTGTTTTTCGTGCTTCTCAGCTTGTTCATGCCCACAACTCCACGCCCTTCTTCTTCTCCAGTGCTCCTCATGGTGCGGTAATGGCGGCAGTTTTGGCGGGAATCTTGGAGGCAAGATACACAGTCTTTCAGCAGAAACAGTTCAAACACAATTCTGGCACAGTTCTTAGGTGCACATGACCCGATTTTCAGGCTTAAGTAGATTCTGTTTGTGACGCCAAAATAATTGGAGCACCCCCAAGGGCTGTGTGGTACACGGATAAGGGCCCTTCTATTCTCAGTGGGGATGTCACGGTGGCTGACCCGGTCCGTGGCCCTCAAGAGGTCCGTTTAAAGTAATAATGTTCGTGATGCCACCTGTGGTATTTGGTCAGGGTGACCGACACTGCTTAGGCGTCTGCTGGGGTGATGTAATGGCAGCTAGATGTTATACCTTCCCACAGGTGAAGTGTGTCCCCAGGGCTTCCCAGAGTGTAGTTGGTAGATGGTGGATGTTGTAAGGCACAGGGAATAATGAGGACACAAGGTTGCAGTCTCTTTACCTTTACTGAAGGCTTCAACATCCACAGTCCAGGGGACCAGACCACAGGGTAGGCAGAGTCCGGCCGGTCTGAAGGCACATCCAGAGTCCCCTTATCCAGGTGGAATTCAGTAGCCTTCCTATAGCGCCTGTGCGTTGTATTTCCTCCCTGCTGAGCAACTCGGAAAGGTCCTCACAACTGTTGTAGATGTTCTAGATGTTATTTCTTCCTCTCTGTCCCCCAGATGGTATGGATAGGACAACCCGTATGACTGATGGCCTGAGGCTTGTTTATAGGGACCCTAGAGACGCCCCGCCACTGTGCCTCCTGGGTATATGGTCAGGCAGACAACTTGGATTTGACTGTCCTGCCAGTCTCTGATGTAAAGCATAGTCTATTACTCCCTCGGTGTTCTGACTACCGGTTCTACGCTCCAGAAAGAGGCAGCCTTTTACATGGCAGAACTCCTTCTGGTTTTCTTCTCCTTGTGCTATGACTTCATTTCTCACTCTCTACAATACAATTCTCTTTGTATCCTTTCTTAGGATGCTGCCGCATGTGGGGCAGGCGCAGCTCTGTGTCTTTCTGTCTAGGCCTCTGACAGGGTCCCACCCCTGTCTGGGGCCCTCTGTCTGCAGCTTTGTAGTGTTCCTCCTTTCCCGCTCTCTGCCTGACAGGAACTGACTGGGTGAAGCCCAGGCAGCATCTGATTAACTTTCTATCCAACCCATCAGTTTTACCCTGATATGAGGAGTGCCCTAGTAGATAGGTGCAAGGCTCCCCCTGGTCGACTAGAGTGTGAAGTGTAGTGTATGGTTTGTGATACCTAGCAAGGTGAACTCCTTTAGTGCCATCAGACGTAATATCACTCCTCCTGGTGGAAGAATAACATTACTGCAACGACCAGGACTCTGGGGCGCTGCATAAATGCCACATATGGGACCCTAACCTATCAGGATAACAGGGGCTCATAAGCGCCTATTTCCTAATTATATGAAGTCAATTTCCCCATTGTATTCCATAGAAATGTGGCACAGCTTTCTCCATTGAAATCTCGAGGTTATGGAAAAGATTCAGCCAGAAGTTCTCAAAGGTTCAGCTTCCATGTTTCATACATTTACTGTATGGCCATTATAGATCATTAACTTCTGGCATATGCTGTAGATGTCTAGTATTATGTTTAAATAAACCTTGGTGAAAGGTGCAATATTAGTGGAGATTTAGAAGCATTTAATACTTTCTCACAGACTATAATACAGTAATGCTGATTCCTTTTTTACATTGTACTTTCAAGTTAAATTGGTCATTAACCCGCCTATTCATTCACCTTCAGTTTCCACCAGCTGGGAACACAGATTCCGAAATGTTGCCTGCCTCCATGTACTTTAGACTATGCAGATGGATTGCAACTTAATTGTTTTAAAATAAGTTGCCATATGCTAAATAGAAAAGAAAATTATTACATTAAAGCTGGATCTAATAGCTTTTATCATGATCTACTTCATAGAAAGAGATATTGCTGGGACCCCATATTATATACTTTGGCATATGGCGCCGCAGAATTTTCATTTGATATTCACTTTATAATTAAATGGCTTTTTTGAAGGCTTAACATGTTAATGACAATGCTGAGATGCTTCCATGCAATTAGTCGGACTAATACTTGCCTTAGGTGGGATTTATAGTGCTTTGTTTTCTATAATAGGCTTATTTGGATGATTTTGGTAAAGCTCATTTCCAGCATATTATTGCTATTACTTTTATTAGTAATATACCTTCCAATTTAAATGAAGATGGGAACATTGTTCCTGTGGGAAAACTTAAATCTAAGCTTTTAGTATTTTATTTATTTATATTAAAATTTGTTATTCATTTCATTTCAGAATGGAAACAATGCAAAACATTATACTACGTATATAAATATCATTGATTTTATAATATTAAGATGTGCAACAATACACTGACGGCATTCAATTGTTTTCTGAAATTCTAGAAAATTAAATCTATTCAAGCTGTGCAAATTGCATGTAATATAAAGTAATAAGGCAAATAAAAAACTTTACCTTTGAATTGATATCAATGCAGTTTTTATCATATTGACATCATGTACAGTCACATAGTAAGCGGGCAGTTTATATAAGTAACATTTCCAACCCACTATTTATCTTGGACATTGGCAAAATGAATTTACAGCTACAGGTGGTTCTCACAAAATTAAAATATCAAAATATCATCAAAAAGTTAATTTACCGTATATACTCGAGTATAAGCCGACCCGAGTATAAGCCGACCCCCCTAATTTTGCCACAAAAAACTGGGAAAACTTATTGACTCGAGTATAAGCCTAGGGTAGGATATGCAGCATTTACCGGTGAATTTCAAAAATAAAAATAGATCATTATTTCCCCATAGCTGTGCCATATAGTGCTCTGCACCGTTCATATTGCCCCATAGCTCTGCCATATAGTGCTCTGCACCGTTCATTATTGCCCCATAGCTGTGCCATATAGTGCTCTGCACCGTTCATATTGCCCCATATCTGTGCCATATAGTGCTCTGCACCGTTCATATTGCCCCATATCTGTGCCCCATATATGCTCTGCATCGTTCATATTGCCCCATATCTGTGCCATATAGTGTTCTGCTCCGTTCATATTGCCCCATATCTGTGCCCCATATAGTGCTCTGCACCGTTCATATTGCCCCATATCTGTGCCATATAGTGCTCTGCATCGTTCATATTGCCCCATATCTGTGCCCCATATATGCTCTGCACCGTTCATTTTTGTCCCATACCTGTGCCCCATTCAGTGCTCTGCACCGTTCATACTGCCCCATATCTGTGCCCCATATAGTGCTCTGCACCGTTCATACTGCCCCATATCTGTGCCCCATATAGTGCTCTGCACCGTTCATACTGCCCCATATCTGTGCCCCATACAGTGCTCTGCACCATTCATATTTCCCCATAGATGCTCCACATAAATCTGTGCCGCTGCTGCTGCTGCTGCTGCAATAAAAAAAAAAAGCCATACTCACCTCTCTTGATTGCAGCTCCCGGCGTCCGGTCCCGGCGTCTCTCCGCTCTGACTGATCAGGCAGAGGGCGCCGCGCACACTATATGCGTCATCGCGCCCTCTGACCTGCACAGTCAGAGCGCAGAAACGCCGGGAAGATGGAGCGACGCCTGGCGGCTGGAACGTGGACAGGTGAATATGCGATACTTACCTAGTCCCAGCGATCCTGGCGCTCCCCGCCTGTCCCACGGTCTTCTGTGCTGCAGCCTCTTCCTCTATCAGCGGTCACCGGCACCGCTGATTAGAGAAATGAATAGGCAGCTCCACCCCTATGGGAGGTGGAGCCACCTATTCATTTCTCTAATGAGCGGTCCCATGTGACCGCTGAAGAGGGGAAGAAGCTGCAGCACAGAAGACCGTGAGACGGCAGGGGGAGTGCCAGGATCGCTGGGACTAGGTAAGTATACCTCAGCGCCCTCTCCCCCTCACCCACCGACCCCACCGCTACCGTGACTCGAGTATAAGCCAAGAGGGGCACTTTCAGCCCAAAAATTTGGGCTGAAAATCTCGGCTTATACTCGAGTATATACGGTACTTCAGTTCTTTAATACAAAAAGTGAAACTCATATATTATATAGAGTCATTACAAACAGAGTGATCTATTTCAAGTGTTTATTTCTGTTAATGCTGATGATTATGGCTTACAGCCACTGAAATCCTGAAAGTCATTATCTCAGTATATTAGAATAATTAACAAAAAACACCTGCAAAGGCTTCCTAAGCATTTAAAAAGGTCCCTTAGTATGTTTTAGTAGGATCCACAGACATTGGGAAGACTGCTTACTGGACAGATGTCCAGAAGGCAGTCATTGACACACTCCACAAGGAAAGTAAATTCTGCATTTTATTTGGAATTCAAGGTCGCAGAGTCTGGAGGAAGAGTGGAGAGGCACACAATCCAAGCTGATTGAGGTCTAGTGTGAAGTCTCCACAATCAGTGATGGTTTGGGGAGCCATGACATTTGCTGGTGTAGGTCCACTGTGTTTTATCAAGACCAAAGTCAGCGCAGCCATCTATCAGGAAATTTTAGAGCACTTCATGCTTCCCTCTGCCAACAAGCTTTTTGGAGATGGAAATTTCATTCTCCAGCAGGACTTGCCACCTGTCCACACTTCCAAAAGTACTAATACCTGGTTTATACACAACAGCATCACTGTGTTTGATTGTCCAGCAATCTCTCCTGTATTTAACCCCATAGAGAATCTATGTGGTATTGTCAAGAGGAAGATGAGAGACACCAGACCAAACAATGCAGATGAGCTGAAGGCTGCTATCAAAGCAACCTGGGCTTCCATAACACCTCAGCAGTGCCATAGGCTGATCACCTCCTTGCCACGTCACATTGATGCAAAAGGATCCCCGACTAAGAATTGAGTGCATTTACTGAATATACATTTCAGTAGGCCAACATTTCAGATTTTAAAATCATTTTTCAAGCTGGTTACAAAGTATTCTGAGATACACTGAGATATACTGAGTATACTGAGATAATGACTTTTGGGTTTTCATTGGCTGTAAGCCATAATCATCAACATTAACAGAAATAAACACTTGAAATAGATCACTCTGTTTGTAATGACTCTATATATGAGTTTCACTTTTTGTGTTGAAGAACAGAAATAAGTTAAGTTTTTGATGATGTTCTAATTTTGTGAGAAGCACCTGTATTTAGTACAACCACAGTTGTAAAGTATGTGGAAATGAAATTAAAACAATATGATATAGTTAAGATGGAAAAAAATTTACAATTTGTTAAGCTTTATGACATCGAATACTCCATTAGCTATCTTCACAATGTAATGAAAAGTTAAAAAACTACTAAAATATTTCTCAAAAAATACCATTACTATTTGATATCTTTTTGAAATCTATGACTGCTGTGATTAAAGAAGGCCTACCTAAATCTATGCAGCTGTGTTGTGTAGGTAGTGTAATGTATGTGTTAATATTCTCAACAACCGTTGCTTTCTCCAATATACAGCGCTGTTCCGCTCCTCTTCTGAATGTTATCACCACTCTTCAGACAATACAGGTCACTCTGTGCTCTGTGTAGGAGCCGGGAATCTCTCCTACAAGTCACTCTGTGTATGAGTCGGGAATCTCTTTTACAGGTCAGGCTATGCTCTATGCATGAGCTGGGAATCTATTTTACAAATCACTCTATGCTCTGTGCGTGAGTTGGGAGTCTCTTTCACAATGTAAGTCTATAGAACTTAATTCAGACACTTCATAGACTTATACTGTAAAGCCACTTCTGGATCACGCAGAGCACAGTGTGATGCAGAAAGAATGAAGAGTGCTGACGTCACCCAGAACAGGAGAAGCACGCTGCTGAATACCAAAGAAGATGATGGTAGGCTAGTATAGTACACATACTACACTACATACACATATGCACAAACTTAAGAAACAGAAAACTTCATGGGACAAAGTGCCAAAAAGTGCTTTGGGGTGGACACATGTCCATCCATCGATCCCTCTGCCCTTTTGGCTGCCAATTTTTAAAGGTAAACAACACATGGATTCCATTTTTGATGCATGGTCATATCACTCCCAATTTTTGATGGTATGGTTTCCATGACAAACACTATTAATATTTTCTTAGTGAGGCAAGATGGGGTGTTGCAATATACAAATATGTCAATGGGTACACTATTGTGCCTGTAGTTGATACCCATGGAGCTATTTGACTAACTGTTGTACAAGGATATGCGCCCTTTTGTATGTACGTATTTTATACATCCAGCTACTTTACATATCTGTTTCCCTTTTTTTAAAATAAAATGGATTACTATTACTATATGGGAAGTTTGATCTTTTCTTTTTCTGTTTTGCTCTGTTGTCATGTTCATTCAGCGATTTATCCCTAACATTGGTCCTACTTAATGCATTATGTATGTGGTAGTTTCTCCATGAGTTACTTATAGTATATGCACAGATATAATAATCAGAAAACTTTACAGGAGGGCTTCTAAAATTTAGAAATGAAAGTCCACAAAAGACAGGCGTATACATTGTGGTTCATGTTGACAGTAGTGTTAACATGAAACATGTTTTTTTTTACATTTCTAACACCCAGGCTGGTGGGTTCAGAACTTGTAGGGTTTGGCACTTTCTTTTCTCTTTTAAAGCAGGGCCCGCACCTTTTCCGGCACATGACAGCTAGTCTGATCAGCGATTTACACCCGGCTGTTAACATGTTAAATGCCACTATCAAAGCCTGACAGAGGTACTTAACATGCACGTGCTGGAAGTGCATCACAAACCATGCCCATCAGTGCCCGTGGCACATGACTGTGGGTCGCCGATGGGCTGGCATGACAACCC
Organism: Ranitomeya imitator; assembly: GCF_032444005.1. Classification (NCBI taxonomy): domain Eukaryota; kingdom Metazoa; phylum Chordata; class Amphibia; order Anura; family Dendrobatidae; genus Ranitomeya; species Ranitomeya imitator. The sequence continues at coordinate 241,027,205 of NC_091285.1, read as the reverse complement.
AGGGTCTGCAGCAGACTGCAGAAACCAAGAGGAAAGTCCAGCTCCAGGTAAAACCAATGCATTTATTTTAACCCCTTTACCCCCAAGGGTGGTTTGCACGTTAATGACCGGGCCAATTTTTACAATTCTGACCACTGTCCCTTTATGAGGTTATAACTCTGGAACGCTTCAATGGATCCTGGTGATTCTGACATTGTTTTCTCGTGACATATTGTACTTCATGACAATGGTAAAAATTATTTGATAGTACCTGCGTTTATTTGTGAAAAAAACGGAAATTTGGCGAAAATTATGAAAATTTCGCAATTTTCCAAATTTGAATTTTTATGCAATTAAATCACAGAGATATGTCACACAAAATACTTAATAAGTAACATTTCCCACATGTCTACTTTACATCAGCACAATTTTGGAGCCAAAATTTTTTTTTGTTAGGGAGTTATAAGGGTTAAAAGTTGACCAGCAATTTCTCATTTCTACAACACCATTTTATTTTAGGGACCACATCTCATTTGAAGTCATTTTGAGGGGTCTATATGATAGAAAATACCCAAGTGTGACACCATTCTAAAAACTACACCCCTCAAGGTGCTCAAAACCATATTCAAGAAGTTTATTAACCCTTCTGGTGCTTCACAGGAATTTTTTGAATGTTTAAATAAAAATGAACATTTAACTTTTTTTCACAAAAAATTTAATTCAGCTCCAATTTGTTTTATTTTACCAAGGGTAACAGGAGAAAATGGACCCCAAACATTGTTGTACAATTTGTCCTGAGTATGCCAATACCCCACATGTGGGGGTAAACCACTGTTTGGGCGCATGGCAGAGCTCGGAAGCGAAGGAGTGCCATTTGACTTTTCAATGCAAAATTGACTGGAATTGAGATGGGACGCCATGTTTCGTTTGGAGAGCCCCTGATGTGGCTAAACATTGAAACCCCCCACAAGTGACACCATTTTGGAAAGTAGACCCCCTAAGGAACTTATCTAGAGGTGTGGTGAGCACTTTGACCCAACAAGTGCTTCACAGAAGTTTATAATGTAGAACCGTAAAAATAAAAAATCATATTTTTTCACAAAAATTATCTTTTCGCCCCCAATTTTTTATTTTCCCAAGGGTAAGAGAAGAAATTGGACCCCAAAAGTTGTTGTACAATTTGTCCTGAGTACGCTGATAGCCCATATGTGGGGGTAAACCACTGTTTGGGCGGATGGGAGAGCTCGGAAGGGAAGGAGCGCCGTTTGACTTTTCAATGCAAAATTGACAGGAATTGAGATGGGACGTCATGTTGCGTTTGAAGAGCCACTGATGTGCCTAAACATTGAAACCCCCCACAAGTGACACCATTTTGGAAAGTAGACCCCCTAAGGAACTTATCTAGAGGTGTGGTGAGCACTTTGACCCACCAAGTGCTTCACAGAAGTTTATAATGTAGAACCGTAAAAATAAAAAATCATATTTTTTCACAAAAATTATCTTTTTGCCCCCAATTTTTTATTTTCCCAAGGGTAAGAGAAGAAATTGGACCCCAAAAGTTGTTGTACAATTTGTCCTGAGTACGCGGATACCCCATATGTGGGGGTAAACCACTGTTTGGGTGGATGGGAGAGCTCGGAAGGGAAGGAGCGCCGTTTGACTTTTCAAAGCAAAATTGACAGGAATTGAGATGGGACGCCATGTTGCGTTTGAAGAGCCACTGATGTGCCTAAACATTGAAACCCCCCACAAATGACACCATTTTGGAAAGTAGACCCCCTAAGGAACTTATCTAGAGGTGTGGTGAGCACTTTGACCCACCAAGTGCTTCACAGAAGTTTATAATGCAGAGCCATAAAAATAAAACAAAATTTTTTTCCCACAAAAATTATTTTTTTAGCCCCCAGTTTTGTATTTTCATGAGGGTAACAGGAGAAATTGGACCCCAAAATTTGTTGCCCAATTTGTCCTGAGTGCGATGATACACCATATGTGGGGGGAACCACTGTTTGGGCACATGGGAGGGCTCAGAAGGGAAGGAGTGCCATTTGAATGCAGACTTAGATGGAATGGTCTGCAGGTGTCACATTGCGTTTGCAGAGCCCCTAATGTACCTAAACAGTAGAAACCCCCCACAAGTGACACCATTTTGGAAAGTAGACCCCCTTAGGAACTTATCTAGATGTGTGCTGAGCGCTTTGACCCACCAAGGGCTTCACAGAAGTTTATAATGGAGAGCCGTAAAAATAAAACAATTTGTCCTGAGTGCGCTGATACCCCATATGTGGGGGGGAACCACTGTTTGGGCGCATGGGAGGGCTCAGAAGGGAAGGAGCTCCATTTGGAATGAGGACTTAGATGGAATGGTCTGCAGGTGTCACATTGCATTTGCAGAGCCCCTAATGTACCTAAACAGTAGAAACCTCCCACAAGTGACACCATTTTGGAAACTAGACCCCCTAAGGAACTCATCTAGATGTGTTGTGATAGCTTTGAACCCCCAAGTGTTTCACTACAGTTTATAACGCAGAGCCGTGAAAATTAAAAAAAAAAATCTTTCCCCCCAAAATTATTTTTTAGCCTCCAGTTTTGTATTTTCCCGAGGGTAAGAGGAGAAATTCGACCCCAAAAGTTGTTGTCCAATTTGTCCTGAGTACGCTGATACCCCGTATGTTGGGGGAAACCAACGTTTGAGCGCATGGCAGAGCTCGGAAGGGAAGGAGCGCCATTTGGAATGCAGACTTAGATGGAATGGTCTGCAGACGTCACATTGCGTTTGCAGAACCCCTAATGTACCTAAACAGTAGAAACCCCCCACAAGTGACCCCATATTGGAAACTAGACCCCCCAGGGAACTAATCTAGATGTGTTGTGAGAACTTTGAACCCCCAAGTGTTTCACTACAGTTTATAACGCAGAGCCGTGAAAATAAAAAATCTTTTTTTTTTCCCACAAAAAATATGTTTTAGCCCCGAGTTTTGTATTTTCCCAAGGGTAGCAGGAGAAATTGGACCCCAAAAGTTGTTGTCCTATTTGTCCTGAGTACGCTGATACCCCATATGTTGGGGTAAACCCCTGTTTGGGCACACGGGAGAGCTCGGAAGGGAAGAAGCACTGTTTTACTTTTTCAACGCAGAATTGGCTGGAATTGAGATCGGACGCCATGTCGCGTTTGGAGAGCCCCTGATGTGCCTAAACAGTGGAAACCCCCCAATTATAACTGAAACCCTAATCCAAACACATCCCTAACCCTAATCCCAACAGTAACCCTAACCACACCTCTAACCCTGACACACCCCTAACCCTAATCCCAACCCTATTCCCAACCGTAAATGTAATCTAAACCCTAACTGTAACTTTAGCCCCAACCCAAACTGTAGCCCTAGCCCTAACCCTAGCCCTAACCCTAACCCTAGCCCTAACCCTAGCCCTAACCCTAGCCCTAACCCTAACCCTAGCCCTAACCCTAGCCCTAACCCTAGCCCTAACCCTAGCCCTAACCCTAGCCCTAGCCCTAACCCTAGCCCTAACCCTAGCCCTAACCCTAGCCCTAACCCTAGCCCTAACCCTAGCCCTAACTCTAACCCTAGCCCTAATGGGAAAATGGAAATAAATACATTTTTTTAATTTTTCCCTAACTAAGGGGGTGATGAAGGGGGGTTTGATTTACTTTTATAGCGGGTTTTTTAGCGGATTTTTATGATTGGCAGCCGTCACACACTGAAAGACGCTTTTTATTGCAAAAAATATTTTTTGCGTTACCACATTTTGAGAGCTATAATTTTTCTATATTCTGGTCCACAGAGTCAGGTGAGGTCTTGTTTTTTGCGGGACGAGTTGATGTTTTTATTGGTAACATTTTCGGGCACGTGACATTTTTTGATCGCTTTTTATTCCGATTTTTGTGAGGCAGAATGACCAAAAACCAGCTATTCATGAATTTCTTTTGGGGGAGGCGTTTATACCGTTCCGCGTTTGGTAAAATTGATGAAGCAGTTTTATTCTTCGGGTCAGTACGATTACAGCGACACCTCATTTATATCATTTTTTTATGTTTTGGCGCTTTTATACGATAAAAACTATTTTATAGAAAAAATAATTATTTTTGCATCGCTTTATTCTCAGGACTATAACTTTTTTATTTTTTTGCTGATGATGCTGTATGGCGGCTCGTTTTTTGCGGGACAAGATGACGTTTTCAGCGGTACCATGGTTAGTTATATCTGTCTTTTTGATCGCGTGTTATTCCACTTTTTGTTCGGCGGTATGATAATAAAGCGTTGTTTTTGTTGCCTCGTTTTTTTTTTTTTTCTTACGGTGTTTACTGAAGGGGTTAACTAGTGGGCCAGTTTTATAGGTCGGGCCGTTACGGACGCGGCGATACTAAATATGTGTACTTTTATTGTTTTTTTTTTTTTATTTAGATAAAGAAATGTATTTATGGGAATAATATTTTTATTTTTTTTTTCATTATTTTGGAATATTTTTTTTTATATTTTTTTACACATTTGAAATTTTTTTTTTTAACTTTTTTACTTTGTCCCAGGGGGGGACATCACAGATCAGTGATCTGACAGTTTGCACAGCACTCTGTCAGATCACTGATCTGATAGGAGTGCAGGCTGCTTCACAGTGCCTGCTCTGAGCAGGCTCTGTGAAGCCACCTCCCTCCCTGCAGGACCCGGATCCGCGGCCATCTTGGATCCGGGGCTGGAGGGAGCAGGGAGGGAGGTGAGACCCTCGCAGCAACGCGATCACATCGCGTTGCTGCGGGGGGCTCAGGGAAACCCGCAGGGAGCCCCCTCCCTGCGCGGTGCTTCCCTGCACCGCCGGCACATCGCGATCATCTTTGATCGCGGTGTGCCGGGGGTTAATGTGCCGGGGGCGGTCCGTGACCGCTCCTGGCACATAGTGCCGGATGTCAGCTGCGATAAACAGCTGACACCCGGCCGCGATCGGCGGCGCTCCCCCCGTGAGCGCTGCCGATCGCATATGACGTACTATTGCGTCCTTGGGAAGTAAAGCCCACCCCACATGGACGCAATAGTACGTCTAATGGCAGAAAGGGGTTAAAAATATAATTTAAAAAAAAAATCCTTGTCATGAAAAAATAGAAAGGTGAAGGGGGTAGGGAAAAGGCAATGCGTTTTAACTCGACTCCGGCATTCTTTGTCACAGCTTCCAATGTGGAGTGCTGTCAACTCTTGTATACATGTGTGCTAATTACAGACAGGTGAGATAAACACACCCAGTGGGAATAACTGGGTGGCCGTATGCCAGATTGGAGAAGGCCAGCACAATTGCAAAAAAAATAAAAAATCTAGAGAAGAAAAAGAGTGAATACACATTGAATAAATAATAAAACCAATACAAATAATGTAACAATAGACAGGCAGGCAGAGCATGAGAAGAGTAACACATCTTGTTAATAATGGAACATAATTTCCTCGTGCATATTCAGACCAAGGGGAACACAGGTGTCCAAATTATAAATCCAAAAAGCTTCCCTAGTGCACAATCTTCTCTTCTGATCGCCCCCCATTTTGCCTAGTCACTTTTTCAGTAAGAAAGACGGTAAAAGATTAAATACTTCTGTTATGATGTAAAATAAAATGCTTAGATGCCTGTGAGATGTTATGATTTGCATTGCTACTGCTGATAGTATCAGTAATATGCTCTGATATGAGGATCTTTAATTTGCACAATGTACATCCCATATACAGTACAGACCAAAAGTTTGGACACACCTTCTAATTTAAAGATTTTTCTGTATTTTCATGACTATGAAAATTGTAAATTCACACTGAAGGAATCAAAACTATGAATTAACAAATGTGGAATTATATACTTAACAAAAAAGTGTGAAGCAACTGAAAATATGTATTGTATTCTAGGTTCCTTAAAGTAGCCACCTTTTGCTTTGATGACTATTGAAGCTAGTAAAAAGTTAAAAAAAATTGTTTTTATCAAAGTGAAAAAAATATAAAAGTTTAAATCACCCCTCCTTTGCCCCATTCAAAATAAAACAATAACATAAAAAATACACATATTTGGCATTGCCGCATTCAGAATTGCCCGATATAGTATATAAAAAAAATTATTGCAATCAGTAAATGGTGTAATGCGAAAAAAAAAATCCCGAAAACAAGCCCTCAAATGGCCATATTGATGAAAAAATAAAAAGTGGGCATATATGATTGGGAAACATCTTTATTATTATGGCAGTTTAATTATAGGAAGGGGAAATTGGTCTGCATGGACTGGATGCCGTTCTCCTGGCTCGCATCCTCATACTGTACATGCTGTGAGGCTGCTGAGCTCAAGTCAACTTGCATAAATGTACAGAAAACTGAATACAATAAGCTGCAATCAGAAATACAGATTATGAAAAAGTCATAATCTAATTTAAATTATTTTAAAAATGTATGTGACACATTCCTTTAAAGAAAAAGAAAAATATACCTAAAAACAGTATTGGATATTTTAACAAATATTTAATATGTTAGAGTAGAGTAGGGCCCTGCCAGAGGTGTCTACCTTGTCACGGTGGCGGCTTTGTGTATGTGATATGGTGTTTAGTGGGAACTGTTAGGCTGTGTGCCCACGTTGCATTTTTTGTATGCGTTTCTGCCGCAGTTGCTGGGATTCCGCAGTTGCTGTGCCCATACTGTGGATTTTCCGGCTGCAGAATCGCATAGCAGTAAAATCCACAGCATGTTAATTATTTCTGCAGAATCGAGGCGATTCCACCGCCATAGGATTGCATTGAAACGCTCACTTTACACATGTGGCTATGCCCACCATGTGTAAAGTGAGCGCTTCATGTGTGGCTGGTACCCAGGGTCTGGAGGAGAGAAGACTCTCCAGGCCCTGGGTACCATATTACTGTAAAAAAGAATTAAAATAAAAAATAGGGATATACTTACCTTCTGATGGCCCTTGGAGTCCTCCCGCCTCTTAGCGGTGCATGACGTGTGACGTCACAAAGGTCCTTCGCGCAAAGCATCCCTGGGAATGGATTGTACTGGGAACGCCGCTGAGGAGATCGGGGGCCGTAGTTTTTTAAATTATTTTTAACATACTATCTTTTACTATTGATGCTGCATAGCCCTGATCTTGGTATCTATCTTGTCCATCCTGGGCTATATATAAATGTTGCCCATCATGGTTTATATATAAATGTTGCCCATTCTGGTGTATATATATGTATGTATATATATATATATATATATATATATGTTGCCCATCCTGGTGTATGCTGTCCATCATGGTATATATCCCCCATTTTACCAGTATTATTTAAGGCATAAAAAATAAATAATTCTACTCATCTCGCATCCGCCTCCCCATTGCATGGCGACCTCTTCTGCAGCTGGAAGCTGTCTTCAGTGAGCAAGCAATGGGCAACGCATGATGTCACTGCCATACGCTCTCAGTCATGTCCACGCCGACGTCAGCATGGGCACGGTTGCGATCATGACCCCTGTAACAGCCATATTTACGCCATTGCCAATTAGTGTAATACTATACATTTTGCACTGTGGCAGGAGTACTACCTTTTACCTAATGGCATCTTTGGCTCAACTTTTGATTAACTGAGCTTGCACAACTTCACATGTCTTGACTGACCTATAGTAAAGGCCCCGTGACACATAGCGACGCTAAAGCGATCCCGACAATGATACGACCTGTCAGGGATCGTTGCTGCGTCGCTATGTGGTCGCTGGTGAGATGTCACACAGTGCGATCTCCCCAACGACGCAGCAGCGATGCGGCGACCTGTAGCGACCTGTAGCGACCTGTACAACGATGCTATTTCATGACGATTCAATGGGACGTCCTGTCAATGAGGTCGTTGGTAAGGTGTCAAACACAGCAATGTGTGCTACCCAGCGGGACCTCAACGATCCAAAAACGGTCCAGGCCATTCCGACACGACCAGCGATCTCACAGCAGGGGCCTGGTCGCTGCTACGTGTCACACATAGCGAGATCGCTACTGAGGTCGCTGTTGCGTCACAAAACTTGTGACTCAGCAGCGATCTCGCTAGCGATCTCGCTATGTGTGACGGGGGCTTAAGAGACAGGGCTGCCTGCAGATAAGAGGCGATACTCCCGGTCCTGTGCAGTGGCCACAGACCAATTGAATGGAATAAGATAAATGACTTGTACCAACACTATTGTAAGATTATTAATTATTCTTTAGTGTAGTTTTATTCAATTAGCTTCCATATAATGATCTTTATAAAGTATGGTTGTCTCTTGTCCTTTAGATGATGTGCGGGTGGCTAATTCCTGTTTGCTTACAATTTGTGGAAAAAAATTGTACATTTGTGATTCCAACTTCTCCGATGCATCTTACCATGTCAATGCTCAAGATCTATGAATGCTTGCTAACAAATTTCAGGTAAGATAACTGTATATTTCTATTAACCTAACATTAGCAATATTTTTACTTTGTGAAATGCTGTAATAAGACTTTCAATGTAATGTCCTGTCTATGACACTGTATGGGCAAAATGAGCAACTACTGAATTTGTATGCCATCATTACTGCATTTGGATTAGGATGTTATCTTTATGTAGTTGGAAAGTCTAAAATTACTTTAAAAATACTCTAAATAATTAGGCAAATTATATATCTCTCTGATTTTAATAAATATTCAAAGAAAAAAAGTTAGGACAATGTTCAAATCATCGATTCTTACAGTATACCGTATTTTGAGGACTATGATGCACGGGACCAAAAGTCGCAACTGAAATTTTGGGGAGGAAAATTATTTTAATATTATGGTGATATGTCTTATAGTCCGATTGTATGGTAGCTTAACCAATGATGGAGTCAACTGAGGTGGAACGGGGTCACAAGAGGCAGGGTCGCTGTTGCAGGAAACAGGTGGGGGCAGCGGCAGGAGTTCGGCAATGCTTGGAAGATGAGATCTTGGGAGCAGAGATCTCAATTAGAGATGAGTGAATATTTCAGTGTTCGCTTTGGATTTTACAATATTCGCCGATTAATTTGTTAAATATTCACCAATATAACCGAACGCCGTTCATTTCAATGGAAGGCAAATACAAATGCATGCACAACACCTTATAACGACCCTAAATGCTGCTAAAACGGATAAAATGAGGGACAGACATCAGGTAAGTGGCTTCAATTCGCCCATAGTACAAAGTTCAGCATGGAACTGCAGCAATCAGCCAGACATGAGGTATAGGGTTCTGGGACAGCATTTACAGCTGTCAATTGAACATCACAGTAAGATGAGGGGGGTGAGAGATCAATGTAGACCTTCTTTGCTGGGAGCCCTGTTACTACAGTACATGCAACACCTCTACCTGTTTTCATGCGGAGCCACACTCTGGTGGCACAAATATCAGTTTTGTAGACTACCATTGTCAGAAAAATTTAAGGATAGTAGTAACACGGGTAGTTGTGACCAAGGTAGTGGAGACCTGACTGTCCTATTGCTACAGGCAACATGCATGAAGGAGACCCAACCAGTAATGTTCACATTTCCAAAAATTATTGTCAGACACCAACAAAGTGGCATCAATTTCACCACAGTAGAAATAGTTTAATAGGGACCCACAGGTCTTCCACTACGCCCAATCCAGCAGATGGACACACATCCAGGAGTGTTCACATTTAAACAAATGAGGGCCTTACACCTCAGAAGTGGCATAAATTTCATGAGAGTAGAAATAGTATAATAGGGAGCAACAGGTCTTCCAATACAACCAATCCAGAAGATGAACACAAAACCAGGAGCGTTCACATTTCCAAAAGGCAGGCAATACCAAAGTGGCATCAATTTCATCACAGTAGAAATAGTATAATAGGGACCGACAGGACTTCCAGGACGCCCAATCCAGCAGATGAACACCCAACCAGGAGTGTTCACATTTCCAAAAATTACTGGTAGACAATACCAAAGTGGCATCAAATTTACCACAGTAGATATAGTATAATTGGGACTGACACATCTTCCACTATGGCCAACACATCAGATGTAGACCAACCATGACTGTTTACATTTTCACAAATTTGTATTAACATCAGCAGCAGCAGCCACAGCAGGCACAAAAGCCACACTACAGATACAGTATTACAGAGTGCAGTTACGTGACATTAATGCAGCACATTAAAAAATGCAATATCACCAAATCTGTACAGTCTGCAGTTGATTGCAAAAGTCCATGCAGATCCAAGACGTGTTCATCTTGATGAAAGTTAGGCGGTCTAAACTTTCAGGGGACAGCCGGCTGCGCTTATAGATCAGGCAACCATCAGTAGCACTAAAGACACTTTCTGAGAGAACACTGGCTACTGGGCATGATAAAACCTCCAAGGCATGTGAGGCGAGCTCAGGCCACTCATCCATTTTGGAAGACCAAAATGTGAAAGGGTCCAAACCCTTCCTGATGGTATTGATATTCAGGTCTAGATACTCCTGCACCATCCTTTCCATTCGTTCACTATGGGTAAGTCTTGGACTGATGCACAAGATCTAAAAAAAGTGTCAAAGGACTCAGAGAAATTACTTCTTCCACTTGCACTAATGCTGCTGCGGCTAATGTTTCGGCATTGACGTATTGACATGCCAAAGGCTGGAAGTCTACAGTAGAGCTGCAATGTGAACTGTGTGTTTCACTGCTTTCTTGGGGAAAAGCTCTCTTAAGGTTGTGTAAAGGTTTGTTTCAATACTCCAGCATTCATGAGTCCCTTTCCAGGATGGGAATCTGGCAAAATGTGGTTTTATAATGTGGATCTAGTAAATTGGCAACCCATTAGTCAGCAGTATTCATAATCATAACTATACAGGGATCATGTTACAGTGCAGCAAGAAGGCACTCTTATGTCGGGCTGTACCATGAGGTCCAAGCCCATGCTGTGTTGGTGGCTGGGTAACATCCCTCCATCCCTTCCTGCTAACCACAAACAACAGAGGGGAAGGATAATCTTCCAGTTACTCGCCCATTGCCTCTTCCTCCTCCATTTGTTCCTCTGATTTTGCACCTTCGATAAGAGTTTGTCTGTTATCACCAGCTCCCTTTGATCACAGTAATCCACCCTCCCTTGGCACCTGCCTGCGTGATGATAGTCTGGAAATTAGAGACAATATTATCTCTTCCTCCTCTGCTTCCTCCTTTTCTTCTGGGACCGCCATCTCCTCCCACAAGCTATTCAAAGTCTGCTTCAGCAGATAAATTACTGGAGTAGTGATGCCGATGACAGCGTTGTCGGTGCTAACAATCTTAGTAGCCATTTTGAAACTGTGCAGATGGGTGCAGAGGTCTTTAATCTATGTCCACCCCATAAACGTTTGTTCTACATTGGCCCAGGCTATACGACATGACATACTGCATCAGGGATCATTGCTGCTGCCACAGTTGCTGCAACATGTGTAGAGTGGAATTCCACCATGTCAGTACATCACATATCAACCTGTAAACTGGCTTGGACAAAGACCTCTGTATCGATACAAGTCAATGATCTGAGGGGTGCGAATGGCAGAAATGAGCACACAGCTTCTTTGGTTTCTAAAGCAACTCACTCAGGCTAGGATAGTGGCAGAGAAAACACTGTACCACCAGGTTGAGGACGTGAGCCATACAAGGAATGTGTGTGAGCTTGCCACCACCAGGTTCGCACCATTATCGGATATGGCCTTCCCTGGATGTAGGTTCAGCGGAGACAACCATTGATCAAACTCAGCCTGGAGAGCTGTCCACAACTCTTCAGCTGTATGACTGCGATCTGCAAGGCATATCAATTTTAACACTGTCTGATTGTTGTGAGCCCTGGCTGCGCAATATGGATGTGGTGGGGATTTGCTCTGTACTGTTGAAAAGTGTGTTTCATTAAAGCAGCTCCTGACCCACAGCTCATATACAAAAAACAGCCGCACTCAAGTCTTGGTTTCAATGTAGAAAGTTTTTTTTGTTTTTATTCAAGTGCACAGGCACCACCAAATAATTTTTAGAGAGAAAAAAAACAAGTGATTGCGGACAACACGGTAACATGGTAACGTTTCGACCTGGCACGGTCTTTTTGAAAACCTCACTTAAATTGGATGAGTGGTAAGGAAGAGAAAGTATGAGCAGAGAGTCCCCAAGGACAGTTCTGAGTAGAATCCAGGAGTAAGATGTCCGTATCATTGGTGGTGCAGTCCTGACCACAGCTAACAGAGTCATCAAGTGCACAGTCACAGAAATATAATACCCTTAGCCATGCTTTCTCATCCAATTTTCTGTGGTGAAATGCACCGTCAGACAGAGATTTTGTCAAAGAATGGGTAATGTTGTCTGCGACTTGCTGCTGTAGCACAGGCACAGCTTTCTTAGAAAAGTAAGGACCACTGGGCAATTGGTACTGGGGGACTGTGATGGCCATCAGCTTTTGGAAGCCATCTGTACCTACCAGGTGGAAAGGCAACATTTCCGTGGCTAACAGATTGGAGATGGTGGAGCTCAACCTCTTAGCTTTGCTATGCGTAGTAGGAAACAATCTTTTACCTGACCACAACTGGGGAACCTTGAGCTGGATGCAGTGCTGAGAGAGAGCAAAGTACAGTGAACCAGGCAAACTGTTGGACTGTGAGAGAAGTGCAGGTGTAGATATATCGATGGATTGCAAAAGTTGTGGTGTGCTCGTTCTCTGCGATAGATCTAAAACAGCAGGCATGCCCGCATCCGTTACAGCTGATGGGGGCTCTCAGTCAGCATGACTGGAACGGCTAAAGAACCTGAGGTTCTGCAGTCAAAGACCTGTGTCTCAATAGTTGGCATGGTAACAGAGGAGGTAGATGCAGCAGAAGTGATTGATGGGGCGGCTGATGATTGTTGAGGTGGGATTCCCAGAGTATCAAATGTTGAATGCGAATGTGAAGGTTCATACATGTAGTAATCAAATTATTGCAATTTTTCCCTCTACTCTGTTTTTTTTGCAAAGTAGGCAAATTACCTGAGTTGGCTCACCCTTTGTAGTGTCAAAAAGGCACAGGCTAGGTAACATTTGCCACCCCTGTGAGCTGCAGACCCACCACAACGCTGCTGGTCACAGCCACAGTTGTAGCTGAGGATGCATTGGTCGTCATGGCTGCATCACTACATGTCTATGACCTATGGTGCAACATAACCTTCTCGTCTTCCTTCTCAGATGAACTACTCAGCTGTGTGCCTCTATGTTCAAACCAATTGGGATCTAACACTTCGTCATCATCATCCACTGTGTTATCGCATTCCTCACCCTTGGAGTCACTCTACTCCTCTTCCTGTCCTGACAGCACTGTAGAGTCCGTATGAGTCTGAGATATCTGAGTCTCATAAGGGGTCAACGCCTGATGACGAGGGTCGGGATGCTGCTCGGACCATACATCATCCTGCTCCGGATCCAAGCTAAAAAATGTTTGGGCATCGGTGCAGATTTTCATGGCATGTGAAAAGTTCTTGAGACTCACCCATCTGTTTTTCCGTACTGTCAGTTGTACCAATGGAGAGTTGGGATGCAGGGGAAAGCAAGGGTAAATTGTGTACCACCTCTGTGGTCTGTACTGGGTTTGATGTTGATGTGGAGGAAGAGGAAGAGAGGTCATTTGAAGCTGTGCTCTTTCTGGGCCTCATCAACAAGGCGTACCGATGTGCGTCTGGCAAAGAAAGGTAGTGTAGTAACAGAAGTTGTCAGACATCCTTGCATAGGACGTGAAGTAGTTGTTTCACTTTTGCTTTCACTAACCTTACCACCTACCCCACTTGTAACTTGAACACCAAGCCTAATTACCCTTCCACCACGGTCTTGCTTTTTCCCAGGCATGTTGCTCAGATAATTTCTATTTGTCCAAGAAGGTGCCATAGTTGTTAGACACAATATCAAACTGGTCTATTGTGGTATGTTAACCACTAGTCAAGAAGTGATTCCAACTCAGGAATATAAGGTTAAAAATAATTTTTAATTATTTGTAAAATTAAAACAGTAATAAATGTACTGACGACCTGCACATAGCTTATTATTACAACACCATGCTTTCCCTCTCTCTTTTTGGGAATTTTTTTAGCCCTGTCTTTTTAGTATTATTTATTATTGTTTTAAGTTTACAAATAAATACTAATTATTTTAACCTTACTTTCCTGAGCTGGATCCACTTCTTGTCTAGTGGTTAAGACACCACAATAGACCAGTTTGATATACAGTATGTTGCTGAGATAGTGTGGTAGGAGCACAGTATTAGCAAAAAAAGTAGATTTTAAACTCTGCAAACAGCTGAATTTCAGTGGCAGTAAATTCCAAGGTGAAATATGGCGTGCTGTATCATGTTAGTCACAGAAGAACAAATTGTTTGAATGTGGATGAGGCCTGTATGACAAAGAAGATATGTAACAAACAATTTGATCTGATGCCCCCTAGTATATGATGTTAGGAACACAATAATTTTTGTGGACTTTGGATCAGGCCTCTATAACACACTAGATGCTACAAAATTATCAAGACCAAAGTCAGCACAGGCGTCTACCAGCAAATTTTAGAGCACTTCATGCTTCCCTCTGTGACAAGCTGTTTGGAGATGGAAATTTCATTCTTCAGCCGGACTTAACACCTTGATACTGCCAAAAGTACCAATGCCTGGTTTAAAAACAACAGTATCACTGTGCTTGATTGGCCAGCAAACTCACCTGACCTTAACCCAGTAGAGAATCTATGGGGTATTGTAAAGAGGAAGATGAGAGACACCAGACACCACAATGCAAATGATCTGAAAGCTGCTAGCAAAGCAACCTGGGCTCCCATAACACCTCAGCTGTGCCATAGGCTGATCGCCTCCATGCCACACCGCATTAATGCAGTAATTGATGCAAAAGGAGCCTCAATCAAGTATTTAGTGCATTTACTGAATTTACATTTCAGTAGGCCAACATTTTGGATTTTAAAATAATTTTTTTCAAGCTGGTGTTATAAAGTATTCTAATTTACTGAGATAATGACTTTTGGGCTTTCATTGCTGTAAGCCATAATCATCAACATGAACAGAAATAAACACTTGAAATAGATCACTCTAGAATAATAATAATAATAATAATAGATCATAGAATAATAAAATATATAAAAACGCCAAAGAGCATATGATATTAATAAAAAAAGCCTTAATTCGGAATTTTGGCAAAATGGCACTATCACATGTGCCTGTACTTGAAAAATCATAAAACCATAATAAATCTCAGGACGGACAATCATACATATAAATCAATATTAGGACACAGGGTGTAAGAAAACTATATACCCACAAAGGAAGATATAAAAAATATGTATATATATGTAGTAGTACCTCATAAAATAAATATAGAGAAAGTGCAAATAGTGCTATGTGTGCTATGCAATAGTAAACAATACCAACACTATGTGTATAATTGAAAGTGCAACCGTGCTTATATAACCGCCAATTAATCAATAAATAACAAAGGCAGTAATTTAGCCAAACGTGTAGAGGTTAAATTTATGTATATAAATCATACCCATATATACAATATAACTTGAAAGGAATGTCAAGAAAGATATAAAACGTAAAGTGTATCATAAATGTTGAAAAAAGTATAAGGGGGAATGTGGGTTAATGATAAAGAAACTGCCGTTTACAAAGTGTAAAAAAACTAAGAAAAAGTGATGGCAATATATTGAAAGATTGTGGGCCAATAATAGAAAAAATACACTGTTGTCCTAAGAATAACAACCCATATATAGCATAGAGCGAACAGTAAACTACCTGATAACTGATGATGTCCGTCCCTCAAGTACAGCGCACCCTATATATATATATATATATATATATATATATATAGTGGGTACAGAAAGTATTCAGACCCCTAAATTTTTTACTCTTCGTTTCATTGTAGCCGTTTGGTAAATTCAAAAAAGTTTATTTTTTTCTCATTAGGTGGGAGATGAGGTTTAACAATGATAAATGTAAGGTTATACACATGGAAAGAAGAAATCAATATCACCATTACACACTGAATGGGAAACCACTGGGTAAATCTGATAGGGAGAAGGACTTGGGGATCCTAGTTAACGATAAACTTACCTGGACCAGCCAGTGCTAGGCAGCAGCAGCAAGGCAAACAGGATCATGGAGTGCATTAATAGAGGTCTGGATACACACGATGAGAGCATTATACTGCCTCTGTACAAATCCCTAGTTAGACCGCACATGGAGTACTGTGTCCAGTTTTGGGCACCGGTGCTCAGGAAGGATATAATGGAACTAGAGAGAGTACAAAGGAGGGCAACAAAATTAATAAAGGGGATGGGAGAACTACAATACCCAGATAGATTAGTGAAATTAGGATTATTTAGTCTAGAAAAAAGACCACTGAGGGGTGATCTAATAACCATGTATAAGTATATAAGGGGACAATACAAATATCTCGCTGAGGATCTGTTTATACCAAGGAAGGTGATGGGCACAAGGGGGCATTCTTTGCGTCTGGAGGATAGAAGGTTTTTCCACCAACATAGAAGAGGATTCTTTACTGTTAGGGCGGTGAGAATCTGGAATTGCTTGCCTGAGGAGGTGGTGATGGCAAACTCAGTCGAGGGGTTCAAGAGAGGCCTGGATGTCTCCCTGGAGCAGAACAATATTGTATCATACAATTATTAGGTTCTGTAGAAGGACGTAGATCTGAGGATTTATTATGATGGAATATAGGCTGAACTGAATGGACAAATGTATTTTTTCGGCCTTACTAACTATGTTACTGTTAGGACTGGCGGAACGCACCAAGACAGGTGACAAAGATGCGTTCGCAGTCCGGGGTCCACCGTGCAGGTGAGAACCTGCTGCT
Organism: Ranitomeya imitator; assembly: GCF_032444005.1. NCBI lineage: Eukaryota > Metazoa > Chordata > Amphibia > Anura > Dendrobatidae > Ranitomeya > Ranitomeya imitator. Next base: position 241,010,389 of record NC_091285.1, on the reverse strand, counting down.
AGCAATTTGCAGACTATATAGCGGTACACTAAAGTAAACACGCGTGGGTTAAACCTCACCCGGCGTGAGGAAAGCGATCCTGTTAATTCACAGGACCGCAATACCGCACTAGAGTGCGAGCAAGTGGCCAGCGGACTTAACCCCAGAAGGGATTGAAGCCCGATTAGGCCCTTGCTGGCACAACACCGCAACTGGGTGTGTAGAGAACCTTCAGAAATATAAGCGCACAAGTGCGCGAGCGATGCCGCACTAACGGACGCCACTAACCACCCAGACTTGGGTATGGAAAGCGCAAGGCAGGCGCACGGCGCCGTACTGGCAGGCACAGCTACAGGACGCTGTGATGTGTGTTTAGTGTAGTAAGCTAAGTCGGGCGCTAGATAGCAGCCGTACACCTTCCGCGAACAGACATTCAATAGGGAAGGGGTAACCAAGAACGACTTGCACTCACACATACACACATATCAATTGTAAGACAATACTAGCGCATGGCCGTGCGGTCATGCGCAGTTTATATAGCTGCAGCACAGGAAATGGCTATAGAACTTTTGCCCTTCTAGGACCTGCCAAGAGGACCAATGGAATGTGCCGCAGAGCCTGAGCACATGACCCTCGATCTCCAACGGGAGATCTTGCCCTGGGCATGCTCAGTGTGTGCAGATAAGGACTTAGTCCCAGAGAAGTCCGCTCGCTGCTGACCAGAATAGGCTTCAAAGGCAGAAGCTGGAGAAGCAGCAATAACTCTTCTCACAGAGTCAGACTGAGCGAGACGCTGGGATCGACGTCCCTGCTGAGCAGACTCCACTGCGGCTGGAGGGGAATGGGAGACCGCAGCGGAGACGGATCGAGATTCCCCCTGTGCAGCAGAGGAAACTCGACTCCTAACATTACCCCCCCTCCTAGGGCCCCCCCCTCCTTGGGCCTCGCTACGCTCGAAGGCAGCAATGAGCTGTGGGGCCCGAATGTTTTCAGCAGGCTCCCAAGACCTGTCCTCTGGACCATAACCCTTCCAATCCACCAAATAAAACTTTTTGCCGCGTACCACCTTGCACCCCAAAATAGCGTTCACCTCGTAATCGTCCGTAGACGAACCCGATGTCCCGGCAGATGACTCGGAAAACCGGGACATGTATACGGGTTTCAAGAGGGACACATGAAAGGTGTCGGTGATACCCAAGCGTGGAGGAAGAGCCAGGCGGTAGACCACGGGATTAACCTGCTCGAGGACCTTGAATGGGCCCAAGTAGCGAGGAGCAAACTTAGTGGACTCAACTCGCAGCCTGATGTTACGGGCGGAGAGCCACACCAAGTCGCCAGGAGCAAAGGCCGGGGCAGGGCGCCGATGTGCATCGGCGGAGGACCTCATTCTCTCCTTCGAGGCCCGAATGGCATCCTGAGTGCGGTCCCAAATGTCCCGTGCCTCCACTGCCCAGTCTGCCACCCTGGAGTCAGCAGAGGACACGGGCATAGGCACAGGAACCCGCGGATGCTGGCCGTAATTAAGGAGGAAAGGAGTCTGACCGGTGGAATCGGCAACAGCGTTATTAAGGGCGAACTCTGCCCATGGTAATAAAGATGCCCAGTCATCCTGCCTGGCAGAAACAAAATGTCGCAGATATGTGACCAGAGTCTGATTGGCCCTCTCTACCAACCCATTCGTCTCGGGATGATATGCGGAAGAGAGATTTAACTCAATGCTGAGAAGACGACAAAGCTCTCTCCAGAACCGAGACGCAAACTGGGGACCCCGGTCACTGACAATTTTGTCTGGCATGCCGTGTAGGCGGAAGATGTGTCTTATGAACAACGCTGCCAAGGCCCGTGCAGAAGGTAACCGTGGGAGCGGCACCAAGTGCACCATTTTCGAGAAATGATCGGTAATTACCCAAATGACGGTACAGCCGCGAGACTTGGGCAAACCCACTACAAAGTCCATCCCGACCATCTCCCAGGGCCTGTCTGCCACCGGCAAGGGATAGAGTAACCCAGACGGCCGTTGTCGAGGAGACTTATTTTTGGCGCATGAGACACACGCCAGAACGTAATCCCTGACATCTCGCAGCATATGCGGCCACCAGTACGTCCTCGCCAGCAGCTCAGATGTCCTTTTAGTCCCAAAGTGTCCACCCACCCTGGAGGAATGAGCCCAAGAGAGAACCTCCGGTCGCAAATTTATGGGCACAAAAGTCTTGCCCGGAGGCACAGACTCAAGCGACACCGGAGCCACGGTTCTCAAGCTCTCCGAAGGAACAATAAGCCGAGGCTCTCCTTCCTCCTCCTCAGATGACACAACAGAGCGAGAAAGAGCATCAGCTCGAATGTTCTTCTCCCCAGCGACATAATGGAGGGTGAAGTGGAATCGGGAGAAGAATAAGGACCATCTGGCCTGGCGAGAATTTAGCCTCTGGGCTGTTTGCAAATATAGCAAATTTTTATGGTCTGTAAATACTTGAAAGGGAAAACGAGCCCCCTCCAAGAGATGTCTCCACTCAGAGAAAGCCAATTTCATCGCTAGCAACTCCCTGTCCCCGATGGAATAATTCCTCTCCGCTGGTGTGAAGGTCTTGGAGAAGAAAAAGCACGGATGCTTCCGACCTTGAGCATCCTTCTGGAAGAGGACTGCTCCAGCACCAACGGAAGAGGCATCCACCTCCATTATAAACGGCTTATCGACATCGGGACGATGTAGGATGGGAGCGCTAGCAAAATGAGACTTAGTAGAAGAAAAGGCCCTGGAGACCTCTTCAGACCACACTTTGGGATTTGCTCCCTTCTTGGTGAGGGCTACCAAGGGAGCTACCAAAGTTGAGAAATGAGGGATGAACTGGCGGTAATAATTAATGAACCCCATAAAGCGCTGCACCGCTTTAAGTGAATGGGGTTCTTGCCAGTCCATCACAGCCTGTAGTTTGGCAGGATCCATAGCCAATCCTTGGGCAGAGATGATATAGCCCAGGAAAGGTAAAGACTCCTGCTCAAACACACACTTCTCCAACTTTGCGTAAAGAGAGTTTGCCCGTAAGAGGTCGAAGACTCTGCCAACATCTCTCCGGTGGGAGTCAATATCTGGAGAGAAGATGAGAATATCATCCAGATAGACTACGACCGAGGTGGAAAGCATATCCCGGAAGATGTCGTTGACAAAGTCTTGGAAAACGGCTGGGGCATTACAGAGCCCGAAGGGCATCACCAGATACTCATAATGCCCATCTCTGGTGTTAAACGCCGTCTTCCATTCGTCCCCCTCACGAATGCGAATCAGGTTATAAGCTCCCCGCAGGTCTAATTTGGTAAATACCTTAGCTCCCCGTAGCCTATCAAAAAGCTCAGAAATCAGGGGCAGCGGGTACTTATTTTTAACGGTGATGGCGTTAAGACCCCTGTAGTCTATGCAAGGACGCAACTCTCCATTCTTCTTCTGTACGAAGAAGAACCCTGCCCCAGCTGGTGACACTGACTTCCTAATAAATCCTCTTGCCAAATTCTCCTGGATGTATTGGGACATAGCCTCCGTTTCCGGGAGAGAGAGGGGATAGACACGTCCCCGAGGAGGTTCTGCTCCAGGCAAGAGATCTATAGGACAGTCATAGGGACGGTGAGGCGGAAGGGTCTCCGCGGCTTTTTTGGAAAAGACGTCTGCATAAGACCAATAGTGTTTGGGGAGAGTAGAGAGATCTGCGGGTATCTCAGTGGTGGAAACCTGAACGCACTCTTTCACACATCTGCCCTTGCAGGATTCACTCCAACCCAATATCCTCCCAGAGGTCCACTCAATATGTGGGGAGTGGAAACGAAGCCAGGGCATTCCCAGCAGAATCTCATCCATTCCCTCGGGAAGGACAAGAAGGGAAATAGTCTCCTGGTGGGATGGGGACATGGCTAACGTGAAAGGGACAGTCTGATGTGTGATCTGTAATGGAAGTGTCGACCCATTCACCACTCTCACGGTTACTGGTTTGGCTAGCATAGCCAGAGGTATTGCGTGGCGCTGAGCAAAAGCAGAAGACATAAAATTTCCCTCTGCTCCTGAATCCACACAAAGCTCTACTGTAAGAGTGGATGTGCCTAACAGGATTGTCCCTTTAAAGGACAATTTTGAGGAAAATGCCGCGGTGTCCAGTGAACCTCCTCCAATGGACACTAGACGCGATCGTTTTCCCGACCGCCGTGGACATTTATTAGCGAAATGTCCCGGTTGCTGGCAATTTTTACATAGCACAGGTACTCGGGCGGTCTGAGACCTAGATCCCGCTCGAGAAACCTCCATGGCCTCATGGGAGTCGGACGCCATAACAGGAGATTCTAGAGGTTTGGCAAAGATGGGAGCCAGCCGAAACCTCTGCCTACACTGGGTCCGCTCCAACCTCCGCTCGTTAAAACGGAGATCGATGCGGGTAGCTATAGTAATAAGCTCCTCCAGTGTGGCGGGAATCTCCCTGGTGGCCAAGGCGTCCTTCACATGATCTGCCAGTCCTTTCCAGAACACCGGAATAAGGACTTTATCCGGCCATTCCAGCTCAGAAGCTAGAGTCCGGAATAGGATGGCAAACTGGCTGACCATGGACGAAGCCTGAGTAATTGCCAACAATTGGAGCGCGGTATCGTGGGTGACACGAGGTCCCAGAAAGACCTGCCTCAGAGCGTCCAGGAAGATAGGAGCACTCTGCACCACACGATCACCACGTTCCCAAAGCGGCGTTGCCCACTCCAACGCCCTGCCCGACAAGAGAGATATAATGAATCCCACTTTCGCCCGTTCCGTAGGAAAACGTGCAGCCAGCAGCTCGAGATGTATGGAGCACTGGCTCACGAATCCCCGACATGGCTTACTGTCACCAGCAAACTTGTCTGGAAGCGGGAGACGGGATAAGGTCGGAGCAGGGGTAGCAGCGGACAAACTGGCTGCAGCTGCACTTGCAGCCTGAACAGCGACAGCAGTAATGTCCACAGCTGAGGTTGTGCGCTCGAGAGCCGCCAACCTACCCTCCAGCTGCTGGATGTACTGCTGTAGACGCTGACCGTCTGCCATTTACTAGCCAGACCCTGGCGCTAGTATTATGTTAGGACTGGCGGAACGCACCAAGACAGGTGACAAAGATGCGTTCGCAGTCCGGGGTCCACCGTGCAGGTGAGAACCTGCTGCTAGCAATTTGCAGACTATATAGCGGTACACTAAAGTAAACACGCGTGGGTTAAACCTCACCCGGCGTGAGGAAAGCGATCCTGTTAATTCACAGGACCGCAATACCGCACTAGAGTGCGAGCAAGTGGCCAGCGGACTTAACCCCAGAAGGGATTGAAGCCCGATTAGGCCCTTGCTGGCACAACACCGCAACTGGGTGTGTAGAGAACCTTCAGAAATATAAGCGCACAAGTGCGCGAGCGATGCCGCACTAACGGACGCCACTAACCACCCAGACTTGGGTATGGAAAGCGCAAGGCAGGCGCACGGCGCCGTACTGGCAGGCACAGCTACAGGACGCTGTGATGTGTGTTTAGTGTAGTAAGCTAAGTCGGGCGCTAGATAGCAGCCGTACACCTTCCGCGAACAGACATTCAATAGGGAAGGGGTAACCAAGAACGACTTGCACTCACACATACACACATATCAATTGTAAGACAATACTAGCGCATGGCCGTGCGGTCATGCGCAGTTTATATAGCTGCAGCACAGGAAATGGCTATAGAACTTTTGCCCTTCTAGGACCTGCCAAGAGGACCAATGGAATGTGCCGCAGAGCCTGAGCACATGACCCTCGATCTCCAACGGGAGATCTTGCCCTGGGCATGCTCAGTGTGTGCAGATAAGGACTTAGTCCCAGAGAAGTCCGCTCGCTGCTGACCAGAATAGGCTTCAAAGGCAGAAGCTGGAGAAGCAGCAATAACTCTTCTCACAGAGTCAGACTGAGCGAGACGCTGGGATCGACGTCCCTGCTGAGCAGACTCCACTGCGGCTGGAGGGGAATGGGAGACCGCAGCGGAGACGGATCGAGATTCCCCCTGTGCAGCAGAGGAAACTCGACTCCTAACAGTTACTATGTTACTATGTTACATTACGCATCCTGACTGAAAAAAACAGAAATGTAAATTTTTTTTCAAATTTAATAAGAAAAACTGAAATATCACATGGTCATAAGTGTTCAGACCCTTTGCTCAGACACTCATATTTAAGTCACATGCTGTCCATTTCCTTGTAATCCTCCTTCATTGGAGGCCAGATGTGTTTAATTAAATTGATAGGACTATGTCCCGGAAGTATTTTGCTGTGTTGTGGGACATTGTGCGCTGGTGCATGCGCAGTAATGCTTTTCGACTTTGCCCACAGTTGGACAAAGCACCCTGAGCGTGCGCGAACAAAGATTGCATTGCGTATGCGCCAACTATGGATCACAAGTACTCTAATTCACTAATATATTGCGGACAACAGGGATGGACGGGGTGGAGAAATGAGGATGAAACGCCACCCATTGGACAGGTAAAAAGTCTTTTAAATATCCCACCTATTTGAGGTGACAGAGTCCCTTTAACAAAGAAGTGGCTTCAGAACAACTTTGTGACCATTCTTGACTGGCCCAGCAAGAGCCCTGTCCAAAACCCAATTGAGCATCTCTGGAGAGACCTGAAAATTGCTGTTCACCAAGGTTCACCATCCAACCTGACAGAATGGTAGAGGATCCCCAAATCCATGTGTGAAAAACTTGTTGCATCATTCCCAAGAAGACTCATGGCTGTATTAGCTCAAAAGAGTGCTTCTACTCAATACTGAGCAAAGGGTCGGAATTTTTATGACCATGTGACATTTCAGTTTTTCTTTTTTTATTAAATTTGCAAAAATGTCTAAATTTCTGGGGTTTTCTTTTCAGTCAAGATGGGGTGCAGAGTGCACATTGAGAAAAAAAATGAACTTTTTTGAATTTACCAAATGGCTGCAATGAAAGAAAGAGTGAACATTTTAAAGGGGTCTGAATACTTTCTGTACCCAATGTATATGTATAAGGGATATATATATATATAAATATATATATATATATATATATATATTATTTAGCTCTATAGCCACTCTTACATCATTTGTCCAGTTGAACAAGAAAAATTTGGCCACAAATTCCTCTTTAAAAAAGGATAAGATTAAAGTTTTGCAATTGTTTTAGTGCTCAAATTTAATAGAAATATGCGACACAATAATATTGCTGGCTGTTGAAGTAAATTACTTACTGTGTATATACCTGACAAATAATATAGCATTCTGGTTTTCTGGACAGGGGAAAATAGTGTTTAAAAAAATAGAAATTTGAAAACATTATACACACAATTTACTTTTTGATTTTCTGTTTGACTATTCCAATTGACAACTGTACAGGGGCTGTGTTACACCTGGCATCTGTGCTAGCTAAATGTTTCATTTTGGGCAAGGTAATTAATTAGTTTGAACTAAACATTTGAATACAAATTATTATAACAAATTGAGACATTTAACAGTAAAAGAGAAGAAACTAATGCGACACTCACCCCGAATTTGCTGTGAAGATTGTGATCTTTAATGGAGAAAGATGAAAATTACATCCATCAGGACATCAGGTACATATGAGGGTGCGGTATAGGAGCACTATAGGATGTATATAGAGCACTATATAGCATTAGTTTCTTCTCTTTTACTGCATACCGATTACTCTCTGGACATTCATGCAGAGCACCATTACCCTTTACGATTGTGACGCCTGAATACACAGCTGTCCATTAACAGTCCTGCATGCTTGGAAACATTCTGCTCTAGTGCCGTTCTGCTCCCTATACTATTACGGACATTTAACAGTGCATTTCTTTTGGCGCGCCTGTTTACCTTATCAAAGTGGAGACACATAAATGGAGAACCAATAATAAAGGGCAAGCTGGTGATTAGGGTTGAGCGAAACAGATCGGCACTTTTCAAAAGTCGCCGACTTTTAGCAAAGTCGGGTTTCGTGAAACCCGACCCGATCCCACTCTGGGATCGGGTCGGCGGTCGGCGATCTCTAATGAAAAGTCGGGTTTCGTTTTATATATATATATATATTTATATATATATATGTCATTCAGACACATATATATATATATATATTTATATTAACTTCAGCGCGATATAGCAGGAAAGCCGGTAATTCAATTACCGGCTTTTCATTTCTCCTGCCAAAACCCGACATGATATGAGACATGGTTTACATACAGTAAACCATGTCATATCCCCCTTTTTTTTGCATATTCCACACTACTAATGTTAGTAGTGTGTATTTGCAAAATTTCAGAGCTCTAGCTCTTAATTTAAGGGTTAAATCGTGGAAAAAATTGGCGTAGGCTCCCGCGCAATTTTCTCCACCAGAGTGGTAAAGCCAGTGACTGAGGGCAGATATTAATAGCCTGGAGAGAGTCCACGGTTATTGCCCCCCCCTGGCTAAAAACACCTGCCCCCAGCCACCCCAGAAAAGGCACATCTGGAAGATGCGACTATTCTGGCACTTGGCCACTCTCTTCCCATTCCCGTGTAGCGGTGGGATATGGGGTAATGAAGGGTTAATGTTTTAAGACTTTTTAATAATGTGTTTGTGTTTTTTTTAACTTTTTCATACAATTGGATTAATAATGGATAGGTGTCAGAATTGACACCTCTCCATTATTAATCTGGCTTAATGTCACCTTACAATAGCAAGGTGACATTAACCCTTCATTACCCCATATCCCACCGCTACACGGGAGTGGAAAGAGAGTGGCCAAGTGCCATAATAGGCACATCTTACAGATGTGCCTTTCCTGGGGTGGCTGGGGGCAGATGTTTTTAGCCAGGGGGGAACAAAAACCGTGGACCCTCTCTAGACTATTAATATCTGCCCTCAGTCACTGGCTTTACTACTCTGGCTGAGAAAATTGCGCGAGAGCCCACGCCAATTTTTTCAGTGATTTAACCCTCAAATTGCCTTTAACCCTTAAATTTAATAGCTTGTTAGGTCTCGAGTTCCCGCTTCTGCACAGGGGGAATCTCGAGCCATCTCCGCTGCGGTCTCCCATTCTTATCCAGCCGCAGTGGAGTCTGCTCAGCAGGGACGTCGGTCCCAGCGTCTTGCTCAGTCTCGCTCTGTACAGAGAGTTACTGCTGCTTCTTCAGCTTCTGCCATTAAAGCCAGTGCTGGTCAGCAGCGAGCAGACTTCTCTGGGACTAAGTCCTTGTCTGCACACACTGAGCATGCCCAGGGCAAGATCTCCCGTTGGAGATCGAGGGTCATGTGCTCAGGCCCTGCAGCACATTCCATTGGTCCTCTTGGCAGGTCTTGGAAGGGCAAAGTTTCTGTGGCTACTTCCTGTGCTGCAACTATATAAACTGCGCATGACCGCACGGCCATGCGCTAGTGTACATTTGCATATGTGTGTTTGTTGTGAGTGCAAGTCGTCCTTGGATACCCCTTCCCTATTGAATGTCTGTTCGCGGAAGCTGTATGGTTGCTATCTAGCGCCCGACTTATCCTACAGCACAAATCACACATTACAGCGTCCAGTTGCTGTGACCGCCAGTACGGCGCCGTGCACTTCCTCTGTGCTTTCCTTACCCAAGCCTGGGTGGTTAGTGGCGTTCGTCAGTGCGGCACCGCATGCACTCTTGTGCCCTAAATATTGTTATTTTCCTTACACACCCAGTTGCGGTGTTGTGCCAGCAAGGGTCTAATCGGACTTCAATCCTAGTTGGGGTTGAGTTCGCTGACTACTTGCTCGCGCTCTATGTGCGGTACCACGATCCTGTGACGCAACAGGATCGCTTCCTTCATGCTGGGTGAAGTCTAACCCACGTGTGTATACTTATGAGTACCGCCATATAGTCCATCATTACTTGGCAGCAGGTTCCATCTCTGCACGGTGGACCCCGGGATGCGAACGCACCATACTATATCTGTATCATTATTTGGTGCGTTCCGCTAGCCCTAACATAGCTTTCAGCAATTTAAGGGTTAAATCGCTGAAAAAATTGGCGTGGGCTCCCGCGCAATTTTCTCCGCCAGAGTAGTAAAGCCAGTGACTGAAGGTAGATATTAATAGCCTGGAGAGGGTCCACGGTTTTTGGCCCCCCCTTGGCTAAAAACATCTGCCCCCAGCCACCCCAGAAAAGGCACATCTGTAAGATGCGCCTATTCTGGCACTTGGCCACTCTCTTCCCACTCCCGTGTAGTGGTGGGATATGGGATAATGAAGGGTTAATGTCACCTTGCTATTGTAAGGTGACATTAAGCCAGATTAATAATGGAGAGGTGTCAATTCTGACACCTATCCATTATTAATCCAATTGCATTAAATGGTTAAAAAAACACACACACATTATTAAAAAGTATTTTAATGAAATAAAGACACAGGTTGTTTTAATATTTTATTGTACTGGCAATCCACCTGAAGACCCTCGCTCTGTAACAAATAAAAAATAATAAACCAACAATATACATACCTTCCGTAGATCTGTAACGTCCCACGTTGTAAATCCATCTGAAGGGGTTAAAATATTTTACAGCCAGGAGCTCTGCTAATGCAGCGCTGCTCGTGGCTGTAAAACCCCAGGGAATGAAGGTAATGTAGGTCAATGACCTGTAGTTACCTTCATTCGCGGTGATGCGCCCCCTGCTGGATGTCCTCATATGACCTGGAGCCTGGGAACTTTTCTCACGCTCAAGAGAGATCCTGTTTTTTTTAACTCTTTCATACAATTGGATTAATAATGGATAGGTGTCATAATTGACACCTCTCCATTATTAATCTGGCTTAATGTCACCTTACAATAGCAAGGTGGCATTAACCCTTCATTACCCCATATCCCACCGCTACACGGGAATGAGAAGAGAGTGGCCAAGTGCCAGAATAGGTGCATCTTCCAGATGTGCCTTTTCTGGGGTGGCTGGGGGCAGATGTTTTTAGCACATACACACTACTAACATTAGTAGTGTGGAATATGCAAAAAAAATGGGGATATGAGATGGTTTACTGTATGTAAACCATGTCTCATATCATGTCGGGTTTTGGCAGGAGAAATGAAAAGCCGGTAATTGAATTACCGGCTTTCCTGCTATATCGCCCTGAAGGAAATGTAAAAAAAAAAAACCCCATAGACTTTCATTGGGTTTCGAGCTTCGGCCAATCCCCAACCCCAACTTTTCAATAGGATTGGCCGATTTCACTCGACCCGACTTTTGGGAAAGTCGGGTTTTGTGAAACCCGACTAGACCCTAAAAAACTAAAAGTCGCTCAACCCTACTGGTGATGCATTAGCATTTTTTGCCTTCATGTGAACCCTGCCTTGCATTTGTGGTTTATTCCACAGTTTTACAGGTTTGGGTAAATGCTATACTTGTATAATGTATCGTAAGTTAAAATATGGCATTGGCAATTAATGTGATACTGTAAGAGAAAAAAAATACCCATAACATTGCAATTGCAGTGCAATAGCAACCCAGCAGTACTAGTACCAAAACGCAAGTCACCATTGACTTTCTCTGCCTCTGGCAAGCATATCAATGGGGAGTGTAATGGAATATATCACAATACTTTTCAGGGTGGGATGATGTAGCCTCTGTTAGCGACTAGGGTTGAGCGAAATGGGTTGGCAATTTTCAGAAGTCGCCAACTTTTGGCAAAGTCGGGTTTCATGAAACCCGACCCGACCCCTGTGTGGGGTCGGCCATGAGGTCGGCGATCTTCTGAATCTGGTATCGGAATTCCGATCCCGAGTTCCGATATGTTTGCAATATCGGAAATCGGTATTGGAATCCATATTTAAGTGTAAAATAAAGAATTAAAATAAAAAATATTGCTATACTCACCCTCTGACGCGCCCTGGTACTAACCGGCAGCCTTCCTTCCTTAGAATCAGCGCGTGAAGGGCCTTAGATGACGTCGCGGCTTGTGATTGGTCACGTGACCGCCCATGTGACCGCTCGCGCGACCAATCACAAGCTGCGACGTCACCGAAGGTCCTTCAAGCGCTGATTCTTAGGAAGGAAGGCTGCCAGAAAGAAGCAGGGCGCGTCCGAGGGTGAGTATATACTGTACCTAATAGGAATATACTCACCCTCGGACTCGCGCGACCAATCACAAGCTGCGACGTCACCGAAGGTCCTTCAAGCGCTGATTCTTAGGAAGGAAGGCTGCCAGAAAGAAGCAGGGCGCGTCCGAGGGTGAGTATATACTGTACCTAATAGGAATATACTCACCCTCGGACTCGCCCTGCTTCTTTCCGGCAGCCTTCCTTCCTAAGAATCAGCGCTTGAAGGACCTTCGGTGACGTCGCGGCTTGTGATTGGTCGCGCGAGCGGTCACATGGGCGGTCGCGCGACCAATCACAAGCTGCGACATCATCTAAGGCCCTTCACGCGCTGATTCTAAGGAAGGAAGGCTGCCGGTTAGTACCAGGGCGCGTCCAAGGGTGAGTATAGCAATATTTTTTATTTTAATTCTTTATTTTACACTTAAATATGGATCCCAGGGCCTGAAGGAGAGTTTCCTCTCCTTCAGACCCTGGGAACCATTGGAAACCCAATGCACTGCATTGGGTTTCGTGTTTCGGCCGACCCCGACCCCGACTTTTTTATAGGATCGGCCGATTTCACTCAACCCGACTTTTGAAAAAGTCGGGTTTTGTGAAATCCGACCCGATCCTATAAATGTAAAAGTCGCTCAACCCTACTAGCGACATCATCAGCAGCTTGAGTCAGTGTTATTTACAGTACACCTTCCTCTTCCTCTGCCATAATAATTAATGTTGTACAAAACTGAGTTTTCAATCCATCAATTACAATTTCAGTTTTCCCCCACAGTCCCCTAAACTACAGCACCCTGGGGACTAAGGAACATACTACACCATTTTCTCCCAGTTGATTCATTGAATGAATGAATGAAATAGTCAGTCTTTGTATTTGGAAAATATTTAGCCAGAAGAGATGGAAGACCCAATTCTAACACTAATCTCTGTTACAGACTGAGGGTATCATGGTAGTAGAAGCACTGACAGTGGTAGGAGCACAGGTGTGACGAATCTGGAGGTTGAAATTAGATGTGTGTGGGGGAATTGGAAGTGCAAGGAACTCAGGCCATTTCCCTCACAGAGGCAACTGTCGACTGGATCTGGGATGATGATAATGATAAAGATTCTGTGGTGGATAAAACCTATAAACCGGGGGAGCAGGGTGTTATCCTCAGTGGCACAGAGCACAGGCAATGTGAGGCTTAAAAATCCTCTGAGGCTAAATCTGCATGTCATGCAGTCACCTCAGGAGTAGGTGATGTTGGTGGAGGCTCATCAGCACCTGAAAGGTCTGGTCACATTGGTGGCAGTGGTCCTTTGGCAATTTGCAGGATCTGCAAGTGGAAAATAATCCCTGGACATCCCAGCTCGCATACAATAGAAACTAGGTCTCACTATCAGCACTTGAAGTGACATCATCTACTCAACTGCTCATTTTGGGAAAAGCAAGGTGTCCAGCAATAAAAGCAGATCTCAATTTGTTCTCTTTCCCCTTCTAATCACGCTCATTTTTCTGTCAGCCAGAATGCACCCTTTTCTCTTTTTTCTCCATTACATCTGCCAATATCCATCCGTGGTTGTGTGTTGAAGTAACAGGTCTATGCTCCCAGTCATCCTCTAATTTGCCAACTAAACTCTCATCTACTCAAGTTGCTGGTGGTGCAGTCTGCCTTTTTAGAAATTAGAATATGTACTCAACCTCACAACATACCGAGCCAGCACAATATCTTGCAGAAAGTTCCCACTCTGCTATCATATACAGTAGAATGTATGCCACTCTCTTGACTTGTTTTTGAGCACAAAAATGCCCTTCATTGAAAGCAACTGGAGCAGCAACTATAGCCAGGAACAACTCATAGAAAGTGTCAGATCGGGCTTCTCTGAATATGGCGCTATAAAATGTGTATTTTTAATTTGTTTTTTTATGAGGCAAAAGGGGGTGATTTAAACTTTAGTTATTTTCTTTACATTGTTTTTTACTTTTTACGGTATATAATAGTCTCCCTTTGAAGGGGCCTTGAAGCTGCGATTGTCCAATCACCTGTACTATATATTGCAGTGCTTCAGCACTGCTATGCATAGCAAAAATCACAATCTCCTATGTCTGCTGGCACAGGCTGGCATTCACAGGTGGATCATGATGACAGGCACGGGAGTCTTCAGCAGACCCCCGACTGTGATGACAACACATCGGCGCCCCACAATCAGATGACAGAAACACCTATTGGTGGGATCAATGACATGTTCAATACCGCTGTCAGGGACGGATAATGGCATTTAACTTGTTAACAGCAGATATTGGATGTGAAGACAACAGATAGTTGATCTTGCTGAAATACATGAAACCAAAGGAAGCCCGTTGCTTCTTATTAGAAATTTAAAAAAATATTTTCAAGAGTATGAATATTATATAAAGATACATTTCCAGATTAAAGGCCAATATTCTCTCCAATATAATCTAGTGACTATAACCATAGCAGTTTTTTTTTAAAGTGAATCTGTCACCTCTGTATACTCCCCAAAATACTATTTTAATTGCTCCCACATTGTATTTAATTGAAGATGGTCCTGTCCGATGAGCATCCACCCTATGGCATCTGTACCTCTTTTGTGCGCCTAATCTGTGCCCTCTGGCTATGATTGATGTAGATGACACATTTTGTATCAGCTAAGCAAAATTTTGCATCTGCACAGTAGCCTCACAGGTCTACATGGGCACAATTTACTTTGCTCTTCTGTGGGCAGAGCATAAAACATTACTGCACTAGTACCACGCTTACTCCAGTCATTTCCGATGACAGGGTGAGTTGTAGCCAGAATTACTTCGCTTGGCGTTTGTCATTCCGTCATATACTGTATACTTATCATTGCATATATTTGACATTGCATACTGTTTTGTATCATTTCAGTTCTGCAAAACTAAAAATGGACACTGAAGACGGAATCCTTGAAGTTTCAGAGGACTTAGAGTCTCCAAGTTTTAATACAATTAGCAAGAAAACAAATGAAGATGACAAACATATGATCATGGCTTATGGTTTATTTTCAGTTATCTGGTCTGTTGGTGGAATTCTTAACTTAGATTCAAAACAAAGGTAAGTAATATAAAGATTCATTTTCATCTACTAAGTATTTAGTTGATTAGCTATCAACACAAATAATGAGACTATACCATTATTAGAAGAGAATTTATACTGTTCTGCAATAGTGGAGTCCTGGTGTGTATGCACAGCCTCATTCAGAGAAACACAAAACTGTTTTCTTGGACAGTTCCTGGACCTTCCTGTTCCAGTAAAAATTGACATGCATGGCTTGGTATAGATGTAATTCAACACAGGATCTGACTGGTGCCAAAATATATAACAGACAAATACCAGCAAACCATAACTAGATATTGCCAGCATATACAGTAATGATAATACCACAATACTGATCATTAAAATGGGTTGTCCAGGCTTAAGGTTAACGGCTAAGTGGCTTTAGACTTCTGAATCCTCATAGAGCACACTGTCAGGATTCTCCCTTGCAGGATGACCCCATTAACAAAAACTACTGTACTAAGACTGATATTACCACCATACAGTGACTATATAATGGTAATATCAGGTCTACACCAGTGCTCTGCAGACCATATATGTGACGTTAGTAACATAGTAACATAGTAACATAGTTAGTAAGGCCGAAAAAAGACATTTGTCCATCCAGTTCAGCCTATATTCCATCATAATAAATACCCAGATCTACGTCCTTCTACAGAACCTAATAATTGTATGATACAATATTGTTCTGCTCCAGGAAGACATCCAGGCCTCTCTTGAACCCCTCGACTGAGTTCGCCATCACCACCTCCTCAGGCAAGCAATTCCAGATTCTCACTGCCCTAACAGTAAAGAATCCTCTTCTATGTTGGTGGAAAAACCTTCTCTCCTCCAGACGCAAAGAATGCCCCCTTGTGCCCGTCACCTTCCTTGGTATAAACAGATCCTCAGCGAGATATTTGTATTGTCCCCTTATATACTTATACATGGTTATTAGATCGCCCCTCAGTCGTCTTTTTTCTAGACTAAATAGTCCTAATTTCGCTAATCTATCTGGGTATTGTAGTTCTCCCATCCCCTTTATTAATTTTGTTGCCCTCCTTTGTACTCTCTCTAGTTCCATTATATCCTTTCTGAGCACCGGTGCCCAAAACTGGACACAGTACTCCATGTGCGGTCTAACTAGGGATTTGTACAGAGGCAGTATAATGCTCTCATCATGTGTATCCAGACCTCTTTTAATGCACCCCATGATCCTGTTTGCCTTGGCAGCTGCTGCCTGGCACTGGCTGCTCCAGGTAAGTTTATCATTAACTAGGATCCCCAAGTCCTTCTCCCTGTCAGATTTACCCAGTGGTTTCCCGTTCAGTGTGTAATGGTGATATTGATTCCCTCTTCCCATGTGTATAACCTTACATTTATCATTGTTAAACCTCATCTGCCACCTTTCAGCCCAAGTTTCCAACTTATCCAGATCCATCTGTAGCAGAATACTATCTTCTCTTGTATTAACTGCTTTACATAGTTTTGTATCATCTGCAAATATCGATATTTTACTGTGTAAACCTTCTACCAGATCATTAATGAATATGTTGAAGAGAACAGGTCCCAATACTGACCCCTGCGGTACCCCACTGGTCACAGCGACCCAGTTAGAGACTATACCATTTATAACCACCCTCTGCTTTCTATCACTAAGCCAGTTACTAACCCATTTACACACATTTTCCCCCAGACCAAGCATTCTCATTTTGTGTAGCAACCTCTTGTGCGGTACGGTATCAAACGCTTTGGAAAAATCGAGATATACCACGTCCAATGACTCACCGTGGTCCAGTCTATAGCTTACCTCTTCATAAAAACTGATTAGATTGGTTTGACAGGAGCGATTTCTCATAAACCCATGCTGATATGGAGTTAAACAGTTATTCTCATTGAGATAATCCAGAATAACATCCCTCAGAAACCCTTCAAATATTTTACCAACAATAGAGGTTAGACTTACTGGCCTATAATTTCCAGGTTCACTTTTAGAGCCCTTTTTGAATATTGGCACCACATTTGCTATGCGCCAGTCCTGCGGAACAGACCCTGTCGCTATAGAGTCACTAAAAATAAGAAATAATGGTTTATCTATTACATTACTTAGTTCTCTTAGTACTCGTGGGTGTATGCCATCCGGACCCGGAGATTTATCTATTTTAATCTTATTTAGCCGGTTTCGCACCTCTTCTTGGGTTAGATTGGTGACCCTTAATATAGGGTTTTCATTGTTTCTTGGGATTTCACCTAGCATTTCATTTTCCACCGTGAATACCGTGGAGAAGAAGGTGTTTAATATGTTAGCTTTTTCCTCGTCATCTACAACCATTCTTTCCTCACTATTTTTTAAGGGGCCTACATTTTCAGTTTTTATTCTTTTACTATTGATATAGTTGAAGAACAGTTTGGGATTAGTTTTACTCTCCTTAGCAATGTGCTTCTCTGTTTCCTTTTTGGCAGCTTTAATTAGTTTTTTAGATAAAGTATTTTTCTCCCTATAGTTTTTTAGAGCTTCAATGGTGCCATCCTGCTTTAGTAGTGCAAATGCTTTCTTTTTACTGTTAATTGCCTGTCTTACTTCTTTGTTTAGCCACATTGGGTTTTTCCTATTTCTAGTCCTTTTATTCCCACAAGGTATAAACCGCTTACACTGCCTATTTAGGATGTTCTTAAACATTTCCCATTTATTATCTGTATTCTCATTTCTGAGGATATTGTCCCAGTCTACCAGATTAAGGGCATCTCTAAGCTGTTCAAACTTTGCCTTCCTAAAGTTCAATGTTTTTGTGACTCCCTGACAAGTCCCCCTAGTGAAAGACAAGTGAAACTGCACAATATTGTGGTCGCTATTTCCTAAATGCCCAACCACCTGCAGATTTGTTATTCTGTCAGGTCTATTAGATAGTATTAGGTCTAAAAGTGCTGCTCCTCTGGTTGGATTCTGCACCAATTGTGAAAGATAATTTTTCTTGGTTATTAGCAGAAACCTGTTGCCTTTATGGGTTTCACAGGTTTCTGTTTCCCAGTTAATATCCGGGTAGTTAAAGTCCCCCATAACCAGGACCTCATTATGGGTTGCAGCTTCATCTATCTGCTTTAGAAGTAGACTTTCCATGCTTTCTGTTATATTTGGGGGTTTGTAACAGACCCCAATGAGAATTTTGTTACCATTTTTCCCTCCATGAATTTCAACCCATATGGACTCGACATCCTCATTCCCTTCGCTAATATCCTCCCTTAAAGTGGACTTTAGACAAGACTTTACATAGAGACAAACCCCTCCTCCTCTCCGATTTTTACGATCCTTTCTAAACAGACTGTAACCCTGTAAGTTAACTGCCCAGTCATAGTTTTCATCTAACCATGTCTCGGTTATTCCCACTATGTCAAAGTTACCTGTAGATATTTCTGCTTCTAGTTCTTCCATCTTGTTTGTCAGGCTTCTGGCGTTTGCGAGCATGCAGTTTAGAGGATTTTGTTTTGTTCCAATCTCCTCACTGTGGATTGTTTTAGAAATGTTCTTACCTCCCTTCTGAGTATGTTTTCCTGGGTCGTCTTTGTTCGAGTCTAATGTTTTTCTTCCCGTCCCCTCTTCTTCTAGTTTAACGCCCTCCTGATGAGTGTAGCGAGTCTTCTGGCGAATGTTTGTTTCCCAGGTTTGTTGAGGTGTAGTCCGTCTCTGGCGAGGAGTCCATCATACCAGTAATTCACACCGTGGTCCAGGAATCCAAATCCTTGTTGTCTGCACCATCGTCTTAGCCAGTTGTTTGCATCAAGGATCCTGTTCCATCTCCTGGTGCCATGCCCGTCTACTGGAAGGATAGAAGAAAAAACTACCTGTGCATCCAGTTCCTTTACTTTCTTCCCCAACTCTTCAAAGTCCTTGCAGATTGTCGGTAGGTCCTTCCTTGCCGTGTCATTGGTGCCAACATGTATCAGAAGAAATGGGTGGACGTCCTTGGAGCTGAAGAGCTTTGGTATCCTATCGGTCACATCCTTGATCATCGCACCTGGAAGGCAGCATACTTCTCTTGCAGTTATGTCCGGTCTGCAGATGGCTGCTTCGGTGCCTCTCAGTAGTGAGTCTCCCACCACCACCACTCTTCGTTGCTTCTTGGCTGTACTTTTTGCTGTCACTTGTTGCTGTGTGCCCTTTTCTTTTTTGCTTGCTGGTATTGCTTCATTCTTAGGTGTGCCATCTTCATCCTCTACAAAGATTTGATATCGGTTCTTCAGTTGTGTGGTTGGTGATTTCTCCATGGTCTTCTTGCTTCTTTTGGTCACATGCTTCCACTCATCTGCTTTTGGAGGTTCTCTGACACTTTTTGCACCTTCTGTGACCAGTAGAGATGCTTCTGTTCTGTCTAGAAAGTCTTCATTCTCTTTGATGAGTTTCAAAGTTGCTATTCTTTCTTCCAGACCCCGCACCTTTTCTTCTAAAAGGGCCACTAGTCTACACTTCTGACAGGTGAAATTGGATTCTTCTTCTGGTCGATCTGTGAACATGTAGCACATGCTGCAGCTCACCATGTAGGTTGTCACATCTGCCATGTTGCTCCTAGATCCTGCTGACTTGCTGTGTGTTTTCCTTCTTGTGTAATCTACTCAGCCAAGCTCTCTTGCAATAATGTCCTACGGCGCGCGGTTTGGTGATGCTTTCGAAGCAGCTGGTCCCGGCTGTACCCAACGATCTTCTAGCTTAGGGAGACTTCGCTTCTCCCAGAAGGCACCTGGAATATGCAAATTAGCCTCCTGAAGCTTGAATCCCTGGTTTGGTGATGCTTTCGAAGCAGCTGGTCCCGGCTGTACCCAACGATCTTCTAGCTTAGGGAGACTTCGCTTCTCCCAGAAGGCACCTGGAATATGCAAATTAGCCTCCTGAAGCTTGAATCCCTGGTTTGGTGATGCTTTCGAAGCAGCTGGTCCCGGCTGTACCCAACGATCTTCTAGCTTAGGGAGACTTCGCTTCTCCCAGAAGGCACCTGGAATATGCAAATTAGCCTCCTGAAGCTTGAATCCCTGATTTGTTGTCACTCATTTTCCACAGACCACCACCCCACACACACACACATTGTGATTTCCACCACAGGCCTCTATATAAAGTAAGATGTCTACCAATGCTCCTCATACAGTAAATCTCCCGGTTATAGGATGTTCCTCCTCCAGCAGTTCGCCCACAGCAGTTCGCCCCCAGCAGTTCACCCCAGCAGTTAGCCTGTCACGGCCACTCCTTCTGCAGTCGTGCCTGCTGCCAGGACCACCGCCGCTCCCCCCACTCATACTTACCCGCTGCGGCATGCTCCTTCTTCAGGCGCGTGTCCTCTTCTTCATTTTTCTCCACTCCCTGGTTCTCGACGGGTGCGTGTGCACACTGCCCACTCCAGCACTTCCACTTTCTGATTTACAGGCGCTCTGTATCTCCTCTCTGTGATCCTGGAGGACCATGACCCGGAAGTCCTTCAGCACTCCTTGTATTTAAGGTGATTCCTTCCTCTGCTCCTTGCCTGTCTGTCATTTGTGCTTCTGTGACTCCATTCCACCTTTGTATTTGCACTGCCTTTTCTGAGTTTCTGCTCTGTCCAGCCAGTTCAGCTTCTCTGCCTTTCCCAGGCTTCCATGTCTCCTCGTCCAGTCCAGCCTTCCCAGTGTCCGTTCCGTACTCTGTTAGTCTGGTGTCCTGTCCTGCTTCCTTTGTGTCTTCACCTTCCCAGTGCTCCTTTGGTCTCGCCTGTATTCAGCTCTTACCAAACTGTACTTCATCTTACCCTGCTCTGTCTGTCCTACCCCCAGCTTCTCTATTTTGTACCTCCTACTACCTGTCTCCAGGTTCCAGCTTCTGCGGCAATAGTCTCCCTTGGGTCTGCCCCTAACGCTTCCTGCTCACCATTGGGAGGTTCGTTGTCGTAGATTCGTGGGTCCACTCCAGGTGTTCCAAAAAATCTCATATAGCCCCGGGTACATCCTGCTCATGACACCAAGTTGAGTTGCCCACCAGGGCGGTGGGGTACTCGGTACCACGACCGGTACTTGAAGGGGACGTCAAGGTGGCTGCGACCCGGGCCATGGCCCTGGGTGCCCAAGTAAAGGAAAAGGTCTTTAAAAGGAGTTTAAGAATAAAGTTTGTTCGTGACACCACCTGTGGTATTCGGTCAATAGGGACCGTCGCTGCTTAAAGGGGTCCTCTGGTGTGATAGTATTGCAGCTGGATGGTATAACTTCCCATAAGTAAAGTAAATGTGCCCAGGACGTACTGCTGGGGGCAAATTGCTGGGGGCAAACTGCTGGGGGAGAACTGCTGGGGGTGAAACATCCAAATCCTATATCTCCCATAACCCATTCCCATATAGTATGATGATGGTCACCTGATCACCACAGCCCCCGACACAGTATAATGGCCTTCATTATACCTCCACATAGTATGATGGCCTCCACAGCCCCCATACAATATGATATTCCCCCACAAGCCTCCAAACAGTATGATGTTACCCCACAACTACCCCACACAGTATAATGCTCACTACAGCCACCCTACACAGTATATTGTCCACCAAAACCTCCATTCGAAATATGAAGATCCACAGCCACCCCACACAGTATGATGGTCTCCAAAACAGCCCCTCATACATTATGATTGACCCCAAAGAGCCCCCATATAGTATGATAGTTCTTCCATCACATGCCCCCATATAGAATGATGGTCACCCCAACAGCCCACCATATAATATGATGCTCCATCCCATAGCCAAATTTATTGTATTATTGTAATAATTATAGGGGATAACTCAGGAGACTCTTTGCGTGGAACAGACAACCACAGGACACAGTTTTATAAGTGGTAAAGTCTATATTATAACACGGTGATTCAAACAGGTGCAGAGAGAAACTCAAGTCCACAATACTTGGTGCAAATATTAAATGCAGCTTAGCAGTCTATAGAAAACTTCAGAGGAGAATGTAATCACGAGAAAGTCTATGAAGCACAATTATTCTTGAGGATACTTGACACGAATAAGTCCTTGCTTAGTTCAAAACACAGATAGATGTGTTTATAAGGCATTTCAAATAATATCTTAGCTCAGAGGCCTGGGTAATAGTCTCAGGTTCTTGCAGAGCAGCAAACAGCTTACATGTCCAGCAAATGCAGATGGAAGTAAACACGAGCAGCAGATGAAGGAGGATTACTGGAACTGGTGTATGCAGCAGGAACTCAGATTAGAGTAGTAGGATCACCACACAGGTTCACAGGAGCAGGTTTAAAGCCATGGAGTAATCAGAGGTCAGGAGCTGGATGCAAGGCAGAATACTCTAGCACAGACTGAAGGCTGGGGTGGAGTTTTATAACAGGAAAACACAGTGCACATGAGACCAAGGACGCCATCTTGGAAAAGGGCAGTGATGACCAAAAGGTGATAAACAATGTTCAGAGTCCTGACATTACTCCCTCCTTAGAAGAGGCCTCAGGACGATCCTGGACCTTTTTTCTCAGGGAATCTCTGATGAAAACGAGAAATCTTCTGTTGGGCATTGATGTTTTCCACAGGTTCCCAAGAGTCTTCCTCAGGGGGACATCCCTGCCATCTTATCAGATATTGGAGCCGATTCCTGCGAATCCTCCACCACAAATTGTTCTTGCCCATCAATCACCACAGGCTGCGGAGGTGGCACAACATGTCCCTGGAAGGTATTAGGAGATACAGGCTTTAGTAAAGATACATGGAAAACTGGATGTACCTTCATAGTCCTAGGCAGCTTCAGTCGGCAGGCCACAGAGCTCACAATACCGTTGTTCTTGAAAGGGCCAATGAATTTCTGTCCAAGTATTTGTGAAGGAACGTTTAACTTCAGATTCTTAGTTGCTAACCACACGGAATCTCCTACCTTGAACATGGGTGCAGGTTTACGGAATCTATCAGCCGATCTCTTATAACGTTCTTGAGCTGTGGTAAGGGATTCCTTCAGAACCTCCAGATTTTGTCTCATCACAGTCAGCCTTTCCTCCACTGCCGGAACCGGAGAATTATTTGGAGACCTAGGTAAGATACACGGATGATAACCCAGATTGACAAAGAAAGGTGTAAATTTAGAGGAGGCGCTCTGAGAATTGTTATTTGAAAATTCGGCTAACGGCAGCAACTCCAACCAATCATCCTGGAGATGGCTGACATAGCATCTTAGATATTGTTCCAGCGTCTGGTTGGTCCGCTCAGTCTGACTATTTGTCTGGGGATGGTAAGCATAAGAGAGACAGACATTAATATTGAGTGCAGAGCAAAACCCCTTCCAGAATCTTGAAGTGAACTGTACTCCACGGTCAGAGATGATCTCATCCGGAACCCCATGCAACCGAAAGACATTCTGTATAACCAAGTTCACTGTATCTTTAGCTGAGGGGAGGCAGGTGCATGGAGCAAAATGAGCAGCTTTAGTCAGGTGATCAACTACCACCATGATTGTATTCATGCCCCCCGATGTAGGCAGCTCCACAATAAAGTCCATTTATATAGACCCCCAAAGGCGAGATGGAACAGGTAATGGTTGTAGAAGACCCGTAGGTGCCACATGAGCAGTCTTGTAATGGGCACATACCTCGCAAAAGAGAACATAGTCCTTGGTATCCTTCAGGCAAGTTGGCCACCAGAAGAATCGGCTCAGGAACTCTTGTGTCTTCTGTACCCCCCTGTGACCAGCCAACTTGGAGTCATGTACCAACTTGAGGATCTGCAGACGGACGACCTCAGGGACATAGATACGTCGATCTCTGAACCACATGCCACCCTTAAAGACAAGATTAATATCGACAGGTAGGTTGGCAAGAAATACATCACTGTCATAGGCCTCCCTGCACTCCTTCCACAAGTCCTGATCGTGGATAACTCTGATGAACTTGGCATCAGATAGAATGGTCTTGGACGGGGCTCCAGGTATGGAATCCACAGCATGGATTCGGGATAAAGCATCAGCCTTCCCATTACGAGAACCTGGACGGTACGAGATAACAAAGTTAAATTGATTTAAAAATAAGTTCCAACGAGCCTGACGAGGAGAAAGACATCTAGCGGATCTAAGGAACTCTAAATTGCGATGGTCAGTTAGCACTATGATCTGTTGTGAAGCTCCTTGCAGATGAGGCCTCCATTCTTTGAAAGCCGCAATAATAGCCAGCAATTCCTTGTCTCCCACATCGTAATTCTTCTCTGCTGAGGTTAGTCTACGGGAAAAGAAAGCACAAGGATGTAGCAGACCCTTCTCTCCAGTTCTTTGGGAGAGAACAGCCCCCAAAGCATTATCAGAAGCGTCCACCTCCACAATGAAAGAAAGTGTTGGATCTGGGTGTATCAACAGCGGTGCTGAGGTGAAGCAGATCTTAAACCGATCAAAAGCTTCTTGAGCCTGTGATGACCACTTAAAGGGCTTTTCCTTCTTTGTCAAGGAAGTAATGGGACAGACAATATCGGAAAAATTTCGAATGAAGCGTCTGTAGAAATTTGCAAAACCAATAAAACGTTGGACCTCCTTAACGTTCCTGGGTACCGTCCAGTTAAGGATAGCCTGAATCTTACCTGATTTCATTTTTCATCCCCTGGGGAGAGATGATATAACCTAAGAACTGTATCTCAGAACGATGGAACTCGCATTTCTCCGGCTCAAGAGATGGTTCTCTTTCAGACGTCTTAAAACAGTTTTGACATGTTCTTCATGTTCCTGTAGAGAGTCAGAAAAGATTAGTATATCATCCAAATAGATTACCACAAACTGGTCCAACAAATCTCTGAAAATGTAATTAGCAAAGTGTTGAAATGCTGCAGGGGCGTAACTGCTGCTAGTACCTTGTTGGGCCGTCTAGGACACTTAGGACAATTGATCAAGAAGTGGTCAGACTGGCCGCAGTAGAAACATAGACTTTCACGAAGGCGATGCTCCCGGCGCTCATTGATCTCACGCCTCTGAACGGAATCAATTTGCATGGGCACCTCCTCCCAAGCTGTTTTACCTGCAGGCTCTTTGGAAGGAAGGGAACAGTTAGAAATACGGTTATATGCAGCAAACTTCTCCTGTCTACGCTCAGTAAGGCGAATGTCAATGCGCACACAATGCTGTATAAATGTCTCTAATTCTTGTGGTGTCTCAGAGCAAGCTAGTTCATCTTTTACAATACTAGACAGACCCCTTTTAAAAATAGGCAATTGTGCATAACTGTCTCAATTGGTATCTACCGCTAATCTCCTGAATTCAGTAGCATACTCAATAACAGAACGTTTTGCCTGGCGTAAAGACAACAAAGCAGATTCAGCGGTTGCACGGCGATTAGGATCATCAAACATTAATGACATAGCGGCAAAGAAATCATCCAAGTTATTTAACCGTGAGTCATGAGATTCAATCATCGGATTTGCCCAGGCAAGCGCTCGTGCGGTCAGCAGCATTATTACACACAATAATTTAGATCTATCATTAGGAAAACGGTCAGCATGTACATCAAAATATAGCAAACATTGATTCACAAAGCCACGAAATTTGTCGCGATCTCCATTAAATTTGAATGGGGGCAACTTAGGTGGGCTAGCTGGTGGCGGTTGCCCAGAGGGTAAAGTTACTTGTGCAGCTATTTGCGTGCTTATGTCCTGAAAAGCCCGTCCATACTGAGACTCTATGCCAGCAAGTTTGTTTTCCTGGGCTGCCATACGGATGCTTAAGTCCTGCAAAGTCTGTCCTAACAGTTGTTGATTGTGTTCAAAGCCTCCAAACTTCTTTTGCAGGCCTTCAACATCTTTCTGCAGTGATCTAATTATGGAAAACACCTGATCTAGTCTGCCCTATGTACTATATTGAATCCAACAGCACCCTATATAGTATGATGGTTCATGCCACTGTGCTTTATATAGTGTTATGAACTTATGATCCCTCACAGCCCCTCCAAAATAAAAATCCTTATAGTCACCTAATCCAGACTCCTCGTCCTCTGCAACCTCCATCTCATCTTCTATCCAGTCTCCTAGTGGACACTGGGTGTATGATGCAGTGATGTCATTGCACCTCTGCCATCCCAATTGTGGTGCCAGTCTGTGGCAGGCCACAGGCAGAAAGAGTGGCCGAAGCCTGCCAGAATAAATGATTGAGCATGTGGCTCTGTACTCCTTCACAAGTGTTTACAGTTTTGGCATCCTTAGGACAGTGTAGCAGACAATGCAGCAAATGGCCAAACCGGCCAATCTGGTATTTGCCAGAATTTCCAGATGGCCAGTAAGGCCCTGAGCACATCTAAATGAGGATTATGGGAAGCCGGAAAAATGTCCCAGCAGATACACGTCAGCAGAACAACAAGTCTACATATTCTAAAATTACCTGAAACTATAATAAACCATGCAATAGTTGAGGATAAACATTGTCGACATTGCAATTGACCAATAGAAATAATTATAGGTGTGTAACAGGGATGAAAATGATTGTTGTTGTTAACTCTCTTACAAAAGCAGCTTGCCCCTTGATTTGTTTTCTTTCAGCCCTCACCTAAACTTATGTATCCTTGTTTAAAGGAGTGTTTAAATCTAGCTCAGTAGTGTGCTGCTCCTATGCCACCCGGCTTCCTGGCTGTCTTGCACATGATGAAATTTAAAATTACTTGGTTCTTCAGAACAGAGAGGTTTTTTTTTTTAATAAAGGATAAAGGGCAACACTGTTTGATTTTACAAACTCTTTCTAATTTTAATCATTTACAAACTGAAAAGACCGATTTAAATTGTATTGTCTATTCAGTTTATCATGTACTACTTTGCTATGAATCTGTAGAACGTACTAGATATCAAACCTGCAGCAGTCCAGTTAGTCAGGGATTATTTGTGTTAATGACTGACTTGAGACATCTCATAGATTGTTTGACCTAGGTTTTTTAGGGGCTAGTTTATAGCCACTTGGAGTCGATTGCACAGGGTTCATAGAGTGGGTTGGAGCAATGCTACTTGATATGGCCCGCAAATGGTAAATTGGTTAAAGGGAACCTGTCACCCCCCCAGGCGTTAGAAACTAAAAGAGCCACCTTGTGCAGCAGTAATGCTGCATTCTGACAAGGTGGCTCTTTTAGTTATTGATGCTGTAAATGCTGAAATAATGCATTTTGTAATTTCTCCAAAATACCTGTCTTCAGTCCTGGAGGCAGGTCTTTCCCCCCCTGCTGCACACGCCACACAGCCATCACTCAACTGTCTTCTCAGCGCTGTTTTCAAATCATCTGGCGCCTGCGCTCTTTTGTCGTGCCTGGGGCAGGCGCAGTGAGCGCTGGCCGTCTGACCTCATATGCAGTCTCGCAGACTGCACCTGTGCGGCTGCCCTGCTTGCGAATCCCAGCCCCACAGTGTCTTATGATTTATTCACATTGCAGGGCTCGGAGGAGGTCCTAATAAGATCCAGTGGGTCACAAACTGAGGTGGAGATGGAAATACCAAAACTCCCTTTACTGGAATAAGAATTGAAATTAAATTTCAAGATTTTCTGGAACAGTCTGAGACTCCCCAATTATTTACACTCAATCAGCCAGGGCTGAAATAAAAGTGCCAATCCCAAAATTTCCAAATGATGTGTATTACACTGAAGTGACAGAAGAAATTTACCTAACCACTAGGTTAAAGGGAACCTGTCACCCCCAAAATCGATGGTGAGGTAAGCTCACCGTCATCAGGGGCTTATCTACAGCATCCTGTAATGCTGTAGATAAGCCCCCAATGTAACCTGAAAGAGGGGAAAAAGAGGTTAGATTATACTCACCCAGGGGCGGTCCCGCTGCGGTCCAGTCAAATGGATGTCTCAGGTCCGCTCCGGCACCTCCCATCTTCATTCCATGATGTCCTCTTCTGGTCTTCACGCCGCGGCTCCAGCGCAGGCATACTTTGTCTGCCCTGTTGAGGGCAGAGCAAAGTACTGCAGTGCGCAGGCACCGGGCCTCTCTGACCTTTCCGGCGCTTGCGCACTGCAGTACTTTGCTCTGCCCTCAACAGGGCAGACAAAGTACGTCTGCGCCGGAGCCGCGGCATGAAGACCAGAAGAGGACGTCATGGAATGAAGATGGGAGGCGCTGTTCCGGACCTGAGACACCCATCGGAGCAGGACCGCCCCTGGGTGAGTATAATCTAACCTCTTTTTCTCCTCTTTCAGGTAACATTGGGGGCTTATCTACAGCATCACAGAATGCTGTAGATAGGCCGCTGATGACGGTGAGCTTACCTCACCATCGATTTTGGGTGTGACAGGTTCCATTTAAACAAAGTCTTTCAGTGAACTATCTGAAAAGCAGGTGTAAATCTGATGGAGAGGTGTAATGGGAGACTCGGGGATGGCACACTGACTATAACTTATCAAATACCAACAATATAATATATTAATAATCTTTATTTTTATATAGCGCTAACATATTCTGCAGCACTTTACAGGTTGCACACATTATCATCACTGTCCCCATTGGGGCTCACAATCTAAATTCCCTATCAGTATGTCTTTGGAATGTGGGAGGAAACCGGAGTGCCCGGAGGAAACCCACGCAAAAACAGAGAGAATATACAAACTCTTTTGCAGATGTTGTCCTTGGTGTGGTTTGAACCCAGAACTTCAGCGCTGCAAGGCTGCTGTGCTAACCACTGCGCCACCATTCATACAATATGAATATATATGTAAATATGACAACTGTTCTTATACAGTTAGTCTAGGGATACCCGGGTATATATTACTATGGTACCGTTAACCTGATGTATGTCACTACTCAGGCATATATTTTACATCGGCTGCAGCCAGTCCAAAATCTTTGGCGCCAGTTACAGCAAACCAAAGCTCTGCATCTTGTCGGCCGATGCCGAGCCCACACACTGGGGACTTACAGTTCTTTAGCCTCAAGGTATGATACGGGATAGCTCTTCAACCGGGCTTGTCTGAGTCCGTCTCAACACAAAAGATACAGGATACCATCTCTTCTTAAACAGTCACTACAAGCTTCTCCTGGAAGCAGACCGCCTGGATCTGTACAGGAAGGATGTCTTCAGTACTTCTTCAACTGAGCAGTGCAGGAATTCCATGGAGCTCCAGAGTCAAACAGCTCTCAAAAATGCTCTGTCCTTGTCTCACAGCAGAACCACAGGTTCACAAACAAAAGGGGTTAACACCTTCACAAAATGCTGGCAGCATACAGTCTTTTCAGGTTCCAGACTTCTAACTTCTCATAAGTTGCCTCATGCTGCATGTCACATGGCAGTCTCTCCTTCTCTTGCATCACATCCCAGCCTTCTATACAGCAGAGACTAGACCCTACCCACAGCACACATATTTTTCCGGGCTCTCACACACAGCCCAGATATGTAGCAGCAGGGTCCTAATGCTGTACTGATGTGATCACAGTTCTCCCTCTTACAATGAGTTTAACGATGTTCAATTCTGTCTCATTGACAGGAAAACAGAGCCATAAGAGAAAAACTGGTCCATGAGGAGACAGGCAGGTGTAGTCACCAGGAGAGTAACAAGTGGCCACTTCTTAAAAATGCTAATGAATAAAAGTCCAAAAGAGTAGAGTCGCGATTTAGGAGTCACACTACTAAGAGTTAATAGTAAGCTGCTACAGGGATGTGGGCCCCAGTCAAAAGTGTTTGTATGTGTAAAGACCTCCTGAAGACAAAGAGTGAATGAAAGCCTCAGCACCAGTAAAGTAACCAGCCACAAGTGAGAGGTTGAGAGGATTGGACAGTCATTAGAACGCATGCAAGTCCTGTTTTCTTGAAATGGGTAGAAGAAGTCTTTGAGAAAGAAGT
Source organism: Ranitomeya imitator (assembly GCF_032444005.1). Classification (NCBI taxonomy): domain Eukaryota; kingdom Metazoa; phylum Chordata; class Amphibia; order Anura; family Dendrobatidae; genus Ranitomeya; species Ranitomeya imitator. Next base: position 240,980,501 of record NC_091285.1, on the reverse strand, counting down.
GTCTGCAAAGATAATGGAAATTGGGAAGTTGTTGAGTGACATATAAAGAGACTGTTCCTTGTGGAACTAAGAAAAGTTGCCACTGTTAAAAAAAAACTGTTTTAGTATCATATATGTGAAAACATGATTCCATCAAGCTGTGTGTTTGGTTTGCAAAACAGCAGACACTGGCACATTGTCGTAACTATTGGTAAAGGAGTATTCCAGCGCCTAAAATGTCCTTTAAAAACGTCTATCTTCACACTCTAACCACATTTGCAATTAGCTTCATTATAAAACATCAAGACTTTTCTAGCTTGACAAGTCGGTCTCCGCAAGGAGAAACATTACCCCTTGGATTCCGTTCAGGCGCCTCTCACCCAGCCAAAGTAGATCTCAAACTTTGCACTGAAGAGGGGCAGTACCCTGAAACACAGAGTCTAAATATTGAGATTTTGGTTTGGGCTTTTCTCCTGGTTTGGCTTATTAGAGGGTCAATATTGAATTTTAGGTTTGCTACCTGCACTAGTGTTATCGTCCTCTTCCTCACTGAAGAGACAATTTCCGCATTAGAGACATGCACATATAGACTTGTATGGATGCATGTGATCCTATTATCTTCACTGAATACGGATTTCACCTCAGAATTGAGAATTTTGATAATGACTGATCAAATCTGAAAGAAGAAAGAAGCAAATATTTTTGATAAGATATATTATAAAATTGCTTATTTTCATGTGTAATATTGATTTATGAAATAAAAATTAAAATGACAGTTAGTCTTTAAATTATGTCAAAGTAATTCAAAGTGACTGCCACAACAGACTGTGGATAGAAAATGTCTGTGGAAAATATTTAAACACATTCATAGAAACTAGGACAAATCTTTTAAAACAGGCATTAATATTTATAACATCAAATACAAAGTATGGAATTAAGGTCCCTCAGGAAGAGTACTGTAACAAACATCTCAAATGTTATTTAGAGTATTTATAATTCTCTAAAAAGTTATTTGGACATGCCTTCCAATGAAAATAAATGTCCCTTATGAAAACTGATGATGTTTATTAATAAAACAATAATCAGAAACTTTCTGTGTTCTATAAGAATAGTATGAAATAAAAAGACACATTTTAAATAGAAATAATAAATATAAAAGCAATCAAAAAAATACGTGCAAAATATTACAATATACCAGCATTTAGAAGTCAGCAGAGAGGAAAGACAGAGTCACTTACGAATATGTAAGAACAGTATTAAAACAAAGTAGCAGACACAATATTTTGTATACATTTCACGGCTAATGTACTTACCGTATTTGAGAAGACTTTTCCTTAAAAGGCTCTGCTCTAGAAAAGATACTATGTATCAGTTTTACCTGTAATACTCCTTTAAAGAGTGGTTGAACCATTATTAGTCTTTTTATAATTGAGTACCCATTTAATTGCAAGCAGAACACTTGTGGTCTGGGTCCTGAGACTCCCCCATTAGTGTTGAGTGAGTATACTTCTTGCTCTGGTGTCCTACGAGTATTTTAGCGTGCTAGTAGATTTCATTTTTGTTGACGCAGCTGCATAATTTGTGGCTATTAGACAGATTAAATACATGTGGGGATTGTCTGTTAGGGAATCCCCACATGTATTCAAGCTGTTTAACAGCCGCAAATCATGCAGCTGCGTCGAAAAAACGAAATCTCTGAGCATGCCAAAATACTCGGAGGACACCCAAGCATGCTCGGGAAAAAACGAGCAACGAGTATACTCGCTCATCACTATCCCCCATGATTGCTAAAATAAAACCATTAGAGGTTGGCAGCTCAGGCAATAGGGGCACACACCTTCTGACACAGTGCACATACCAAGTTGAGTACAAAACAGCATAGAGTTTACTGTCTTTCATAGACTTTACAGCTCTAAAACTAACACAGCCTTTCTCCAGTATAATTGAATAACATAAATAGTTCCATCTTCAAATACAATGAAAAAGGTAAATGTAGCAGCCTCACCAATCTAAATATTTCAGACCATATCAGCTCCAGAAGTTTAATTGTGTTCAGCAGACAAAAATGCACCTTTGTTCAGCTCCAGGACAAGTCCACACTAGTGTTGAGCATTCCGATACCGCAAGTATCGGGTATCGGCCGATATTTGCGGTATCGGAATTCCGATACTGAATTCCGATACTTCCCGCGTATCGGATACCGGAATCGGAAGTTCCCAGAATTCAAACTGAACGCAGCAGCCAATGAGGAATGATTGGAAGTGTGGGCACATCCTGTTTAGCATGGTGGGCATGTAAGTACTGGCAAGGCTGTGATTGGCTGCTGAAATGATGTCACTCTGCACTATAAAAAACGCTGCCGCCATTTTGCGCTCACTCTGCTGTGATTTCAGTTAGGGACAGGACGCTGTGTTCTAACTGAGGGCCAGTTGAGCTAGCTAATTGCTTTATTTTCCTTTCCAAAGGCTAATTTAGCAAAACGCTGTGTGTTCTTCACTGTTCACCTTGCTCTTGCCTTGCAGCGATGTTTTAACAGCGTTCTGCAAGGTCTCTGTGTGTGTGTGTGTGTGTGTGTGTGTGCAGCTCACTCTGTAGTCTGTGTGCAGCCATATACCCGGTTGTATTCAGCTCAGGGGGGGTTCACACTGCCTCACACAGTTGTCCTTTTTTGCTCATTGTGCAGCCTGCTGCACATTTTTTCTCAAATTTCCTATTAGTGTTTTTCCACCCGTCTCCAGCTAAATTGTGGAAAAACACTACATAGGATAACCTAGAGGGGGGTTTTTGGGCCTTGCAGCGCCGTTTACGGCTGTCTGCACGGTCTCCGTGTGAGCCCAGCTCGCCCTGTAGTCTGTGTGCAGCCATAGCCGGTTGGATTCAGCTCAGGGTTCGTTACTGGCTCATACCTTGAGAAAAATTTTCCTTTCTTTCAAATAGTGCAGCCTGTATAAAAATTTAAAAAAAAAATTCCCTATTAGTGTTTTTCCACCCGTCTCCAGCTAAATTGTGGAAAAACACTACATAGGATAACCTAGAGGGTTTTTTTTGGGCCTTGCAGCGCCGTTTACGGCTGTCTGCACGGTCTCCATGTGAGCCCAGCTCGCCCTGTAGTCTGTGTGCAGCCATAGCCGGTTGGATTCAGCTCAGGGTTCGTTACTGCCTCATACCTTGAGAAAAATTTTACTTTTTTTCAAATAGTGCAGCCTGTTTAAAAATTTAAAAAAAAATTCCATATTAGTGTTTTTCCACCCGTCTCCAGCTAAATAGTGGAAAAACACTACATAGGATAACCTAGAGGGGGTTTATTGGGCCTTGCAGCGCCGTTTACGGCTGTCTGCACGGTCTCCGTGTGAGCCCAGCTCGCCCTGTAGTCTGTGTGCAGCCATAGCCGGTTGGATTCAGCTCAGGGTTCGTTACTGCCTCATACCTTGAGAAAAAATTTCCTTTTTTTCAAATAGTGCAGCCTGTTTAAAAATTTAAAAAAAAATTCCCTATTAGTGTTTTTCCACCCGTCTCCAGCTAAATAGTGGAAAAACACTACATAGGATAACCTAGAGGAGGGTTTTTTGGCCTTGCAGCGCCATTTACGGCTGTCTGCACGGTCTCCGTGTGATTTAAACTAGCTCTGTAGCCCGATCTGCACAAAAAAAAAATAAAGTTCACCAAACACAACTTAACACTTGTGTAGGCCACATTTGAAAAATATTAAAGTTTAGTCCACACTTTACAACATTAGTGTTTCTTACACCTGTTAGGAGGAGCATTTCAGGAATAAGCACACTAAGGCCTTAGTACTTTTCTGCTTATCTTTATCTGTCAACCAAGATGAAGAGGGCAGGGAGTAAGGCACGTGGGCGTGGGCGCGGAGCAGGGAGAGGAGCAGGGAGAGGACGTGGTGATTCTGTGCCTGCTGCAGGCGCCGGTGACTCGTCGTCACTCAGTTTCAGCAGGGAACAGTCCTTCATGCGCAGCTTTGTCGGAGAGCGCCGTGCACCGCTGCTGCGTGAAGACCAAATTGAAGCCGTTGTCGGGTGGATGGCAGCTAACGCCTCGGCATCGACTTCAGTTAGTGCCACATCCTCTCAGGCACAGAGCACTGGAGAGCAGCCATCTGTCTCTTCACCACCTGCCAAATTGGCCAGGCAGTCAGAGAGCCCAGGACAGGAGCCGTCTCTACTTCTGTTCTCTGAATCTCTTGGCTTGAAAACAGGGGGCCAGCCAAGCAGCATTGGAGAAATGGAAGAAGAGGCAGTGTGCAGTGATGCCCAACAGCTTTTTCTCTCTGACTCTGAAGAGGCAGGTGGGCCAGTGCCTCCGGCGACCACAGCGCAGTACGCATCTGATGATGAAACTCAGGTGCCGCTTTCTGATGCGTACTGTGCTGCCGAGACTACCCAGGAGGAGCAGTTGGTGGCAGAGGGTAGTGGAGATGATGAGGTCCTTGACCCATCGTGGCGTGAGGAACAGGAAGGTGGTGGGAGCAGCTCTGAGGAAGAGCTTACCCTTACGGGCCAAAGAGGGAGAGGGAGGGGGAAGACTGCGGAGCCTGTAGCCTCCACTTTGGCACCCGTTAGGAGCCTGTCTCTTTCCAAAGCCAAAAAGGGCGCTCCCAAGACTTGCAGTGCCTGGTCCTTTTTTGACACAGTTGCAGATGACATTTGTTTTGTCAAATGCAAGCTGTGTCATCAGAAAGTAAAAAGAGGGAAAAATGTCAGCAACCTCAATACCACAAATATGTGGAAACATGTGCGGACCAGGCACGCGGTGGAGTTACAGAAACAGACTGAAGATGTAGGCCAACCAACAGTGGCAGCTACCACCTCTTCAGCTCGTGTTGCCTCTTCCTCCAGCTCACGCACAGCTGGTTTGGCTTCCTCCCAGGATCGCCATGGAAGAACCTCTGGCACTGTTGTCCATAGACCTTGTGTAATTCCACCCACAGCACCACCTTCCCAGTCATCCTCACACTCCCAGTCTACTCTACAGCCATCGGTAGTACAGGCATGGGAGAAAAGGCGGGCATTCTCGGCCAACCACCCCCGAGCACAGGCTCTGAATGCAGGTATTGCCAAACTTTTGTCCCTGGAAATGCTCTCGTTCAGGCTGGTGGAGACTGACAGCTTCCGTGACTTGATGGCATTGGCAGTCCCACAGTACAAGGTGCCCAGCCGCTTTTACTTCAGCAGGCAGGCTGTCCCTGCCCTGCACAGGCATGTTGAGGCAAACATAAAACATGCGCTACTGAACGCCGTCAGTAGCAAGGTCCACCTCACCACCGATGCGTGGACCAGTCAGCATGGACAGGGGCGATATGTTTCCCTCACTGCCCATTGGGTTAATGTTGTTGAGCCAGGTACAGATCGTGCGAGTGGCGCAGGACGTGTCCTGCCCACTCCAAGGATTGCAGGAATCCAGTCTGTACGCATCGACTCCTCCTCTTACACCAGTTCCTCAGATTCCTCTCTGCAGGATCCGTCACAGTCCACCTCCACATGGACCCGTGAACGTTTACCTATGACCGACATGAGCACAGCCGTGGCCAAACGTCAGCAGGCCGTCTTGAAACTAGTTTCATTGGGGCATCGAAGCCACACAGCGCAGGAGCTCTGGAATGCCATCAAGCAGGAGAGCGATGTGTGGTTACTGCCAGCGAATCTCCAGCCAGGCATGGTAGTGTGTGACAATGGCCGAAATCTGGTGGCAGCTTTGGCCCTTGGCAACCTCACTCACATCCCATGTCTGGCACATGTGCTCAATTTGGTTGTGCAGAGTTTTCTGAGGGACTATCCGGATCTTGATGCCCTGCTGCACAAGGTCCGCCTAGAGTGTGCTCACTTGCGGCGTTCCAGCTTGGCCAGATCCCGCATTGCTGCTCCGCAGCGCCGATTCCGCCTTCCGGAACACCGCATCATATGTGACCTACCTACCCGGTGGAATTCCACGTTACATATGTTGGAGCGGTTGTGTGAGCAGCAGCAAGCAGTTATGGAGTACCAGCTGCATCAGACGCAAAGAAGTCGCAGTCAGCGCCGATCAGACTTCACAACCATAGAGTGGGCCACTATGAAGGACGTCTGCCAGGTTTTGCGTCCTTTTGATTATTCCACGCGGATGGCAAGTGCAGATGATGCACTAGTCAGCATGACTGTCCCCCTTATCTGCCTGCTTCAGCAAACTTTGCAAGGGTTAAGGGATGATGTTGTGGAAGAGGTGGAGGATGAGGAGTCACCTTTTCCATCAGCTTCTGGAGAGTCAGCACCACGTGGTTCCTCACAAAGGGGTACGCAGGGGCCAATTTGTGAGGAGGATGAGGAGGAGTCAATGGAGGAGGAAGAGCTCCGTCCAGAGGAGGGAGCGACACAATTGTCCAGTGGTCAGTGTGTACAGCGAGGGTGGGGTGATGACGAGCGGGCAGAGATCATGTCTCAAGCAGGGGACAGCGTTTCTGGGCCAGTTGGCACTCTGCAGCACATGGTGGATTTCACGCTGCAGTGCCTGAGAAACAACCGCCGCATCGACCACATTCTCAACATGCCTGATTATTGGGTGTTCACCCTCCTCGATCCTCGCTACCGGGACAACGTCCAGAACCTCATCCCTGTGTTGACCCGGGAGCGTAAATTGCGGGAGTACCACGACACACTGGTGAATTCCATCATCTTCTCCTGTCCAACTGAGAGGAGTGCTGCTAGTGCTTTACAAAGCAGCTCAGTGCGTCGAGGCAGTGGGGGAGGCTCTGCCCAAAGAGGGTGCAGAAGCAGTGCCTCTGCCCAAGGCAAGCCCAGTATGGCACAACTCTGGCACACTTTTGTGTGCCCGCCCCAAATGTCTACACCATCACCGGCGGCTCCAGTCAGCAGGAGGCAACGGTTCCGTCAGATGGTGACAGACTACATGGCATGCCCTCTTACTGTACTCCCAGACGGCTCTTCCCCGTTCAAGTTTTGGGTCTCTAAGCTGGATACATGGCCAGAGCTAAGCCAGTATGCATTGGAGGTGCTGGCTTGCCCTGCGGCTAGTGTCTTATCGGAACGTGTCTTTAGTGCCGCAGGTGGTGTACTAACAGACCGTCGCATGCGACTATCCTCCGATAACATTGACCGGCTTACTTTCCTGAAAATGAACCAGGCCTGGATCTCGCAGGAATTTGCCACTCCTCTGCCTGATTAAGTAATTGGGTGTCATCCAGGTCTCCTGCTGTGTTCATCTTTCTACCACCTGAACTGCTATTCCTGGGCTCCAACACCGCCAGTTGCGGCTCAGAAGTGCAGGCTGCACAGTAAAAACATACGACCCAGTGTTATTGGGTTTCAGTAACGTCAGCTGATCCCCAGCTGTGTAGCCGGCAATGTGTCCTGTGACCGCCACGCTGGCACAACAACCTAAATGTAAGGGAACCTGTCCCCCCCCCGTCGTTTGTTACTGAAAGAGCCATCTTGTGCAGCAGTAATGCTGCACAAGGAAAAGGTAGCTCTTTTTTTTTAGCTCCTTGCACACGCAGAACTTAACACTTATAAAATGTGGTCACTGATACCGTTATACTGTCCCGGAGCTGGGACTTTCCTTCGTAATGTGACGCAGCACAGCCGTCATTCCTACCCCCTTGGTGCCATGCGCTGCCTCCTCAGCGTTGTTTTAAGCTGTCACGGAGCCTGCGCTGTTCTGTTATCCCTTGGGCATGCCCTATTTGCGCTGCCTGTCTTCTGACATAATTTGGTGTCAGGCTGGCTGCGCCTGTGCGGCCGCGCTGCCCGAGATCCCGCCTCGCAGTGTCTTCTGATTGAGTCACACTGTGGGCCTGGGATCCATGGGCATGCGCAGTGCATATCTTCCCCTCGGGGTCTCGCTCATTTCCCTCCGCCTTCTTTAGACTGTGCGCCGTCAGCTGATCCCTAATAGCATGCCACGGCCGTGACACCGCACAGTCTGAAGAAGAGGGAAGGAGGGGAGTGAGAGTCGAGGATATGCACTGTGCATGCCCATGGTTCCAAGGCCCGCAGTGGGATTACGTTAGACGAGACTGCGAGGTGGGATCTGGAGCAGCGTGGACGCACAGGCACTGACAGCCTGACACCAAATTATGTCAGAAGACAGGCAGCGCTAATTGGGCATGGCCAAGGGCTAACAGAACAGCGCAGGCTCCGTGACAGCTTAAAACAACGCTGAGGAGGCAGCGCACGGCACCAAGGGGATAGGAATGACAGCTGTGCTGTGTCCCATTACGAAGGAAATTCGCACCTCCGGGACATTTTTAGTGTTTACTTCGGTGTTTGCAAGGAGCATAATTAAAAGAACCACCTTTTCCTTTTGCATCCTTAGTGCTGCACAAGATGGCTCTTTCAGCTACAAACGTCTTGGGGGGGGGGTTAAAGGTTCCCTTTCAACTTGCTCCAATCAGGCTTCGGCCTACACTCTGTTCCTCTGCTCCTCCTGCTGTCCCTGGGCTCTAACACCGCCAGTTGGTGCCTGGAAGTGCTGTGTGCACAGTCAACAGTCGCTCCTCTGTTATTGGGGTTCAGTAACGTCAGCTGATCCCCAGCTGTGTGTGCGGCAATACCTCCAATCTGCTCCTCCTGCTGTCCCTGGGCTCTAACACCGCCAGTTGGTGCCTGGAAGTGCTGTGTGCACAGTCAACAGTCGCTCCTCTGTTATTGGGGTTCAGTAACGTCAGCTGATCCCCAGCTGTGTGTGCGGCAATACCTCCAATCTGCTCCTCCTGCTGTCCCTGGGCTCCAACACCGCCAGTTGGTGCCTGGAAGTGCTGTGTGCACAGTCAACAGTCGCTCCTCTGTTATTGGGGTTCAGTAACGTCAGCTGATCCCCAGCTGTGTATCCGGCAACGTGTCATGCGACCGCCACGCTGGCACAACTAAAATGTAAGGGGACCTGTCCCCCCCCTAGGCGTTTGTTACTGAAAGAGCCACCATGTGCAGCACTAATACTGCACAAGGGAAAGGTCGCTCTTGAAATTATGCTCCTTGCAAACGCTGAACTACACACTCATGTAATGTGTCCCCTCACACCGTCCAACCGTCCCGGAGGTGGGACTTTCCTTTGTAATGTGACGCAGCACAGCCGTCATTGCTACCTCCTTGGCACCGTGCGCTGCCTCCTTAGAGTTGTTTGATTCCGTCATGGACCCTGCGCTGTTATGTTATCCCTTGGCCATGCACAGTTTGCGCTGCCCGTCCTCTGACATCATTTGTTGTCGTCCTGGCTGCGCCTGTGCGTCCACTCTGCCCAAAATCACACCTCGCAGTGTCGTCTAATGTGATCCCACAGTGGGCCTGGTATCCATGGCCATGCGCAGTGCATATACTAGCCTCTCACTCCCCTTCTTCACGCTTCTTCAGACTAGGCGGCGTCAGCTGATCCCTAATAGCATGCCACGGCCGTGACGCCGCACAGTCTGAAGAAGCAGGAAGGAGGTGAGTGAGAGGCGATGATATGCACTGCGCATGCCCATGGATCCCTGGCCCGCAGTGGGACTACATTAGATTACACTGCAAGGTTGGATCTCGGGCAGCTTGGACGCACAGGCACTGCCAGCCTGACACCTACATGATGTCAGAAGACGGGCACCGCTAACTGTGCATGGCCAAGGGATAACATTACAGCGCGGGCTCCGTGACAGAACCAAACAACGTTGAGGAGGTGGCGCCCGGCACCAAGGGGGTTGGAATGACGGCTGTGCTGTGTCACATTACAAAGGAAAGTCCCACTTCCGGGATGGTTTGACGGTGTGAGGGGACACATTATATGAGTGTGTACTTCAGCGTTTGCAAGGAGCATAATTTTCGAAACCACCATTTTCCATGTGCAGTATTACTGCTGTACAAGATGGCTCTTTCAGCAACAAATGCCTGGGGGGGGGGGTTAAAGGTTCCCTTTCAACTTGCTCCACTGCAGGCTTCGGCCTACACTCTGCTCCTCTTTGATTCCCTGGGTTTCAACACTGTCAGTTGCCACCTGGAAGTGTTGTCTACACAGAAAAAACACTAGGTGATGTGTCAGTGGGGTTCAGCACCGCCAGCTGTTCCCCTGCTGTGTAGTCGGCAACGTGTCCAGCACAAGCCACGCTGGCACAACAGAACAAAAGCTGCCACCAGTGCAGGCTTCGGCCTAGACTCTGCTCCTCTCCTCCTCCTGCTGACCCTGGGCTCAAACACCGCTAGTTTTTGCCCGGAAGTGCTAGCTGCACAGAGAAAAACACCAGCCAATGTGTTAGTGGGGTTCAGCACCGCCAGCTGTTCCCCTGCTGTGTAGCCGGCAACGTGACCTGCAAAGGCCAGGCAGGCACATGAACTGAAATTAAAGGGAACCTGGCCCCACCCCCCCAGGTCTTTCTATGTATAACAGCCACCTAGTACAGCAGTACTGCTGCATTTGTACAAGGTGGCTGACTTTGTCTACTTGCCCACGTTTAATTAAACACGTAAAATATGTGTCTCATTACAGACCATTACAATGTCCCTGAGGTGTGACTTTACTTTTTAATGACACGCACCACCCCCCTTGGTAGCGCTGTCCGTCTTCTGACATCATTGGTTGGCTGCCTGTGCCTGTGCGTCCGCCCTGCCCGACACAACCCCCCTCGTTTCATATATTTTGGCTGCGAGGGTGTGATTGATGGGCATGTGCAGTGCATATGTTCGCCTGTCTTAACTCATCTCCTTCCGCCTTCTTCAGACTGTGCGGCCTCCTGGCCGTGGTAGGCGATAAGGGATCAGCTGAGGCCGCCCAGTCTGAAGCAGGTGTAAGGACATGTGTGAGCGGCAAACATATTTACTGCACAAGGCCACGAATCCCAGCCACGCAGTGTGATTTTTTGAAAACACACTGTGGGCCTGGGATTCATATCCATTGCTAACCGCAACGGCCAACATGAAATGAGGTGAGAAGACAGGCAGCGCTCAGAGCGCATGGCCAAGGGATCACAATAGCGCAGACTCCTGTACAGCTAATACAACACTCAGGAATCTGCGCCCACCACCTAGGTGTAAATTTTGACACCTGTGCTGCGTCTCCTTAAAAAGACAAGTCACGCCTCCACTACTGTTTGACAGTTTAATGGGCTAAATAGTATACGTGTTTTATTCAGCGTGTGCAAGGAGCAAACTAAATAGAGCAACCTTTTACTTGTGCAGCATTAATGCTGCACAAGGTGTGGCTCTTCTACCTTGCAACACCTGAGGGGGGGTTAAAGGTTACCTTTGAAATTGGTTCAACTAGGCTTCGGCCTACACTCTGCTCCTCTCCTCCTCCTGCTGACCCTGGGCTCTAACACCGCTAGTTTTTGCCCGGAAATGCGAGCTTCACAGAGAAAAACAACAGCCAATGTGTTAGTGGGGTTCAGCACCGCCAGCTGTTCCCCTGCTGTGTAGCCGGCATCGTGTCCAGCACAAGCCACGCTGGCACAACCGACCAAAAGCTCCCACCAGTGCAGGCTTCGGCCTACACTTTGCTCCTCTCCTCCTCCTGCTGACCCTGGGCTCGAACACCGCCAGTTTTTGCCCGGACATGCGAGCTGCACAGAGAAAAACACCAGTCAATGTGTCAGTGGGGTTCAGCAACGCCAGCTGTTACCCTGCTGTGTAGCTGGCAACGTGTCCTGCAAACGCCACGCAGGCACATGAACTGAAATTGAAGGAAGCCTGCCCCCCACCCCCAGGTGTTTCTATGTATAACAGCCACCTTGTACAGCAGTACTGCTGCATTTGTATAAGGTGGCTGACTTTTTCTCCTTGCCCACGTTTCATTAAACACGTACTAAATGTGTCTCATTGAGACCATTCCACTGTCCCTGAGGTGTGACTTTCCTTTCTAATGATACGCAGCACCATCCTTGTTAGCGCTGCCCGTGTTTTGACATCATTGGTTAGCTGGCTGCGCCTGTGCATCTGCCCTGCTCGAAACAACGCCCCTCTGTGTCTTATTTTTTTGGACAACGAGGATGTGATTGATGGGCATGTGCAGTGCATATGTTTGCCTGTGTTCACTCATCTCCTTCCGCCTTCTTCAGACTGGGTGGCCTCATGACCGCGGCATGCGATAAGGGATCAGATGAGGCCGCCCAGTCTGAAGCAGGTGTAAGGACATGTGTGAGCGGCAAACATATTTACTGCACAAGGCCACGAATCCCAGCCACGCAGTGTGATTTTTAGAAAACACACTGTGGGTCTGGGATTCATGTCCATCGCTAACCGCAACGCAACATGAAATGAGGTCAGAAGACAGGAAGCGCTCACAGCGCATGGCCAAGGGATAACAAGAGCGCAGACTCCTGTACAGCAAATAGCAATGCTCAGGAAGCTGCGCCCATGCACCAAGGTGTTATTTTCGACACCTGTGCTGCTTTTCTTTAAAAAGACAAGTCACGCCTCCACTACTGTTCTACAGTAGAATGGGCTAAATAGTGTACGTGTTTTATTCAGCATGTGCAAGGAGCAAAATTAAAAGAGCAACCTTTTACTTGTGCAGCATTAATGATGCACAAGGTGTGGCTCTTGTACCTTGCAACACCTGAGGGGGGGTTAAAGGTTACCTTTGAAATTGGTTCAACTAGGCTTCGGCCTACACTCTGCTCCTCTCCTCCTCCTGCTGACCCTGGGCTATAACACCGCCAGTTGTAGCCTGGAAGTGCTAGGTGCACAGAGAAAAACACCCGCCAATGTGTTAGTGGGGTTCAGCACCGCCAGCTGTTCCCCTGCTGTGTAGCCGGCATCGTGTCCAGCACAAGCCACGCTGGCACAACTGATCTAAAGCTGCCACCAGTGCAGGCTTCGGCCTACACTCTGCTCCTCTCCTCCTCCTGCTGACCCTGGGCTCTAAAAATGCTAGTTTTTGCCCGGAATTGCTAGCTGCACAGAGAAAAACACCCGCCAATGTGTTAGTGGGGTTCAGCACCGCCAGCTGTTCCCCTGCTGTGTAGCCTGCATCGTGTCCAGCACAAGCCACGCTGGCACAACTGACCAAAAGCTGCCACCAGTGCAGGCTTCGGCCTACACTTTGCTCCTCTCCTCCTCCTGCTGACCCTGGGCTCGAACACCGCCAGTTTTTGCCCGGACATGCGAGCTGCACAGAGAAAAACACCAGCCAATGTGTCAGTGGGGTTCAGCAACGCCAGCTGTTCCCCTGCTGTGTAGCTGGCAACGTGTCCTGCAAACGCCACGCAGGCACATGAACTGAAATTGAAGTGACCCTGCCCCCCACCCCCAGGTGTTTCTATGTATAACAGCCACCTTGTACAGCAGTACTGCTGCATTTGTACAAGGTGGCTGACTTTTTCTCCTTGCCCACGTGGAAGTCAACACGTACAAAATGTGTCTCATTAGAGACCATTACAATGTCCCTGAGGTGTGACTTTCCTTTTTAATGACACGCAGCACCCCCATTGTTAGCGCTGCCCGTCTTCAGACATCATTGGTTGGCTCGCTGTGCCTGTGCGTCCGCCCTGCCCGACACAACGCCCCTCGTTGTCTCATATATTTTGACTGCGAGGGTGTGATTGATGGGCACGAGCAGTGCATATGTTCGCCTGTCTTCACTCCCCTCCTTCCGCCTTCTTCAGACTGTGCGGCCTCATGGCCGTGGCAGGCAATAAGGGATCAGCTGAGGCCGCCCAGTCTGAAGCAGGTGTAAGGACATTATACTAAACCTATAACATAATGCACAACTCATAAAATCATGATAAACATAACTTTATTAATCATAAAAATATCACATAACATAAATGAAAGGGAAAAACAAAATCAGGTGGAAAAAGGGGTACGTCAAAGCTCAGGCGAAACGCGCGTCGGGCGGGTGCGGGCTATCACGGGACCACTCATACAGTTAAGTATTCCATCGCTCTACACAGCCGTTTTTCTGTCTGCTTTATGGGTTTTTTATATATTTAAATTACACTGTGCTGTGCTGCTATATTTATGATTGAATTACGCTGCTATTCGCATGATACTGCTGTACAAGCAGCCTTGTTTTGCTGCTAGATGGATCTAATGTGCAATATTTATACTGTGCTGCCATATAGATAGTTGTATTTTATTATTATAATAATTTGTGCACACAGTTTCTGATTTTGATACAATTTCTTCTGTACGGTATTTCATTTATATTATTGCCTTATATTGAACAGCATTTTTGCACTATTAATTTCTCTGGAACGATATACTTTGTGGCACCATGATTATTTGTGGTGCCTTATAGTAATTTATAGCTGATGATCCCATTATAGACGATATTGTCATCTCTACATATTATGGATACTTATGCTGAAATTATTATGTGCATGTATTTTGATGTTTATTTGAAAACTTTTTTATAATGTATGAGTCATAATACATGCTATCTTGGTCTCTGTGTTACCCCGTACCCCTTTTTCCACCTGATTTTGTTTTTCCCTTTCATTTATGTTATGTGATATTTTTATGATTAATAAAGTTATGTTTATCATGATTTTATGAGTTGTGCATTATGTTATAGGTTTAGTATAATTTGGTAATGCACACTATATGTTCATTGTTATATATATGTGTACTCAGGTGTAAGGACATGTGTGAGCGGCGAACATATTTACTGCACAAGGCCACGAATCCCAGCACCGCAGTGTGACTTTATGGAAAGGCACTGTGGGTCTGGGATTTATGGCCATCGTTAACCGCACCGGCCAACATGAAATGAGGTCATAAGACGGCCTGCACTAACAGGGTATTGCCAAGGGATAACACAAGAGCGCACTCTCCTATACTGCAAATAACAACGGTAAGGAGTCTGCGCCCAGCACCTAGGTGTAAATTTTGACACCTGTGCTGCGTCTTCTTCAAAAGAAAAGTCACGCCTCCACTACTGTTTGACAGTATAATGGGCTAAATAGTGTACGTGTTTTATTCAGCGTGTGCAAGGAGCAAACTAAATAGAGCAACCTTTTACTTGTGCAGCATTAATGCTGCACAAGGTGTGGCTCTTGTACCTTGCAACACCTGAGGGGGGGTTAAAGGTTACCTTTGAAATTGGTTCAACTAGGCTTCGGCCTACACTTTTCTCCTCTCCTCCTCCTGCTGACCCTGGGCTCTAACACCGCTAGTTTTTGCCCTGAAGTGCTAGCTGCACAGAGAAAAACACCAGCCAATGTGTTAGTGGGGTTCTGCACCACCAGGTGTTCCCCTGCTGTGTAGCCGGCATCGTGTCCAGCACAGGCCACGCTGGCACAACCGACCAAAAGCTGCCACCAGTGGAGGCTTCGGCCTACACTCTGCTCATCTCCTCCTCCTGCTTACCCTGGGCTCTAACACCGCTAGTTTTTGCCCGGAATTGCTAGCTGCACAGAGAAAAACACCAGCCAATGTGTTAGTGGGGTTCAGCACCGCCAGCTGTTCCCCTGCTGTGTAGCCGGCATCGTGTCCAGCACAAGCCACGCTGGCACAACCAACCAAAAGCTGCCACCAGTGGAGGCTTCGGCCTACACTCTGCTCATCTCCTCCTCCTGCTGACCCTGGGCTCTAACACCGCTAGTTTTTGCCCGGAATTGCTAGCTGCACAGAGAAAAACACCAGCCAATGTGTTAGTGGGGTTCAGCACCGCCAGCTGTTCCCCTGCTGTGTAGCTTGCAACGTGACCTGCAAACGCCACGCAGGCACATGAACTGAAATTGAAGGGAGCTTGCCCCCCACCCCCAGGTGTTTCTATGTATAATAGCCACCTTGTACAGCAGTACTGCTGCATTTGTATAAGGTGGCTGGCTTTTTCTCCTTGCCCACGTGGAACTCAACACGTACAAAATGTGTCTCATTGAGACCATTCAACTGTCCCTGAGGTGTGACTTTCCTTTCTAATGATACGCAGCACCACCCTTGGTAGCGCTGCCCGTCTTCTGACATCATTGGTTGGCTGCCTGTGCCTGTGCGTCCGCCCTGCCCAACACAACGCCCCTCTGTTATGTTTGCTAATGACAGGTGTTATGAAGGCAATCCAGAAACACAGTGTGCATAGCGATCAGAGCGCACACAGTGATCTGACAAATACCCAAAAATACAAGAACGAGCTCTGAGACGTGGAAACTCTGTAGACTGCACACCTGATCCTATCCTAAACACAACTAAAAGCGGCTGTGGATTGCGCCTAACAACTACCTAGGCAACTCGGCACAGCCTAAGAAACTAGCTAGCCTGAAGATAGAAAAATAGGCCTGACTTGCCCCAGAGAAATTCCCCAAAGGAAAAGGCAGCCCCCCACATATAATGACTGTGAGTAAGATGAAAAGACAAAACGTAGGGATGAAATAGATTCAGCAAAGTGGGGCCCGATATTCTAGGACAGAGCGAGGACAGTAAAGCGAACTTTGCAGTCTACAAAAAACCCTAAAGCAAAACCACGCAAAGGGGGCAAAAAAAAACCACCGTGCCGAACTAACGGCACGGCGGTACACCCTTTGCGTCTCAGAGCTTCCAGCAAAACAAAAGACAAGCTGGACAGAAAAAAAGCAACAAAAAAGCAAAAAGCACTTAGCTATACAGAGCAGCAGGTCACAGGAACAATCAGGAGAAGCTCAGATCCAACACTGAAACATTGACAAGGAGCAAGGATAGCAGCATCAGGCGGAGTTAAGTAATGAAGCAGTTAACGAGCTCACCAGAACACCTGAGGGAGGAAGCTCAGAAGCTGCAGTACCACTTGTGACCACAGGAGTGAATTCAGCCACAGAATTCACAACAGTACCCCCCCCTTGAGGAGGGGTCACCGAACCCTCACCAGAGCCCCCAGGCCGACCAGGATGAGCCGCATGAAAGGCACGAACAAGATCGGAAGCATGAACATCAGAGGCAAAAACCCAGGAATTATCTTCCTGAGCATAACCCTTCCATTTAACCAGATACTGGAGTTTCCGTCTAGAAACACGAGAATCCAAAATCTTCTCCACAATATACTCCAATTCCCCCTCCACCAAAACCGGGGCAGGAGGCTCAACAGATGGAACCATAGGTGCCACGTATCTCCGCAACAACGACCTATGGAATACATTATGTATGGAAAAGGAGTCTGGGAGGGTCAAACGAAAAGACACAGGATTGAGAACCTCAGAAATCCTATACGGACCAATAAAACGAGGTTTAAATTTAGGAGAGGAAACCTTCATAGGAATATGACGAGAAGATAACCAAACCAGATCCCCAACACGACCACATCATGCAGATTATGCAACACCAGAAAGTGAATAACTTCCTGATGTGCAGGAGCCATGCACATGGTCAGCTGGGCCCAGTATTGAGGTTTATTCTTGGCCAAAGGTGTAGCATCAATTCCTCTCAATGGAACAGGACACCGCAAAGGCTCCAAGAAAAACCCACAACGTTTAGCATAATCCAAATCCATCAGATTCAGGGCAGCGCCCGAATCCACAAACGCCATGACAGAAAACGACGACAAAGAGCATATCAAGGTAATGGACAGAAGGAATTTGGACTGTACAGTACCAATGACGGCAGACCTAGCGGACCGCTTAGTGCTCTTAGGACAATCAGAAATAGCATGAGTGGAATCACCACAGTAGAAACACAGACCATTCAGACGTCTGTATTCCTGCCGTTCAACTCTAGTCATAGTCCTATCGCACTGCATAGGCTCAGGTTTAACCTCAGGCAGTACCGCCAAATGGTGCACATATTTACGCTCGCGCAAGCGTCGACCGATCTGAATGGCCAAAGACAAAGACTCATTCAAACCAGCAGGCATAGGAAATCCCACCATGACATCCTTAAGAGCCTCAGAGAGACCCTTTCTGAACAAAGCTGCCAGCGCAGATTCATTCCACTGAGTGAGTACTGACCATTTCCTAAATTTCTGACAATATACTTCTATATCATCCTGACCCTGGCACAAAGCCAGCAAATTTTTCTCAGCCTGATCCACTGAATTAGGCTCATCGTACAGCAATCCGAGCGCCAGGAAAAACGCATCGACACTACTCAATGCAGGGTCTCCTGGCGCAAGAGAAAATGCCCAGTCTTGAGGGTCGCCGCGCAAAAAAGAAATAATAATCAAAACCTGTTGAATAGGATTACCAGAAGAATGAGGTTTCAAGGCCAGAAATAGCTTACAATTATTTTTGAAACTTAGAAACTTAGTTCTATCTCCAAAAAACAAATCAGGAATAGGAATTCTTGGTTCTAACATAGATTTCTGATCAATAGTATCTTGAATTTTTTGTACATTTATAACGAGATTATCCATTGAAGAGCACAGACCCTGAATATCCATGTCCACACCTGTGTCCAGAATCACCTAAATGTCTAGGGGAAAAAAAAAAAGTGAACACAGAGCAGAAAAAAAAAAAAATGATGTCAGAACTTTTTCTTTCCCTCTATTGAGAATCATTAGTTTGGCTCCTTGTACTGTTATGTTTGCTAATGACAGGTGTTATGAAGGCAATCCAGAAACACAGTGTGCATAGCGATCAGAGCGCACACAGTGATCTGACAAATACCCAAAAATACAAGAACGAGCTCTGAGACGTGGAAACTCTGTAGACTGCACACCTGATCCTATCCTAAACACAACTAAAAGCGGCTGTGGATTGCGCCTAACAACTACCTAGGCAACTCGGCACAGCCTAAGAAACTAGCTAGCCTGAAGATAGAAAAATAGGCCTGACTTGCCCCAGAGAAATTCCCCAAAGGAAAAGGCAGCCCCCCACATATAATGACTGTGAGTAAGATGAAAAGACAAAACGTAGGGATGAAATAGATTCAGCAAAGTGGGGCCCGATATTCTAGGACAGAGCGAGGACAGTAAAGCGAACTTTGCAGTCTACAAAAAACCCTAAAGCAAAACCACGCAAAGGGGGCACAAAAAAACCACCGTGCCGAACTAACGGCACGGCGGTACACCCTTTGCGTCTCAGAGCTTCCAGCAAAACAAAAGACAAGCTGGACAGAAAAAAAGCAACAAAAAAGCAAAAAGCACTTAGCTATACAGAGCAGCAGGTCACAGGAACAATCAGGAGAAGCTCAGATCCAACACTGAAACATTGACAAGGAGCAAGGATAGCAGCATCAGGCGGAGTTAAGTAATGAAGCAGTTAACGAGCTCACCAGAACACCTGAGGGAGGAAGCTCAGAAGCTGCAGTACCACTTGTGACCACAGGAGTGAATTCAGCCACAGAATTCACAACACCCCTCGTTGTCTCATATATTTTGGCTGCGAGGGTGTTATTGATGGGCATGTGCAGTGCATATGTTCGCCTGTCTTAACTCATCTCCTTCCGCCTTCTTCAGACTATGCGGCCTCATGGCCGCGGCATGCGATAAGGGATCAGATGAGGCCGCCCAGTCTGAAGCAGGTGTAAGGACATGTGTGAGCGGCAAACATATTTACTGCACAAGGCCACGAATCCCAGCCACGCAGTGTGATTTTTTGAAAACACACTGTGAGTCTGGGATTCATTTCCATCGCTACGGCCGACATGAAATGAGGTCAGAAGACAGGAAGCGCTCACAGCGCATGGCCAAGGGATAACAAGAGCGCAGACTCCTGTACAGCAAATAACAACGCTCAGGAAGCTGAGCCCATGCACCAAGGTGTTATTTTCGACACCTGGGCTGCTTTTCTTTAAAAAGACAAGTCACGCCTCCACTACTGTTTTACAGTAGAATGGGCTGAGTAGTGTACGTGTTTTATTCAGCGTGTGCAAGGAGAAAAATTAAGAGAGCAACCTTTTACTTGTGCAGCATTAATGCTGCACGAGGTGTGGCTCTTGTACCTTGCAACACCTGAGGGGGGTTAAAGGTTACCTTTGAAATTCGTTCAACTAGGCTTCGGCCTACACTCTGCTCCTCTCCTCCTCCTGCTGACCCTGGGCTTAAACACCGCTAGTTTTTGCCCGGAAGTGCTAGCTGCACAGAGAAAAACACCAGCCAATGTGTTAGTGGGGTTCAGCACCGCCAGCTGTTCCCCAGCTGTGTAGCCGGCAACGTGACCTGCAAACGCCACGCAGGCACATGAACTGAAATTAAAGGGACCCTGCCACCCACCCCAAGGTGTTTCTATGTATAACAGCCACCTTGTACAGCAGTACTGCTGCATTTGTACAAGGTGGCTGACTTTGTCTACTTGCCCACGTTTAATTAAACACGTAAACAATGTGTCTCATTACAGACCATTACAATGTCCCTGAGGTGTGACTTTCCTTTTTAATGACACGCAGCACCCCCCTTGTTAGCGCTGCCCGTCTTCTGACATCTTTGGTTGGCTGGCTGCGGCTGTGCGTCCGCCCTGCCTGAAACCACGCTCCTCGTTGTCTTACTTATTTTGACTACGAGGGTGTGATTGATGGGCACGAGCAGTGGATATATTCGCCTGTCTTTAGTCATCTCCTTCCGCCTTCTTCAGAATGTGCGGCCTCATGGCCGCGGCATGCGAGAAGGGATCAGATGAGGCCGCCCAGTCTGATGCAGGTGTAAGGACATGAGGGACAGGCGACAAAATTTACTGCACAAGGTCACGAATCCCAGCTCTGCAGTGTGACTTTATTAAAAGACACTGCGGGTCTGGGTTTCATGGCCATCGCTAACCGCACCGGCCAACATGAAATGAGGTGAGAAGACAGGCATCGCTCACAGCGCATGGCCAAGGGATAACAAGAGCGCAGATTCCTGTACAGCAAATAACAACGCTCAGGAATCTGCGCCCAGCACCTAGGTGTTAATTTTGACACCTGTGCTGCATCTCCTTAAAAAGACAAGTCACGCTTCCACTACTGTTTGACAGTATAATAGGCTAAATAGTGTACGTGTTTTATTCAGCGTGTGCAAGGAGAAAAATTAAGAGAGCAACCTTTTACTTGTGCAGCATTAATGCTGCATGAGGTGTGGCTCTTGTACCTTGCAACACCTGAGGGGGGGTTAAAGGTTACCTTTGTAATTGGTTCAACTAGGCTTCGGCCTACACTCTGCTCCTCTCCTCCTCCTGCTGACCCTGGGCTTAAACACCGCTAGTTTTTGCCCGGACATGCGAGCTGCACAGAGAAAAACACCAGCCAATGTGTTAATGGGGTTCAGCACCGCCAGCTGTTCCCCAGCTGTGTAGCCGGCAACGTGACCTGCAAACGCCATGCAGGCACATGAACTGAAATTGAAGGGAGCCTGCCCCCCACCCCCAGGTGTTTCTATGTATAACAGCCACCTTGTTCAGCAGTACTGCTGCATTTGTACAAGGTGGCTGACTTTTTCTCCTTGCCCACGTGGAACTCAACACGTACAAAATGTGTCTCATTGAGACCATTCCACTGTCCCTGAGGTGTGACTTTCCTTTCTAATGATACGCAGCACCCCCCTTGGTAGCGCTTCCCGTCTTTTGACATCATGGTTAGCTGGCTGCGCCTGTGCATCCGCCCTGCGTGAAACAACGCCCCTCGTTGTCTGATTTATTTTGTCAGCGAGGGTGTGGTTTATGGGCACGAGCAGTGCATATGTTCGCCTGTCGTCACTCATCTCCTTCCGCCTTCTTCAGACTGTGCGGCCTCCTGGCCGCGGCATGCGAAAAGGGATCAGCAGAGGCCGCCCAGTCTGAAGCAGGTGTAAGGACGTGTGTGAGCGTCGAAAATATTTACTGCACAAGGCCACGAATCCCAGCACCGCAGTGTGACTTTATGAAAAGGCAGTGTGGGTCTGGGATTTATGGCCATCGTTAACCGCAGCGGCCAACATGAAATGAGGTCATAAGACGGGCAGCGCTAACAGGGCATTGCCAAGGGATAACACAAGAGCGCAGACTCCTGTACAGCAAAAAACAACGCTCAGGAAGCAGCGCCTAGCACAAAGGCGTTATTTGGGACACCTATGCTGCGTCTCCTTAAAAATACAAGTCACGCCTCAACTACAGTTTGACTGTAGAATGGGCTAAATTGTGTACGTGTTGCATTCAGCGTGTGCAAGTAGACAAATTAATAGAGCAACCTTTTCTTGTGCAGCATTAATGCTGCACAAGGTGTGGCTCTTGTACTTTGTAACACCTGAGGGGAGGTTAAAGGTTACCTTTGAAATTGGTTCAACTAGGCTTCGGCCTACACTCTGCTCCTCTCCTCCTCCTGCTGATCCTGGGCTGTAACAACGCTAGTTTTTGCCCGGAAGTGCTAGCTGCACAGAGAAAAACACCAGCCAATGTGTTAGTGGGGTTCAGCACCGCCTGCTGTTCCCCCACTGTGTAGCCGGCAAAGTGTCCTGCAAACGCAACGCAGACACAAAGCTGACTCCAGTGCAGGCTTCGGCCTACACTCTGCTCCCCCTGCTTACCCTTTGCTCCAACACCGCTAGTTGGGGCTGTAGGAAGACAATGTTTGATAGGCAAAGCATCCGGGTTCCAGCACCGCCAGCTGGTTCTCGGCAGTGTTTTTGTCACAGGTACTCCCTCGTGCCAAACCTGGTTTCAGCACCGTCAGCTGTTTCCGGGTTGTGTCAAACTCGCTGAGACGCCTATGCTTGCCCCGTCGTGTTGCAGTCGGGTTAGCCAACTCCAAGGTGCCTCCAGTTTAGGAGCTTCCTATGTGGGCTGCGTGAACTGGTAGTCAAGGCTGGTTCTGTAGTGCCAGTAGGCCCAGCTCCCCCTGTAGGACTGTTGGGGTTCGGTAACTGCGGCTGCCTCGCGGCCTAGCTGTTCTCTCCTCTCCTGTGGACCTTCGGGTCCACCACCTGGTTCCAGCACTGTCAGCTGGTTCCGGGCCGAGCCTTTGGCTTAGGTGCCTCCTCCTGGGTATCCGAGTTCCGCCAACGTCAGGCGGTCCTTGGTAGTGCTTTTAAGCGCGGGCACCTACAGCTTAGTAACCGGGTTCCAGCACCGTCAGCTGGTCCTCGGTCGTGCCATTGGCTCTTGCACACTGGGGCAACGCATCTGGGTTCCAGCACCGCCAGCTGGTTCTCGGCAGTGTTCTTGTCACAGGTACTCCCTCGTGCCAAGCCTGGTTTCAGCACCGTCAGCTGTTTCCGGGTTGTGTCAAGCTCACTGAGACGCCTATGCTTGCCCCGTCGTGGTGCTGTCGGGTTAGCCAACTCCAGGGTGCCTCCAGTTTAGGAGCTTCCTATGTGGGCTGCGTGAACTGGTAGTCAAGGCTGGTTCTGTAGTGCCAGTAGGCCCAGCTCCCCCTGTAGGACTGTTGGGGTTCGGTAACTGCGGCTGCCTCGCGGCCTAGCTGTTCTCTCCTCTCCTGTGGGCCTTCGGGTCCACCTCCTGGTTCCAGCACCGTCAGCTGGTTCCAGGCCGAGCCTTTGGCTTAGGTGCCTCCTCCTGGGTATGCGAGTTCCGCCAACGCCAGGCGGTCCTTGGTAGTGCTTTTAAGCGCGGGCACCTACAGCTTAGTAACCGGGTTCCAGCACCGCCAGCTGGTCCTAGGTGCCATTGGCTTTTGCACACTGGGGCAACGCATCTGGGTTCCAGCACCGCCAGCTGGTTCTCGGCAGTGTTCTTGTCACAGGTACTCCCTCGTGCCAAGCCTGGTTTCAGCACCGTCAGCTGTTTCCGGGTTGTGTCAAGTTCACTGAGACGCCTATGCTTGCCCCGTCGTGGTGCGGTCGGGTTAGCCAACTCCAGGGTGCCTCCAGTTTAGGAGCTTCCTATGTGGGCTGCGTGAACTGGTAGTCAAGGCTGGTTCTGTAGTGCCAGTAGGCCCAGCTCCCCCTGTAGGACTGTTGGGGTTCGGTAACTGCGGCTGCCTCGCGGCCTAGCTGTTCTCTCCTCTCCTGTGGGCCTTCGGGTCCACCTCCTGGTTCCAGCACCGTCAGCTGGTTCCAGGCCGAGCCTTTGGCTTAGGTGCCTCCTCCTGGGTATCCGAGTTCCACCAATGCCAGGCGGTCCTTGGTAGTGCTTTTAAGCGCGGGCACCTACAGCTTAGTAACCAGGTTCCAGCACCGTCAGCTGGTCCTCGGTCGTGCCATTGGCTCTTGCACACTGGGGCAACGCATCTGGGTTCCAGCAACGCCAGCTGGTTCTCGGCAGTGTTTTTGACACAGGTACTCCCTTGTGCCAAGCCTGGTTTCAGCACCGTCAGCTGTTTCCGGGTTGTGTCAAGCTCACTGAGACGCCTATGCTTGCCCCGTCGTGGTACTGTCGGGTTAGCCAACTCCAGGGTGCCTCCAGTTTAGGAGCTTCCTATGTGGGCTGCGTGAACTGGTAGTCAAGGCTGGTTCTGTAGTGCCAGTAGGCCCAGCTCCCCCTGTAGGACTGTTGGGGTTCGGTAACTGCGGCTGCCTCGCGGCCTAGCTGTTCTCTCCTCTCCTGTGGGCCTTCGGGTCCACCTCCTGGTTCCAGCACCGTCAGCTGGTTCCGGGCCGAGCCTTTGGCTTAAGTGCCTCCTCCTGGGTATCCGAGTTCCGCCAACGTCAGGCGGTCCTTGGTAGTGCTTTTAAGCGCGGGCACCTACAGCTTAGTAACCGGGTTCCAGCACCGTCAGCTGGTCCTCGGTCGTGCCATTGGGTCTTGCACACTGGGGCAACGCATCTGGGTTCCAGCAACGCCAGCTGGTTCTCGGCAGTGTTTTTGACACAGGTACTCCCTCGTGCCAAGCCTGGTTTCAGCACCGTCAGCTGTTTCCAGGTTGTGTCAAGCTCACTGAGACGCCTATGCTTGCCCCGTCGTGGTGCTGTCGGGTTAGCCAACTCCAGGGTGCCTCCAGTTTAGGAGCTTCCTATGTGGGCTGCGTGGACTGGTAGTCAAGGCTGGTTCTGTAGTGCCAGTAGGCCCAGCTCCCCCTGTAGGACTGTTGGGGTTCGGTAACTGCGGCTGCCTCGCGGCCTAGCTGTTCTCTCCTCTCCTGTGGGCCTTCGGGTCCACCTCCTGGTTCCAGCACCGTCAGCTGGTTCCAGGCCGAGCCTTTGGCTTAGGTGCCTCCTCCTGGGTATCCGAGTTCCGCCAACGCCAGGTGGTCCTTGGTAGTGCTCTTAAGCGCAGGCACCTACAGCTTAGTAACCGGGTTCCAGCACCGCCAGCTGGTCCTCGGTGCCATTGGCTCTTGCACACTGGGGCAACGCATCTGGGTTCCAGCACCGCCAGCTGGTTCTCGGCAGTGTTCTTGTCACAGGTACTCCCTCGTGCCAAGCCTGGTTTCAGCACCGTCAGCTGTTTCCGGGTTGTGTCAAGTTCACTGAGACGCCTATGCTTGCCCCGTCGTGGTGCGGTCGGTTTAGCCAACTCCAGGGTGCCTCCAGTTTAGGAGCTTCCTATGTGGGCTGCGTGAACTGGTAGTCAAGGCTGGTTCTGTAGTGCCAGTAGGCCCAGCTCCCCCTGTAGGACTGTTGGGGTTCGGTAACTGCGGCTGCCTCGCGGCCTAGCTGTTCTCTTCTCTCCTGTGGGCCTTCAGGTCCACCACCTGGTTCCAGCACCGTCAGCTGGTTCTCGGCAGTGTCTTTTGCTCTGGTACCTTCTGCTCCCCATCCTGGTTCCAGTACCGTCAGCTGGTTCCGGGCAGAGCCTTTGGCTTAGGTGCCTCCTTCTGGGTATCCAAGTTCCACCAACGTCAGGTGGTCCTTGGTAGTGCTTTCAGGCACGGGTACCTCCTGCTTAGTAACCGGGTTCCAGTAACGTCAGCTGGTCCTCAGTAGTTCCATAGGCTCTTGAACCTCCGGGTAGCCATCCGAGTTCCAGTTCCATCAGCTGGTTCTTGGCATTTTCTCAGCCTTCTTGTACCTTCTGCTACATTTCCAAGTTGAAGACCCTAAAGTCGACGACCCGGAAGACCACCCCGATGACGACGACCCGGAAGACCACCCCGATGACGACGACGACGGCGGAGACGACGACGGCGGAGACGACGACGGCGGAGACGACGACGGCTGAGACGACGACGGCGGAGATGACGACACTGGAGACGACGACCCTGGAGACGACGACATGGAAGACCGAGAAGCAGAAGAACAAGAGGCTGCAGAACAAAGAGCAGAAGAACATTAAGCATAAGACTTAATATCAGAGCAAAATATATTATCTAAATTATATGCAGAAGAAGACTAAGCAGTGTATGGGGGTGAGTCCGTTCCTCCTCGTGGTGCCCCTGGATAAAGCCTGATGCTGCAGGCCAAACTGAACGCGGACAAATGTAACTTTTGTGACTGGCAGAACGGAAGGTGTAATCTTCAAACTTTTATAGATAACAACTAAGGGAATGCCTGTCACAAATGAGAATATGATGAAGAAGTAGAATAGGAAGAATAATAACAGTGGAATAAAAAGAATATGTAGAATAGGAAGAATAATAATAGTTGAATAAAATGAATATGAAGAATGTAATCAAAAAAAAAAAAAAAGGTAAAGGATGAAGAAGAAGATGAATAAGGTGAAGAAGAAGTTGATGTCAAAGATGCTGATGATGATGATGAAGATGAAAGTGTGGGAAAAGTAAAAAAAAAAAAAAGAAAAAAAAGAAGGGGAAGGGCGTGGAATAGTGAAACATCAATATCTGACAAAATAAAAAAAAAATTTACATAGTCAATATCTTTGTCACTCCGAACGTCTTAAAAAAAAAAAAAAACATGCTATTCTATTTGATTGGGATAAACCTCTATGACTTTAATGTCTCCGCCACCTCCCCAAATACATCCGGCATTATTCTTAGTTGTTTTCCTTCATGTAGAATGAACCTACAAGGCAAGAAAGGGTTTATTTTAATTCCGATATTTTGGTCCCATTGACTTGCATTGGGATCGGGTATCGGTATCGGCGATATCCGATATTTTTTGAATATCGGCCGATCCTATCCGATACCGATACTTTCCGATATCGGAAGGTATCGCTCAACACTAGTCCACACTGCTGAACTAACCCAACTGCTGCTTTTAGTCCTGTAAACTCCATGCAGGATTATGGGAGCAAACTTTTCCACTCAGACTTGTTTGATTGTTCGTAAATCCTGGACCCAAAATCCAGACAAATTAACCCTCTCAATATCCTAGTGTTACCTTTACAGATTTTACAGTACTGAGGCCAACCACCTTGGTGACACATAGTACAGTGGGTATGGAAAGTATTCATATCCTGTACAATTTTTCACTCTTTGTTTCATTGCAGCCATTTGGCAAATTCAAAAAAGTTTATTTTTTTCTCATTAATGTTAGCTCTGCATCCTATCTTGACTGAAAAAAACAGAAATGTAGCAATTTTTGCAAATTTATCAAAAAAGAAGAACTGAAATATCAT